>NC_140581.1:339305917-339792708 GCF_964204655.1 Triturus cristatus | reverse complement strand
AGGTAAGTTTTGTAAGGCGCACAGCGACCCAACAAGGATTTCCCAGCGCCGGCCTAAGAAACAGAAGCAGCAGAGATGAAAAAATCACTGATTGAACAACCAAGCTTTTAAAAGTTTACGAAAGTTTGCATATATTGTTTCACTGCGAAGTGCTGTGGGTAGAGAGTTCCACAGGGATGGACCTAAGTTGGAAAACGAGCGACCTCTAGCCCTTGTAAGCTTGACTCTGGGAATCGACAATTTTCCCTGAGTAGAGGAGCGTAACGAACGAGAGGGTTGGTAGGGATGAACAAGGTTTTGCAGATATTGAGGAGCTGTGCTGTCTTTGATCTTGAACATATATGCCAAGGCTTTAAACTTGGTACGGCTTTCGATCCTAAGCCAGTGCAGATCTCTCAGGGCACTAGAGGTGGGAGATGTTTTAGGAATCTGGCAGAGCAGTCTTGCAGCTGAATTTTGAACTACCTGGAGCTTCCGTATTACATCCTTATTAGCCCCCAGAAAAAGGATGTTCCCGTAGTCCAGTCTGGCGGTCACAAGCGCCTGGACGACGTTTTTTTGGGTATGGCTAGGGAGCATCCAGAATATTTTTTTCAACCATTTCAAAATGGTAAAGCAGGTGGCTGCCACCTTCACCACCTGTTGTTTCATCGATAATTTGTCATCGATGATAAAACCTAAATTACAGACTTGATGGGTGGGCTGGGGAAGGATACCCATTTTGATAGGCCAGTGCTGGGGGCCCCACAGATCTTTATTTTTACCCAAAATCAGGACCTCAGTTTTTTCTCCGTTAAGTTTGAATAAATTAGCTTGCATCCAAGATGCAATGTCACTCAAGCCGGCCTGAAGAACGGATGGTCCAGGTAACGTTTCCGTTGTAAGGAAGATGATTTGGGTGTCATCCGTGTAAGAGAAAAGAGACAACCCGGCCTCCTCTGTGATCACTGCCAGAAGTTTAACATAAATATTAAACAGAAGGGGGCTTAGGATGGAGCCCTGGGGTACCCCATGCGGGGAAAAATGAGTTTTGGAAGTAGCCTTAGATGAGAAGACTTGAAATGTCTGCTTGGCGAGAAAGGATGAAAGCCAACCAAGTGCGGGACCAGAAATGCCGAGGGACTACAGGGATTTGATTAGCACGGTGTGAGATACCGTGTCAAACGCGGCGCTCAAATCGAGCAATATGAGGGCAACCGTGTCCCCAGTGTCCAAGCGTTGTTGTATCATTTCTGTAACTCCAAGGAGGGCTGTCTCAGTGGAAAAACTGGCTCTAAAGCCAGATTGAGAAGGATGTATAAAGCTGGAGGATTCAGTGAACTGGGTGAGTTGTAGGTTTATGTGCTTTTCCGGAATTTTTGAGAAAATAGGGAGCAAGGAAATTGGCTTAAAATTAGATGCTTGGCAGGATCGGCATTAGCCTTCTTCAAGAGGGGAAGGACCATGACATGTTTCTAGATGGGCGGAACAATCGCCTCTTGAAGAGAAGCATTAAATAGCTCTATGATTGGCATCATGGATGGCAATTCAAGCTGTTGCCTAGGATATTTTTAAATGAATTAATGTCCAGAGGCACCCAGGATTCTAGCTTGGTAGTTGATACTGCCATGCTGGTGGGACCAGAAACAGAGGTCAGTGGAGGAGAGGCGTTTAACTGGTTTTTCCCAGTGATGAATGTATTTGGTCCACTTTGGTGACAAAAAAGTAGGCAAGATTGTCACATTGTGATTCATCTAAAATAGGAGATGTGAGCTGTGTGTCGGAGCCAGCTAATTTTTTTACCATTGTGAATAGGGTGCGTGAACAATTCTGCGCATTGGAAATAGTGGAGGAAACATAATCCGCCCGAGTGGATTTGCATCGGGCTTGATAGTCTTTCAAAGCTTTTTTGTAATTCAGTTTGGAGTCAGGTAAATAGTTCTTCCTCCAGAGTCTTTCCAGAGCTTTGCACTTGTTTTTCTCAACTTTTAGAGACTCCGTGAACCAAGGAGCAGGGGGACAATGATTATAAGATCTTTCAGTAGTAAGTGGAAGACAGTGATCATGGCATTAAGAATCCAGTTATGTATGGTCTTCAAGGAGGTGGTTGATATTTGATCTATCATGGGGACACTACCTGAGTGACGTTTATTAAAAGCATTCATATCTAATTTATCCCATTTCCTGGAGTTAGGTTTGATTCCAGATGCAGTTTTAATCGAGTTCACTGTAACTGAACAGTGAAATGTAACTGCATAATGGTCAGGCCAGCATAGAGGGAGGGCAGGAAAGCAATGAACATAGGATAGATTAGAAAATATGGGATCAAGAAAGTGACCTGCTGTATGCGTCGGGCCGTTGTTACAGAGTAGCAGATTCATGGCCGCAAGGTCAGAAATCAGTGTCCTACTGATTGAGCATTCAGGGTCTTCAAGATGAAGATTAAAATCTCCCAGAATGGTGAAATTGGCCGCTTTCAGAAGGTAGGGAGTGATTAGATCCGGGAGTGATGACGCCCAGGTGCCTGATGGTCCAGGCGGCCGATATGCAAGAATGCCAGAGAATGTAAATTGAGGGGTCAAGGTAAGTTTAAATAAGGCTGCCTCACATCCCGAAAAGGGTAGATCTTCCAATTTGCATGTGTAGGATTTGTTAAAAATTACAGCAATGCCACCTCCCCTTCCAAGGCCTCTGTCTTTCCTAGCTATTGCATAGTTAGTTGGTAAGGCGGCTGCCACGTCTTGCCCTAGGCTCATATGCAACCACATTTCTATTAGAAAAATGGCATTTGGATGTTCACTACTTAGGAGATCAAATAGATCCTCTTTATGTTTTGGGAGAGAGCGACAATTGAAGTTCCAGAAAGAGAAAACCTTGTTAGGAAGATGAGTGAAGCCCCGGGGCTGCGCGGACCCCAGCTCACCCCCGCAACCCCAGCGAACCCCTGCTATTATTTTTTAAGAAATTCTCCCGGAACCTAGCCCACCCAAGGGCCTCATTAAAATGAAACACGAGAACCAGCGACCCCAGGGCAAATTTTTGTCGATTTTTTACTTTAAAAAAATGATTTTTTGGACCCTGGGGGTCCTTCTGGGACCCCTGAGTAGGTCTAGGGGGTCAGGGTTATCCTACCCTGCCCCCTTTTTTTGTTTTATACCTTTGTTTCTCCATTTATGGGTGACTCGCTTCTATCGAGCCACAAGATGGCTGCCAACACTTCCTGGTTTGGACTACTAGCAGCCAATTACCGTGAAGCTCACACACGCGACTTAGGCTCCGCCCAGATATCGAAACTTTTATTTTTCTAATTTCTCAGCAACTACTGAACGGATTTACACCATTTTTAAAAAGGTCGCTTTCTGACCCAAGCACTACCTTTCAGCCACATTTGGGGTAATTCCATTCCGTAGTTTCGGCTACAGCCTTGCGCAAAATTTCCTATGGGAAATTGATTTTTTGACTCTTATTTTTTTAATTTCTCAAAAACTACTGAACGGATTTACACCTTTCAAAAAAAAGGTCGGTTTATGAACCAAGCTCTACCTTTTTGCCACATTTGGAGTAATTCCGTTCAGCAGTTGGGGTTGTAGCTCTTCGCAAAATTTCCTATGGAAATTAACATGGAGAAAACGAGTTTTGGGACCCCCTTTTTTCTCAGCCCCCGCTTGAGGAATCACTCCCAAACTTTCAGGATATGAGCTGACCTGGATAGGCTTTTTATGGTGAGAATTTGAGGAAGTTTTGTCAAACGACGCCAAAGTTATTAGCAAATCAAAAAATTATTTTCCAATGGAAACTAGGTTGTAACTAAGGGTGGGCGACAATTTCCATTCCGCTCGTGAAAATTGCAAAAATTCATCATTTTCGCAAAAATGTCGAAACTTCCTCGATCCGCAAGGGAACAGAAATTGTCGCCCACCCTTAAAAGTTAAGGACACACATGGTCGCTGGAGACAACTCTTCTGGCCCTTTACACAGCTGTAGTGTAGGAAAAGCACTATACATTTACCCAACGAGGTAGCACTTACTGATTAGCCAGTAGAAAGTACTCTAGTTGAGTAGAGGTATTGCACAAAACGGTGGCATCTTCTTGGATAAATATGCATGGCAGGATTCATTCTGGCATGATGCTCCTGTCACAAAAATTAAACCTCAACAGGAAGCACTTATACTGAATTTGATCTTCAACTCGGGCACCTGCTTTATTTATATCTGTAAGTATTACAGATATATAAAGCAGGTGCCCGAGTTGAAGGTCAAATTTAGTATTGCATTAATCAGCACAAAAGATTCGTGAGCACGGTGGAGGCTAGGCAGGTGTGCTTTCTCCCCATATCTACTGTCAGCAATTTGCTGTAATCATTGATGGAGGTCAGTGCATCCATGGGTTTCTCGAGCGCAATCCCCGTGTAGTTCCTGACACCAGGAGGTTCTGTCTCCTCATCTGCTGCTCTGGTCAGTCTCTGACCCTTTATAAACAAGAGGCATGTGAACTGCATACATAGAGATAACTATAACTAATACCCCTGCAATGCACTGCTTATGACCTCACATATTACATCACTCATGAGATCACTGATTACATCATCCACAGAACCACTCACATACCTACTCACACCCCCATACAACCTCTTATATGCCCACTCACTCACTCGTACAACAACTGACATACCCATTCACATACCTATACCAGCACTCACACCCACTCACTCCTCCATAGAGCCACTCACAGACCCACTCACTCGTTCATACACCCACTCACGACTAGTTATGGGATGAAGTCCCTTTGCCTCTTGAGAGTCCTTGGGGACCAACTACCACTCATGTTACCTTCAGTAAGATGCACTCAGCTGGGTTGCTGAGAGGTGGTCAGAGGCTACGCCCCCTTTCTCCAACACTCTGAAAATGCGCCTCCTGATGCACTGCTGCTTAGGGGTGGTTCTGAGGTGCTCATCCCTCTACCAGCAGTGCGCTGAGATGTGCATTTGCAGATTGGCGCAGAAAAGGGATGTGGCCTCGGACCACCTCTCAAAAATCCCACTGTGTGGGGTTTACTGGAGGTAACAGGAGGTCTTGTTGGCCCCTAAGGACTCTCAGCAGCCAAGAGTACTTCATCCTTCACCCAGCAGTGTGCCAGAAGGTGCATTTTCAGAGTGGTGGCGAAAGGGGGGGCCTCTGCGACTTGCCTTTTTTGTGCTATTTTTCAGGAAGAGGGGCTGCATGGCCCTCCTTCTCTGGACCATTTTGGGCCCTGGGGACCCCATCCCTCGTGGCCTTGCCCTTTTTGGTGCTTTAAAAAGAAAGGAAGGGCAAGGCCTTCTTGTTTTTTTTTTGTTTAAAGGGGAGGGGGCACTTGATTCGGGAGTTCAGTCCTATGGTCCAGACAAATGACATGATGTATTGTTTTCTATCTGGGGGCAGGAGGTACCAGATGGGGTTGAAACAAAGTGTCACAGACAAGTTTTCTCGCACACCATTACATTTTTTACTTTATATGTTATTATTTTGTGTCATAATGCCAATGTCTGCAAATATATCTATGGATGTATATGAATGCCCAGCTGGGAACTGTAATGGCAAAAATTCAATAAAATATGTTGAAAGAAAAAAAGGTGGGCCACCCAGCTGCCCTCCCAAGGCTGATTTTGGACTGGGAACCCAATCCCCTGGTTCCAGGCCTTTATGTTTTTAAAACATTTTTAAAAGAGGAAGGGGGCCTCACAGGCTGATTTTGGCTCTGGACACCGCATCCCCGGTGGCCAGGCCTTTATGTGTTTTTTTTAAAGGGGTGGAGGACTTCGTGGCTCCCCTCCCCCGGCCAATTTCATCCCCCGAACACCCCATCCCCCCAGGCCAGTCCTTCATTTTTTTTTTAATGGTGAGGGGTGCCAACGCGGCCCGCCTCCCTGGGCCTACATTGCCCTTGGGGCATATTCCCCCGGGGCATGACCAGATTATTGGAGACAACAGTGGGAGCCTCAAGGCCCCTGCCATCTCCCCGCCTCCTGCAGGAACCGGCATTGCTTTTGGACAGAGGGAGTTGCAAACATGCATTTTCAATGCTCTTGCTTCCACGAAGTGGAGCAGTGTTTGCCATGGCTTGAGGGGCGCAAACTGCAATGTCCCAGGAGTGGGCACCACAGGACATTGCTGGAGCCAGCCCTGGGGGGTGGTGATCGCCAGGGCCATCTAGGGCTCCTGGAGGCCCCGCGGGCCCCCTCCTCTGATCACATTTGCCCCAGGGAGGTAGTGATCGCCGGGGGTCCTCAACAAACCCCCTTAGTGATTCCATTCCTGCCCCGGCGTGCCAACATCCCCATGGCTGCAGGGGAGGCTATAGAGCCTCACTTACATTTTCTTTATTGCTAAAGTGTGTGCCCCGGGGAGAGGCCATCCCTAGGGCAGCCTGGGCTGTGTGGCCCCCCAAATTTGTTTTGAATCAGTACTTGGGAAGTGGCAGTCCCCGGCATTATTATTCAATTTATCCCCAGGGAGGTGGCGGTGCCCAGTGTTGCGGGGGGCTGCATGGCCCCGCATTTGGATTAATTAGCGCTGGAGAGGTGGCAGTCCCCGAGGCTGCGTAGGGGGACAGGAGACCAAGAACCAGATCACTTCTGTATTGTTGCCTAGGAAGTACATCTTTGAGCTTCTTCCATGGAAGCTATTGTTTATAGCATTATATCATTACCTAGGTTACCAGGGATACCGAGTTGCCCTGTATTCTGTTTCCAATTATAGTGAGCCTGGGCGAAACAGAGTACATCTTCTACTCCTGGGTGAAATTTTAAATACACTGGAGTAATTGGCATAATTTTAGTAATGATGCATTATTTTTGTGACACAAAATTGCCAAAAACTACGCAAAAATGCTTGTTCAGGTAATTTGGGGTAAAATTCCAAATGCAAGAAACAAAGTGGGTGTAACTGCCTACTACTGCTTTCCATGTTTTATTCCATTTAGCAAAAATTATTTTAGTAGATCCTTGTGCCAGCTCCCTTACAACAGTTCTCCTGTCCCGCTTGCCCGCGTCTTCTACCCTCTGCTGCTTATCTACCTTCTGCCCTCTGTTTGTTTCTCCTTGGATCATTTCTTGCTCTAGTTTGCCCTTTTCTTGTTTTTTTTGTTGTTTAAAGGGGAGGGGCGCTTGATTCGGGAGTTCAGTCCTATGGTCCAGACAAATGACATGATGTATTGTTTTCTATCTGGGGGCAGGAGGTACCAGATGGGGTTGAAACAAAGTGTCACAGACAAGTTTTCTCGCACCCCATTACATTTTTTACTTTATATGTTATTATTTTGTGTCATAATGCCAATGTCTGCAAATATATCTATGGATGTATATGAATGCCCAGCTGGGAACTGTAATGGCAAAAATTCAATAAAATATGTTGAAAGAAAAAAGGTGTGCCACCCAGCTGCCCTCCCAAGGCTGATTTTGGACTGGGAACCCAATCCCCCGTTCCAGGCCTTCATGTTTTTAAAACATTTTTAAAAGAGGAAGGGGGCCTCACACCCCCCTCCCCAGGCTGATTTCGGCTCTGGACACCGCATCCCCGGTGGCCATGCCTTTATGTGTTTTTTTTTTAAAGGGGTGGAGGACTGCGTGGCTCCCCTCCCCCGGCCGATTTCATCCCCCGAACACCCCATCCCCCCAGGCCAGTCCTTCATTTTTTTTTTAATGGTGAGGGGTGCCAACGCCGCCCGCCTACCTGGGCCGACATTGCCCTTGGGGCAAATTCCCCCGGGGCATGACCAGATTATTCGAGACCACAGTGGGAGCCTCAAGGCCCCTGCCATCTCCCCGCCTCCTGCAGGAACCGGCATTGCTTTTGGACAGAGGGAGTTGCAAACATGCATTTTCAATGCTCTTGCTTCCACGAAGTGGAGCAGTGTTTGCCATGGCTTGAGGGGCGCAAACTGCAATGTCCCAGGAGTGGGCACCACAGGACATTGCTGGAGCCAGCCCTGGGGGGTGGTGATCTCCAGGGCCATCTAGGGCTCCTGGAGGCCCCGCGGGCCCCCTACTCTGATCACGTTTGCCCCAGGGAGGTAGTGATCGCCGGGGGTCCTCAACAAACCCCCTTAGTGATTCCATTCCTGCCCCGGCGTGCCAACATTCCCCTGGCTGCAGGGGAGGCTATAGAGCCTCACTTACATTTTCTTTATTGCTAAAGTGTGTGCCCTGTGGAGAGGCCATCCCTAGGGCAGCTGGGGCTGTGTGGCCCCCCAAATTTGTTTTGAATCAGTACTTGGGAAGTGGCAGTCCCCGGCATTATTAATCAATTTATCCCCAGGGAGGTGGCGGTGCCCAGTGTTGCGGGGGGCTGCATGGCCCCGCATTTGGATGAATTAGCTCTGGAGAGGTGGCAGTCCCCGAGGCTGCGTAGGGGGGCAGGAGACCAAGAACCAGATCACTTCTGTATTGTTGCCTAGGAAGTACATCTTTGAGCTTCTTCCATGGAAGCTATTGTTTATAGCATTATATCATTACCTATGTTACCAGGGATACCGAGTTGCCCTGTATTCTGTTTCCAATTATAGTGAGCCTGGGCGAAACAGAGTACATCTTCTACTTCTGGGTGAAATTTTAAATACACTGGAGTAATTGGCATAATTTTAATAATGATGCATTATTTTTGTGACACAAAATTGCCAAAAACTACGCAAAAATGCTTGTTCAGGTAATTTGGGGTAAAATTCCAAATGCAAAAAACAAAGTGGGTGTAACTGCCTACTACTGCTTTCCATGTTTTATTCCATTTAGCAAAAATTATTTTAGTAGATCCTTGTGCCAGCTCCCTTACAACAGTTCTCCTGTCCCGCTTGCCCGCTGTCTTCTACCCTCTGCTGCATGTCTACCTTCTGCCCTCTGTTTGTTTCTCCTTGGATCATTTCTTGCTCTATTTTGTCCTTTTCTGCCCATTATTCTGCCCTCTGTTTTGCCTTTTGTTGCTCGTTTTTCTGCCCTCTGTTTTGCCCTACCCTGTTCTGTTTAGTTTTCTGCTCATTTTTCTTCCCCTTGTTTGGCCGTGTCAGCTTGTTTTCCTGCCCTCTGTTTTGCCTTTTATGTTCCCTAATTTTTCTGCCCTCTGTGCCTCCTCTGCACATTTCTGCTCTATCTTGCTTTTTCTGCTTGTTTTTCTGCCCTCTGGTTTGCTTTTTCTGCTAGTTTTTTCCGGCCCCCTGGTTTGCCTTTTTTCTGCTCTGTTTCACATTGTCTGCTTGTTTTTCTTCCTGGTTATTTTCTGCCCCGTTTTGTCTTTTCTGCTTTTTTTCTGCCCCTGTTATGCCCTCATCTGCGCTGTTTTGCCTTTCCTGCTTGTTTTTCGGCCCTCTGTTTTGCATTTTTCTGGATGTTTCTTCTCTCTTCCCATAATTTCCCTTCTCTTACCACCCAGTGCTTTGCCTTCCCACCAGGGTCTTCCTAATGGAGGCCACAGGGCAACCCCATTGAGCAGGTCCTCATGCCAGCTCCCTCTGTGACAGTTCTCCTGTCCAGCTTGCGTGCAGTCCACTACCCTGTGCTGTCTGTCTGCCTTGCTTAATTTTACTTTAACTTTAGTTAACTGCACCATATCAAATTAGACAAGTTACTTCCACTCCTACATTTGTCTCACAAAATTTAGCAAAATTCTATGAACTTTTTCCAAAATTATGCTTGAATGAATAGAAAGTAGCAAACAAATTGCCAAGTTTTATAGCAGTGTTTCAATTACATTTTCTGAAATTGAAACTCCTTTTATGGTTTAGGGAGAAAATGTGATTACTTACAAAGATCTTGTACTTGAAAAAACCTATGAATTACAGGCTACATTTGTGAGATTGTCTGTAATGGAAACAATTGTGAAATCAAACCACCTATGCACCAATCAAACTGACCCTTAATGGCCTTTTTCTCAAACATCTGATAATATTTATCATAATTTTATAAATGCCATTTTTCAAGATCACCCAGCTTTGTTTCAAAGAGATCATATCCAAACACAGTGTTGAAAATTTCCAAATACTCCTAAATTAGAAGGCTGTGTTGATTTAAATACTTCTTATCCAGTACTATGATTCAGCAACATTACCTGGTAACCTTAAATCATCTTCCATGGGCACACGGCTGTCCATCACAGTTGTTTGTTTAGACGATACAAAATGAATAAGGCTATCCAGCAATACAGACCAGGATTGTGTGTTGATTTTTGTACATAAATACCAAGCCTCATAAATTACTTAGTTTCTCACAGAATCTGATTAACTATCAAGGGGGATCTACGAAGACATTACTACAGTCAGTTTGTGGACCTAAGCTTGATTTAATCAATCAATCATAATGTTATTCTGTTCTTCCAAACCATAATATACAAATTATATACAGTATATTAAAAAAATAGACACATCTTAGAATTGCTAATATACAAATGCTTAAAAAACGGAATCAAAGATGATACCTTTTCTGTATTCTACCTGGTGGATACCCCAATTGATCTATTGTTATACATTTCCATTCTATAATTGCCATTTTAATGAAACTCATAACAGACAGACATTTAGGGAGAGAAATAAACAACTGAAGGGAAATGAGGAGAGATTTTCGTTGATTAAAATTGAATTAAAACAATTTAAAAAAAATGTGATCTTGCATCTTTATAAAAACTGCAAAAGATAATAAAGTGCATAGTGCTTTGAGGGGAATGGCTGTCACAACACATTTACTGCAATCTTTGAACCATTAACCCTTATTCGGGAGCCCCACCAATAAATGAGTCGTACTCAATCGAATCCCTGCATAAGGCATTGATGTTGATTAATTGAAATAAGCTCACGGTATGGTTGCATTCCTTCTCTAGAAAGAACTACTGTGTGTGCAACAACTGTACTTTCATTCGTTCTTGTTTCTCACTTCCAACCATATGCACTTTATCGAGAGTATGTTTCACTTCCTTTTTATGCAAAATTGGGTTGCAGTTCATAGCATCCTGGTTCATAGTAACCCCTATTTGTTTATGACCAGCTCTGATAATAGATACGACCAGGGTATAATAAAGGCATGGTCCGAATATAGGCAATCCATTAAAATGGTTCTATTAAAACATTTTTTTTCCAAATTGGACTGTATAAAATGCCACAACAGAACCAGATGCATTCTCATAAAGTCTTCCAAGTAAGGCAGCCCCAATTCTGTGTGTCAAATGAAAGAAGTACAGCTAGGGACCAAAAGTAGCCTTCTAGCAAAATAATTCTTTACACTTTGTATTTGCTTACATTGAGTATAGCCTCAAAACCCTGTACCATAAGTGGTGGCTGACACACACTTGCTATTGTATATTTTGAGCAATTTCCTAAACAGCATCCTAGTTTGCTTGTGAATCGAAATACTGACTCTGGGGTTTTCTTATAGTGGTTTTTTTTTCATCTCCAAATGGTTCAATTTTTCTAGATTGGCAAACTGTATACCTAGATACATAAAGGTATTTATCCTAGATATATGTATGTCCTTTATGGGAAAGGATTGTGATTTGGGTGCACTTTTCAGGATATCATAGTGAAAGATGTGTTAAAATTCACCTTGGTTTTGAAATCAGCCATATAATTTGTAAAGGAAGTCTTTTTAGACTGTTGGCCATATTTCCTTCTGATATGATAAATTATCTGTAGAACTGTGATAACCCTTTTTTTTTTTTTTTTTCAAAAACCTTTATTGATAAACAGAAAATGGACAGGTCTGAGTGCCGTGAATTCACATATCCATGAGGAGACCCCACTGAACAGCAGGGGGGGTGCAGTTGTCGCTTACACAGCCATTCAGCCGACATCCCGGAAGACCGGCGGCATTTCAAGAGAAACTTCACATGCAATAGATCAGTCATAATTGCGTTTGAAGACCGCAACTACCCCAGACCGCACAGCAGACCAACATGCCGGAATGGCGAGCCTACCATTATCCATCATCACCTACAAACCTAGTCCAGTCCCTGAAAATACATAACCCCCCACCCACCGCACGCACACCGTATCCTCCCTCTCCCAACTGCATGTAAACTTCCACGCATTCATTGCATCTATCAGTGACACACTATTGCGCCCCGCTCGCTCAGAACATCTACAACCCTGCAGTACTCGAACACTTTCCACATGACCCCATGTAGGGCGCATCAGGCATAGCCAGGCAGTTCACGCTCCCCCCACGACTCTCAAGTGTATATCCGAATTGTGTCACCAACAGCACACCTCGTCATGCCTCCGCTGGGTCCCGATCCAGTGCCACCCCTCCCTCCATCCCGCTGCGGGCAGTGGATACAGCGCCCTGCGTCTCCCCCTGTCCAGCCGCTTCGGCGTCCCCAGCAGTCAGGTATGTTCTATACAGCCCCCAGAAGTTCTTGGGGCGGCTTTTCGATGGTAGCAATTCACTATATGTCTCCGCCTGTGTGCTGCAGTACAGCATATCACTGGCCCATCTTTTCTTAGTGGGAAGTGGCCCCCTCATCCAGCAAGCCGCCACAACACGCCGCGCTATCAACAGCGCCATGCCCGTCAGGCGTCTCAACGCTAGCGGGAGAGGCCTGGAATAGCCCAGCAACGCCAGCACTGGGTTAGGTTGTATGTCCGTTTCCAGCATCTGGCTCAGTTCCCAAAACACCACCGACCAAAACCGAGCTATACCCGGGCAGTACCAGGCCATATGTATGAAGTCCGCCACTGGGAAGTGGCAACGCTCGCACTCCGCTGTTGCGCGCAGCCCGTATCTATGTAGTCTCTCTGGGGTATAATAGACCCGCTGTAGGTACTTAAAATGTATCAGTCTGTGCCTGCCGTTTAAGGAAACCTTCTTGGTGCTAGAGCAGCAGTATTTCCACATCTCGTCCGTTATTTCCATATGGAGATCGGTCTGCCAGCCCCGCCGCGCCGCAGAGCACTGGGGCGCACGATGCTGATCTCCAAGTTTTTTGAGGGTCGAGACCAGTCTGGACGGCGCCTCCGTTTTGATGACGTAGGTAAGTTCCGGGATCTCCGGTGGCTCTGCCATGCCCAGCCCCAGCAGGGCCGACCACGCACTTCGGACCCTGTGAAATTGGAAGCGCTGGAGTGAAGTAGCCTCCAGTCGAGCCGAGCCGACCTGCTCCCATGTCTTGACCACTCCATCCAAGAACAAGTCCGCCATCCTATCGATGCCCAAGGCTCCCAACGCCCGCAGTACTCCTGCCTCTCGTAGAGGGGGGAGCCAGACCGCCCACTCCACTCGCATCAGTGGGGAATACAATAGATCACGATTTTGCACCCTCATTAGCGCATGCCACGCGTGGTTCGTGGACTTAAGCGAATCCAGCGTTCCCAACCTGCGATCCACCGGCTGGAAGACAGTCGCCGGGAGGGGGAGCGGGGCCGCGAACTGCCGCTCCAACAGCACGTGTGGTATATCCGAGTTGGCGTGTACCCACGTATGTAGGTGTGCCACCTGCGCAACCCTGTAATACCTTTCCAGGTCAGGCGCTCCAAGCCCTCCCATCTCATAAGGGAGCATCAATACCTTCCACTGAACTCTGGGCTGTTTACCGCCCCAGGCCAACCGGACAAGGGTCCGATTCAACTGCGCAAAAAAGGCCCTAGAGAGCACTATAGGGATGTTATTGAAGAGGAACAAGAATCTCGGCAGTACCACCATTTTCATGATGGCTATTCTGCCTATCAGCGACAGGGGGAGTCTATTCCACACCTCAACATCGTCGACAAGGTTGGAGTAAGCCACCCCGTAGTTTTCCCTGAGCAGGACCTCTGGATCCTTGTGGAGCCGGATCCCCAAGTAACGAATGGAGTCCGTCGTCCACTGTAGGGGGTATTCCATAGGGAACGGCAATGTAATCGGGGTCAGCGGGAATGCCAGCGACTTGGTCCAGTTCACCTTAAGGCCCGACAGGGCTCCAAATCGGACCACCTCTCTCAATACGGAGGTGAGATTCTTCTCCGGGTCGCGGACATATAGTAGCGTATCGTCTGCGTATGTAGAAATACAGATCCTATAGGAGGGGAAGTTAATAAACTCAAATTTGTGATATTCTCTCATTGCGCATGCCAGCGGTTCTGCCACCAGGGCATATAAGAGGGGGGAGAGGGGGCATCCCTGCCGGGTCCCCCTGAAAACTTCAAAGACTTCCGTGACTCGGTCTCCCATACGTAACCTGGCAGTAGGTTGGAAATATAGTGCACCCACCATCTGCAGAAAGGGCTCTCCCAGCCCGAGTTTCCTCAAGACTTTCACCATGAAGGGCCATTCCACAGAGTCGAACGCCTTCTCCATGTCCAGGAAGACAGCTAAAGCCTTACATCCCGGATGCACATGCTGCATGGCCCCGAGGACTGTGCGAATATTGTATGTAAGGTTCCTGGATGGGATGAAGCCCGCCTGCTCCGGGGCCACGAGCTCCGGCACCAGCAACGCCAGTCGCGTAGCAAGGACCTTTGCGTACAACTTGGCATCCACATTTAGCAGGGAAAGCGGCCTGTAGGAGCCGCACAGGTTCGTGGGTCTCCCGGGCTTCAAAATGGTAACTAACAGAGCCTCTCCCATCGTATCAGGCATGCAACCCTCCTGGCATATATCATCAAATAGGGTCATGAGGTGTGGGAGAAGTTTATCTTGGAATGCCTTGTAAAAGGCCACCGTCAGCCCATCCGTTCCCGGAGCAGTGCCCGCCCTCATGCCCCCTAGAGCCTCTAGGATCTCGTCCTTCTGAAAAGGCAATGCCAGAAATTCCCTCTGTGAATAAGACAAAAAGGGCATTTTTATATAACTGAGGTAGTCATCTATTTCCTCTTCCATATGAGAGGACTTAGATTTATAAAGTCCAGCGTAATAGTCCCTGAATTCTTCTACAATCCGGGTCTCATCGGTAATCACCTCCCCGGAATCAGTCACAAGTTCGTCAATAACCAGGGGCCGCCTAGCGTTACGGAGTATCCCCGCTAGTAGGGAGCCCGGGCGTTCGCTCTCCCCGTACGTACAAGCCGTGGCGTACTTGCCCATATGCTGCACTTCCCGGTCCGCCTCGCCATTGTATTCCGTGACCAGTTTCTGGATCTGCGCCGCTACCCCGGGGTCCGCAGACATCCCGTGGCGCTCCTCCAATTGTACAAGCTGCGTCTCAAGTGCCCCCATGTGTTTCCTTATGGATTTAAGAACACCGGAGTGCTTGGCCATAGCCACGCTGCGAATATCGGCTTTAAACGAGTCCCACACCGTATAAAAGCTCTGAACAGATCCTAAGTTAGTCGCAAAGAAAGAGTCTATGTCATCCGCTAATTCCCCCCGAAACACCTCGTCTAACAGAGAGTAGGGCGGCAGCCTCTACGTGAACGGCGGAATTCGTGTGACCGGTGAAGCCAGCACCATAAGAAGGGGGGAGTGGTCCGACAGAGTACGCGGTAAGACCTCGCACCCCCTTATCACCGCCAGGAGCGTCCGCGATGCCAGCCAATGGTCGATTCTGGTATGCACATCGTGATATGCAGAGTAATGCGTATATCCCCCCTTTCTCGGGCACCTGTGCCTCCAGACATCAATCATGTCAAGCCTAGTTATTTCCGCCTGCATGCGCAAGGCAGCCGCCGCCGGGCGGCGAACCCGCCCCGAGGAGCGGTCTAAGTTCTGGTTGAATGTGAAATTAAAGTCCCCGCCCCATATCATGTCGGCGTGTACGTATTGCCCGCACTGTGCAGCAAGCGCGGTGTAGAACTCTGGGGTATCGTAATTGGGGCCATAAACGTTTACTACAATTAGGTCATGGCCTTTCCCGGCACACCGAGCGATTAAGTAGCGCCCGTCCGGGTCTGCAGCCAGCGTCTTTAGTGTCAATTTTGATCGTGGGTTTACCCATGTGATCACCCCTCTGGAGTGCGAGGTAAAGCCCGCCGCCACACTATTACCCAACAGCCCTTTAGCTGATAACAGTTTACTAGAAAGTGGGAGGTGAGACTCTTGTATTAGCGCCAGGTCAATGTGATGTCTATGAAAATAATTCAACACTTTTCGCAGTTTGCGGAAATCATTCAATCCTCTGACGTTCCATGTCAGCGCTCTAAGGGTCACATCACCGCAATCTCCCTTCAACACTCCGAGGTCAGGCATCCCTACAGAAACACATCATAACTTCTGCAGCAAAAGGCCCAGCGGGGCGCTCCGCCCACCAGTCACCACCGGAAAGCATAGTTCAGAAATTAAATAATAGGACAAAAGAGGTGTCTTTCAACATATTGTGCGAGTCCCAGTCCCCTGCCCCAAAACAACCCCCTAACTGCCCATCCCCCCTCCCACAGCTGACCGCCCCCAACCTGGCCAGACAGGACCCCATCCCAACCCCCCTCCCCTCATCGCAAAAAACACTTAATACCTTCCCCAAGTCTGCCCCCATGGGGGGCCACACAAGCGAACAGCGCTGGGGCAGAGGCCGCCGGTCTATGGAATCCCCCAACCGTTCAAACGGCCAACATGAAGACGTGTCCCCGCACCAGTACCCTCACTTATCAGTACAGCTGGAGCTAGCGCAATCCCACTCCCAAGAGGTCTAGGGGTAATCCACCACTCTCCCATTGGGATCAAAGTGCCCCTTCGAGCAAGACCGGCCTGTCTGCCTAAGGGAGCCCCTGTATAAGCATCTAGTTCGGGATTCAGATAGTTCAGAAACTGGCTATCACAGCTAATGTCAGGGATCAACCTATTGGGGCCTCCTCAGTGATACGGTCTATTAGGGCAATACTGACAGCGGCCAACTAATGCAAATTAACCCGCTCCCCCCGCCCCCCGAGTCCTGGGTCATAGTGTTAGGGCACCCTCCACACTCCAGAAAGTTCTCACCCAGCGTCGTCCGCGGGGTCCTCGGGCGCTGCCGCCGTCTCCTTCGCCACAGCTCAGTTCCAGGAGTCAAGCCACTGCCAGGGTAGCGGCTGGCCCCGCGACCAGTCCGCAGGCCCAGACCGAGATCCGCCACCTGTCGTCTAATCCTGATCCTCCAGACCGGAGGCTTCCGTGCACGCGTCAGTGCGGCCCCGCGGGCCACCTCGCTGACCCTTGGTCCATTCCTTCAGGGATCGTTGCAGTTCTCTCGGGTCCGTGAAGAAGTGCGAGTGACCCTGCCTGTTGATCCGAAGTCTCGCCGGGTATAGCATTGCATAGTCCAGACCCAGGTTACGTAGTTGCCTCTTGTAGGGTGCGAATTGCCTCCATTCCTCCTGGATCTTCGCCGTGAAATCTGGGTAAATAGCGATATCCATTCCTTCAAATTGAAGCTTCCCTTTTTCTCTTGCCACCCGCAGGGCTGTGTCCCGGTCCCTATAGTTCAGCAGCTTTGCTATAATGGGTCTCGCAGGCGCTCCAGGCTTGGGGCGAGGGCCCAGCGAACGATGGGCTCTCTCGATGACGAACATAGGGGAGAACACGTCCTCTCCCAGCAGGGTGTGCAACAGTTTTTCCACGAAGGGTTCCATCCGTCCAGTGTGCGTCGACTCAGCCACCCCTGTTATGCGGATATTCGACCTCCTCGAACGGGCCTCTAAGTCCTCCGACTTATCCTGAATGACCTGCAGAAGCTTGCTGAAGTGTTTGCGGTCTGAGTCCCATACCGTATGCGCCTCCTCCACCTGAGTTATTCTCTTCTCGGACATATCTAGCCGTTCCGCATTCTTGTCCACCCTCTCCGACATGCGGTCCATGCGATAGGAGAGCGCATCAATCTTGGTGCCTATCGCTGCCAGGCTTCCCTGCAGTCCCTTTTCCATCGTTGACAACATTTCTTTGATGTCAGCACACATAGTGCTCTCCGGAGCAGCTCCGCCTGGTGGCGGCTCCGGAACCGCAACATCAGGCCCCTTCATCTTGCGAGGGTCAAAAGTTAACTTGGGCTGGGTCTTGTCTACTTTGCCCATGATGTTGCCAAGAGTCAGCGTCCCCGACCGTGTCGCCGCTCCAAGACGCACCCCGGCTCCGGTCCGGGAGCTTGCTCGACGGGCAACTCCAGCAAGGCCGGCCTGGGGGCACCTCGTCCCTCCCCACCGAAGTGCGAACAGCTGGGCTCTCCGAAGTGGCTGGGCCGCAGGACCACAAGGCCCCCCGGCTCCGAATCACGGGTACTTTCCCAGTTCTCCGCCCGGGCCCTACCTCGAGTCAGTCCGCAGGATTTCCACCAGTTCTCCACTCCTGGAGAGCCACAATCACCGCCACAGCAGGACGCTCCACGTTCCCCCACGTCGTTTGCCGCAGTCCGGCACTGGGAGGGCGCCCCGGGGAAGTCAATAGGGCACAGGCAACATCAAGGCTTCCACACGTGGGGCTGGCGGCAGAAGCGGATCCAAGGCCAGACAAACCATCCGCAAATCCCCCTGAGACTCGCAGCAAGACCGCTACTAGGATCGTTGTGGCCTGTCCTCCAGGTGCCTACCGCAGGTCACAGCTCCGCAGGGCCGCTCCCCGCACAATCGCGATGTGGGAGACGGGCCCACGCCAAAGCTGAAGTAGCGGGGAAAAGCGCTCTGTCAAGGTGACTCCCTCGATGATCAAGAGGAGCACACGGCGGAGTCCAAGGAAGAAGGACGCGGCCCGCGTCTAGTCTTGGCTGCGGCAGGGGGGGAGGGGCGCCTCCGGCCAACGTCCTCCAGCGGCCGCTCCGCCGCCCGATATCAACCTTCCACCAGTCCCCCCGATTCTGGATGTGGCTGTCGGGAGGCGTCCCCCTCCTACACAGTACTCCGCTGGTCTCTGATCACTGATGTGTCCCAACAGCTCGGGGGCCCCGCTCACGCCAGTCCATCACCACCAGGCAGTGCGAGGCCCAGCCCAGCCAGTGAGGGGGGAGTCCCCGCGTCGCCCGGTCCTCACCCCCTTTACATGTGCGTATCTCCGCCGGCTCCCCCGGGGCCGTCCGCCGCTCCGCTCCGCTGGCCCTCCGCCTCGGGGCCAATTGTCGCAGCCGACTGGGCTCGTCTCCACACGGCTAGCCGCACATCGAGTGACGCACGCCAGGGAGGACCTCAGGATAGGACGGGGACGGCGGCCTAGCCAGCCAGTCAAAGCGCCGCTCGCAGTTTCAATATCCCCCGGGTCCGCTGATCGCCGCTGAAGTTCCCAGACGGGGCGGGTGGATTGGGAAGGAGAAACCCTAGTCTAGTCGCCCGTCTGCTCTGCTGTTAAGGATCATATGTAGGATCGTTTGAGGGATAGTGCGGGGAGCTCCTCGCTTACGCGTCCACCATGATCTCCGGCTAGCAAAGCCCCCCCAACTGTGATAACCCTTATCATCTGATGGTTCTTGTTGTTTAAATGTAGCCAAGCTGTTTTGCTTGAAGATCGCTACTCATGGGCTTAATCTGACATTTTGTCAAGATCACACCAGCTTATCACAATCATTTGTAACAGGGAACAACATATCCCTTCTTAGGACAGAGAATTAACAGTGCACATGTGTGTGTGACTGATCTAATTTGCTTGTGACCTGTCTGATGGTTTAAGAACATTATCACAAACTTCAAATCATCCCTGTATTGTATCGGGCAGAAGGTATCCTTACTACTTCGCACCCTCAAGTGCAATTCTCAACTTACAACCACAAATTGCAAACAAACCAACCACCAAACTGCTTTATTTATGAAGGTAAGCATAAAAAAATGCTGAACTATGTTTCGTCTTTGCGTTATATAGTTAGGTACTTCCATATATAACAGTAATGACCACAATAATACTAAAACTATAATGCTCAGCAGTCAGAAACAAATTCTAACTTTATAGCCACATATTAAATCAACATAAGACATGTCTGCTATGACGGTTGTCTATCACCTGCACTGTACAGCCAAACATCACCAAATGAATAGGCATGGAATAACTGAAGAGAGCTTTAACACATTACTGGAAAAGTCTGAAACACTTGAATATAGTCCACCAACTGTAGGTCCCAAATATCTATACAATCGGACTGCTTCGTTACATCTCATATAGACACTCAGATGTGGGATGATAATAAAAATGCCCATGCCAACAAATTTATCTGCTTCTCGCTCCTCCAAACATGCTAACTCAGGACCACAACTATATACAAAATCTCAGATTAGCCAACCCAGTTGAGTAACCAGCTGAGCACACTATATTATATGAAATACCATAAATGGACCTGCAGAGCTGTTCAAAGTTACCTGCATGCTGTAAACCATAAACCTATCTCTTAAACCTCATCAAAACAAAAGCAACATCCTTTTAAACACACAGCCTACATAGTGTAGCATTCTACTCCTGCAGTCAAGCAGTTCAGCGCCACACTTAGGGGTAGCAGGGGGCATATCAGCAACACCCGGCGATAATTATCGCACAGCGCTCTTAGCGTGAGGATAATTATCGCCGGGTAACATGTATTTTTATCGCTGAGATAGCGTGCTATTAGCAACGCTTATCTCCTCAGCGATAAAAATCCTCACGCTAACTGCCTAACCAGCGATAATCTCACGCAATGTGGCGTTAGCTTGCTGATAGGGACACACAAACTTAGCCATGATATCCACCTTCCATAGGATATCATGGCTAAGTCAGTCCTGAAGCAGGCATAAGGAAAGTAGCGATAACAGGTGTTATTGCTACTTTTCCTGACGCTATGCTTCATAGCGTGGGGCTTGATGATAGGAGAAATGTCGCTTAGCGACATTTCTCCTGTCATGTTAGGTCAGGAACGCCCACTTTGCATCTCATTAGAGATGCAAAGCTGAGCGTTAGGAATCCTGACACTAAAGCAAGGTTTCACGCTTTAGCGTGGCCTTGCTAATTAGGCGATAAAATTATCGCCGCTTTTCGGCCGAAAACGGCCGCAAAAGCGGCGATAATTTTCTATTGCCTGCTTGTAAATATGCCCCTACGTGCTTTAGAAATCCTACAATGCAGTACAACCCTGGTCCTGAAAGTTTGAATTTGCCACAGTCTTTGAAAATCCAACCAGTTTTTCATATGTCTCTAGTAAAGTTTTGAACTGCAAAAAAAAACTTTTGAGTATGATGAGTGTGGAATTTTTGATGCAAGCATTGTACTAGAGAAATTGCAATATTTGGTGGATTGGGCGGGTTTTGGTCCAGATTGTCATAGGAAATGGCTTCTAGTCTTTATGTGTCACTGCTGTTGAGAGACATTGAAGCAAGAGATCCTTAAAAGCCTGAAGCTCCACCTTTAGGATGGCTGCAAGGGGGGTAGAAAGTGCACAGTCAAGATTCAGGGTTGGAAGTGCTACTTAACAATATGTTGGGTTTGTGTGTGAGGAAGCAGTGGCCAGATCTTGTCTAAGGAGAGGGCTTTATGGCACTGGAACAGCTTGCCATGGGTTCAGAGTGTGGCTGCTAACTGGATTCAAGCTGTGTACTCATTTAGAATGTGCTATATGGTATAGTGTATGACATTTCCTAGTACGCCTTGGATTCTCATGACTCTAGCAGGATTGGGAACCTCTTTGATCTTCAGGTACACCCTGCCTGATAGTGCTTGGCATTCTCATTTGTGATACATCATTGCTGCAGCCAGACCCCATACATAGATGTGGATTGTTGGAAAATGGCCCTCTCTGAAGGGTTACCTCAAACATTTTGCCTCCCTTCTCCAATTTGTCTGACCATCGCTTTGTTCGCATTAGGACTTTGAGCACTTTACAGCTGCTGACAAGTGTGAAAATGCATTTGCTTCTCCCCTAAACATGGTAACATTGTATATACACAAATGACATATTTAGTTTACTCATAAGTCTGTTCTAAAGTGGTATAATATATACCCAGGGCCTGTAATTTAAATACTACAAGTGGGTCTGCAGCACTGGTTGTGCCATCCACACAAGCAGACTTTCACACCTGTCTCAGGCCTGCCATTGCAAGGCCTGGGTGTGCAGTCTACCCTACCCTTCAAATTGGCATTTAACCCCTTCGATGCTCATGACGGAACGGTTCCGTCATGAGCATCGGTTGGGCTGTGCTCATGACGGAACCGTTCCGTCATGAGGACAGCCCCCGGGGGAAGCGCTGGCGCTCCCCCCCTTGTCCCTCGATCTTGGCCCCCTTTACGGGGGTGGCAGCGGAAGAGCTTCCGCTGCCACCCCCGACCCCCCCCCGAGCCCCCCCACGCTTTCTGATGACGTCAGCGCGCACAGCGCGCGCCGGCGTCATCAGGAAGCGTTGGACGCGCTGGAATCCATTTCTTCCAGCGCGTCCGAGGGGAGCAGAGGTAGGTGTTTGGCGTCTGGTGGGGGCCGCGGCGGTGAAATCTCTAGTATTGAGGCATCGGGGGAGAGGAAAGAGTATTTCCTCTCCCCCGATCTCTCAATACAGGGCATTCCTGCTCCACGATCGCGCACAGCGTCGCGATCGTGGAGTAGGGATGCCCCACTAGACACCAGGGATTTTGTATTTGGAGTTTGGGAAGCGACCCCTTAGGCAAGGGTCGCTTCCTTGGGCACGATTATTTGGCAAAGTCTTTTCTGCCCCCCCTGGGGGCAGATCGGCCCGCTTTCTGCGCGTTTCTGCCCCCAGGGGGGGCAGAAAAGCCCACTAGTCACCAGGGATGCTGTTTTTACTATGTAGGAAGCGACCCCTTGGGCAAGGGTCGCTTCCTTGGGGGCAAATTTTGTGGAAGTCTTTTCTGCCCCCCCTGGGGGCAGATCGGTCCGCTTTCTGCGCGTTTCTGCCCCCGGGGGGGGCAGAAAAGCCCACTAGACACCAGGGATATTGTTTATGCTATGTAGGAAGCGACCCCTTAGGCAAGGGTCGCTTCCTTTGGGGGCCAAATAATTTGAAGACTTTTCTGCCCCCCCTGGGGGCAGATCGGTCTTCTTTCTGCCCGTTTCTCCCCCTAGGGGGGGCAGAAAAGCCCCCTAGACACCAGGGATGTCTATTTCGTTATGTAGGAAGCGACCCCTTGGGCAAGGGTCGCTTCCTAGGGTGGTAAAGTGATTAGGAGACTTTTCTGCCCCCCCTGGGGGCAGATCGGTCGTCTTTCTGCCCGTTTCTGCCCCCAGGGGGGGCAGAAAAGCCCACTAGACACCAGGGATGTCTTTTTCTTTATGTAGGAAGCGACCCCTTGGGCAAGGGTCGCTTCCTTTGCGGCCTAATTTTTTAGAATACTTTTCTGCCCCCCCTGGGGGCAGATTGGTCGTCTTTCTGTCCGTTTCTGCTCTTTGGGGGGGGGGCAGAAAAGCCCACTAGACACCAGGGATATAAATATTATTGTAGGAAGCGACCCCTTGGGCAAGGGTCGCTTCCTTGGGCCCCTAAATGTTTTGAAGACTTTTCTGCCCCCTCTGTGGGCAGATCGGTTTTATTTTTTTGCCGTTTCTGCTCCCATTGGAGGCAGAAAAGCCCACTAGACACCAGGGAATTAGTTCAATTAGAAATAGAAGTGACCCCTCGCTTCCAGGGTGCAATTTGTTATATGTATTTGGGTCACCTGCCCCGGGACTGAATAGCCTTTTTTTTCCTGCTGTTTTCTGCCTGACCTGGCACACAAACCGATTGACCATTTGGGTAGTGACATGGCATGTTATAATGTTTATTGTTATATGTTTTGTGATTTCCAATTGTAATGTTTTTTTTGTTTACTTTTTTGTTCTAGGTGAAGGCTTTTCTTCTGTTCACGGTGACATTTTGGTTCTGGTGGTTTTGCTGTTTGTGTAGTTTGGTAAGAGACTGTTTTTTTGTACAATGCAAATGTGTTTGATTTCTCTGCCTGTTTTTTTTTGCAAATGGTGTAATAATAGCAGTATGTTTGGTTTTTGAGTTTCAAAAACTTTTTGCATTGGTGCATGATGTGTATTTTGTTGTCTTGTGAGTAATTTGTTTTTTTTTCTTCTTTCTAGTTTGATATCGTTGGTCTTTGCTGTGTCACTGCAGAGTTTGTTTCTGGTGAGTGTAGCTGTCTCTTTTGATTTTGGATTGTATAGTTTTTGAGTACATTGATCTTATTGATATAAGGTACACATTTCTTTACTTACTTGGTTTGCACATTGTTGGTTGTTGTTGACTTGTTTGTGCAGTCTTCCATCTTAGTAGGTATAATGGCTAGCCGCAGGATGACTGCTCAGCAGGTTGTTGGTTTGCTGTTTGAGTCTTCCTCTGATATTGGGTCAGAGACTGACTCTGCTTCTGAGGGAGAGGGGGCAGGGGACGATTCTGGCAGTGAGTTTTCTCTCCGTATGGGGTCATCGGATGATGAAGATACTCTTAGCGCGGATGAAGTGCCTGTGTTAGAGGAGGAGACTGATGTGCCGATAGTGCGGCAAGAGGCATCTGGGCTGCAGCCTGCGGCTGCAAGGCTTCCCGTTGGTGTAGTGCGGCAAGAGACATCTGGGCTGCAGGCTGGGACTGCAAGGCTTCCCGTTGGTGTAGTGCGGCAAGAGGCATCTGGGCTGCAGGCTGGGGCTGCAAGCCTTTCCGTTGGTGTAGTGCGGCAAGAGACATCTGGGCTGCAGGCTGGGGCTGCAAGTCTTCCCGTTGAAAGTGATGACCTCTGGGTTGCCCCTGGCATGGTGCAGCCGGAATTTCCTGAGTTTACTGGTGTTCCAGGGTCTAGAGTGAATACCGAGAACTTTTTGCCTGTAAATTTTTTTCAGTTGTTTATGGACGATGTGTTTTTGGCAGAGATTGTTGAGCAGACTAATTTGTATGCCGAACAGTTTTTGAGGGACAACAGTGCCAGTCTTAAGCCACACTCTAGAGCTACCCGGTGGACTCCCACAAATGTTGAAGAGATGAAGAAGTTCTTGGGTTTAACTTTTTTGATGGGCTTGCTAAGGAAGCCATCATTGGCTTCATATTGGTCTAGCAGTCCCTTGATGGCAACGTCTATTTTTCCGGCAGTCATGAGTCGTGACAGGTATTTGCTTCTGCTTCGGATGATGCACTTTGTAGATAATGGTTTAGCGTTGCCACGAGATCACCCTGATTGTGACCGTCTTTTTAAGATTAGGCCTGTCCTTGATCACTTTGTTGATCGATTTTCTGAGATTTATGCCCCTGGTAGAGAAATTGCAGTGGATGAGTCTTTGGTGTTGTTCAAGGGCCGCTTGGTTTTTAGGCAATACATTCCTAGTAAGAGGGCACGCTATGGAATAAAGCTGTATATGCTGTGTGACAGTAGGACTGGATATGTCTCTAATTTCAGGGTGTACACCGGTAAGGAATCTAGGTTTAACCTTCCTGGTTGTCCGTCCACTTTTGGAGTGACTGAGAAAATTGTTTGGGAACTTGGAAGAGGATTTTTTAACAAAGGCCACCATTTATATGTAGATAACTTCTACACTGGTGTACGGTTGTTCAGGGAATTGGCCAAAGTGGACACTTTTGCTTGTGGCACAGTCCGCTGTAACCGTAAAGGTTTTCCGAAAGAACTTGTTTGTCAAAAGCTTGTGCGGGGACAGTGCAGTGCGTTGCGTTGCCAGGAGCTTCTTGCTGTGAAGTTTACAGACAGGAGAGATGTCTACATGCTGACTTCCATCCATGATGAAAGCACTGCACCTGTGACTGTTTGGGGTCAGGTCGCTGAAGCGCGCAAACCTGTATGTGTTTTAGACTATAATAGGTACATGGGTGGTGTTGACAGAGTAGATCAGAGGTTGGAACCTTACACTGCTCTTCGTAAGGCTTACATTTGGTACAAGAAGTTGGCTATCCATCTTTTCCACTTGGCAATGTTTAATGCTTTTGTTGTGTTCCAGGATTCTTGCCCTGAGTCAAAGATGACTTTTGTTAAGTTTCAGGAGTCTGTAATAGGCAGCCTTGTTGTAGTGGAACAGGCAAGTGTTCCTAGAGTTGGACTGGTGGAGGATGTTGCTAGATTGAAAGAACGCCACTTTCCAGATCACATTCCTCCCACACCCGCAAAAGATTTTCCCAGTAGGAGATGTAGAGTCTGTTGGCGAAGAGGTTTGCGGAAGGAGAGTCGTATGTACTGCCCCGATTGTCCCTCTCATCCTGCACTGTGTCTCTCTGCTTGTTTTAGAGCGTACCACACGCGAAAAAAATTTTGGGAGGATTCTTGAGTGGTAAAGTGAACTGGCTGGTCTGTATTCTTTGGATAATTTGATTCTGTTTCAATGTTGGTGTTAGTGCAATGTATTTAGTTGCTGATTTTCTGTTAGAAGATTTGTATCTATTTGCAATTTGTTTGTGTTTTTATTTTTTTCTAAAAAAATCCAAAATGTGATGGCGGTGTGTGTAGGCTTGCGCTTGGCTGTTGGTGTGTGTGGACTGGCACTTGGTTGATGGTGTGCGTGGAATGGTGCTTGGCTGACGGTGTGCGTGGACTGGCGGTGTGCATGGACTGGCGGTGTGCGTGGACTGGTGCGTGGCTGGTGGTGTGCGTGGAATGGTGCTTGGCTGGCGGTGTGCGTGGCTGGTGGTGTGCGTGGAATGGTGCTTGGCTGGCGGTGTGCGTGGAATGGTGCTTGGCTGGTGGTGTGCGTGGAATGGTGCTTGGCTGGCGCTGTGCGTGGACTGGTACTTGGCTGGCAGTGTGTGTGGACTGGTGGTGTGTGCGGACTGGTGTTTGGCTGGTGGTGTCCGTGGACTGGAGCTTGGCTGGTGGTGTCCGTGGACTGGAGCTTGTCTGGTGGTGTGTGTGGACTGGAGCTTGGCTGGCGGTGTGCGTGGAATGGTGCTTGTCTGGTGGTGTCCGTGGACTGGAGCTTGGCTGGCGGTGTAGGTGGATTGGCGATTGGCTGCCGGTGTGCCTGGACTGGCGATTGGATGGCGGTGTGCCTGGACTGGCGCTTGGCTAGCGGTGTGCGTGGACTGGCGTTTGGCTAGCGGTGTGTGTCGACCGGTGCTTGGCTGGCTGTGTGTGAGTAGTGACTTTCTGCTGGTCACTACACACACTGCTAGCTGAGTGCCACTCCACGCAATCCTTCTGCCTGTGTAGTTGCTGTGTCTGGATTGTGGGCGTGTGAAAGTGATGGGCCCTTGAATGGCGCTGTGTGCCGGTGTGAGTTTTGTTATGTGATGGGCCCGCGGCTGGCGGTGTGAATGGTTTTGTATGTCTCACACGTATGAAAGGTGTATGAATGGCCTGTAAAGAGGTTGGTGCCTTGTCGTGGCTTTACAGCTCACGAGCTGTGAGTCAATGGTTCAGTTTCTTGCCCTTTCAATTATTACCAGTGCATTTCATTTTTTGTGAAATCACTTGGTAATACAATTTTATCTACTGAACCATCACTCACCCTCGTGCCAAATCCAACCAGTATGTGCGTGTGCTTGCGGGTTAGATGACTGTGCAGTATTATTTGTTTTTTTGAAGCAGGGTGTACCTTGTCCCTTTTTGGTGATTTTTGTACTGTGTTGCTTTTGTACCTGGTGGTGCGAATGGTCTTGTTTGTATCACGTATGAAAGGTGTGTGAATGGCCTGTAAAGCGGTTGGTGCCTTGACGTGGCTTTACAGCTCACGAGCTGCAAGTCATTGGTTTGGTTTTTTGTGAATTTAATTATTGACAGTGCATTTCATATTTGTGAAATCTCTTGTTAATAAAATTTAATACACTGAACCATGACTTGCCCTCGTGCCAAATCCAACCAGTATGTGTGTGTGTTTGAGGAATAGATGGTTGTGCAGGAATCTTTTTTTTTTGTTTCTCTGCCAAGGTACACTTTCCATGTAAGAATAACCCACCAACTGTAGATATTGTCGAAAACCTTTGGGAGTTCATGGTGATGTCTCTCTAGTGATTTGAAAAGTATTTTTTATCCCCATTGTCCTGTAAACCTCAAATTGTCTGCCACATTTTCTTTGCAGTATTATTCCTAAATTCTCACGCTGTAGTAACAATAGGTAATCTGGTTATGCAAGGGGGGTTACTTTTGTTTTTTGCCCAGGGCTCGGCGGCCATCTAGGGAAACCTACCAAACCCAGGCATTTTTGAAAACTAGACACCCGGCGGCTTCCAGGGAGGTATGGCTTGCGTGGATCCCCCAACGTTTCATTACCCAGAATCCCCTGCAAACCTCAATTTTTGCCCAAAAAATCACTTTTTTCACACATTTTGGGGTGGGAAAGTAGTGGCATCACCGGGCTCACTCAAATTTACCACCACCCAGCGTTCCCCCAGGTCTCCCGGTAAAAATGGTGCCTCACTTGTGTGGGAGGCCCAAGTACCCGCGGCAGGCAAGGGCCCCAAAGGTAGTGAGGCCACCTCAAGATGGCCTATCGCCAAACCACCTGGTTTTGCAAGGGGGGTCACTTTGGTTTTTGGCCCGGTGCGCGGCGGCCATCTAGGGAAACCTACCAAACCCAGGCATTTTTGAAAACTAGACACCCGGCGGCTTCCAGGGAGGTATGGCTTGCGTGGATCCCCCAACGTTTCCTTACCCAGAATCCCCTGCAAACCTCAATTTTTGCTCAAAAAATCACTTTTTTCACACATTTTGGGGTGGGAAAGTAGTGGCATCACCGGGCTCACACAAATTTACCACCACCCAGCGTTCCCCCAGGTCTCCCGGTAAAAATGGTGCCTCACTTGTGTGGGAGGCCCAAGTACCCGCGGCAGGCAAGGGCCCCAAAGGTAGTGAGGCCACCTCAAGATGGCCTATCGCCAAACCACCTGGTTTTGCAAGGGGGGTCACTTTGGTTTTTGGCCCGGTGCGCGGCGGCCATCTAGGGAAACCTACCAAACCCAGGCATTTTTGAAAACTAGACACCCGGCGGCTTCCAGGGAGGTATGGCTTGCGTGGATCCCCCAACGTTTCCTTACCCAGAATCCCCTGCAAACCTCAATTTTTGCTCAACAAATCACTTTTTTCACACATTTTGGGGTGGGAAAGTAGTGGCATCACCGGGCTCACACAAATTTACCACCACCCAGCGTTCCCCCAGGTCTCCCGGTAAAAATGGTGCCTCACTTGTGTGGGAGGCCCAAGTACCCGCGGCAGGCAAGGGCCCCAAAGGTAGTGAGGCCACCTCAAGATGGCCTATCGCCAAACCACCTGGTTTTGCAAGGGGGGTCACTTTGGTTTTTGGCCCGGTGCGCGGCGGCCATCTAGGGAAACCTACCAAACCCAGGCATTTTTGAAAACTAGACACCCGGCGGCTTCCAGGGAGGTATGGCTTGCGTGGATCCCCCAACGTTTCCTTACCCAGAATCCCCTGCAAACCTCAATTTTTGCTCAAAAAATCACTTTTTTCACACATTTTGGGGTGGGAAAGTAGTGGCATCACCGGGCTCACACAAATTTACCACCACCCAGCGTTCCCCCAGGTCTCCCGGTAAAAATGGTGCCTCACTTGTGTGGGAGGCCCAAGTACCCGCGGCAGGCAAGGGCCCCAAAGGTAGTGAGGCCACCTCAAGATGGCCTATCGCCAAACCACCTGGTTTTGCAAGGGGGGTCACTTTGGTTTTTGGCCCGGTGCGCGGCGGCCATCTAGGGAAACCTACCAAACCCAGGCATTTTTGAAAACTAGACACCCGGCGGCTTCCAGGGAGGTATGGCTTGCGTGGATCCCCCAACGTTTCCTTACCCAGAATCCCCTGCAAACCTCAATTTTTGCTCAAAAAATCACTTTTTTCACACATTTTGGGGTGGGAAAGTAGTGGCATCACCGGGCTCACACAAATTTACCACCACCCAGCGTTCCCCCAGGTCTCCCGGTAAAAATGGTGCCTCACTTGTGTGGGAGGCCCAAGTACCCGCGGCAGGCAAGGGCCCCAAAGGTAGTGAGGCCACCTCAAGATGGCCTATCGCCAAACCACCTGGTTTTGCAAGGGGGGTCACTTTGGTTTTTGGCCCGGTGCGCGGCGGCCATCTAGGGAAACCTACCAAACCCAGGCATTTTTGAAAACTAGACACCCGGCGGCTTCCAGGGAGGTATGGCTTGCGTGGATCCCCCAACGTTTCCTTACCCAGAATCCCCTGCAAACCTCAATTTTTGCCCAAAAAATCACTTTTTTCACACATTTTGGGGTGGGAAAGTAGTGGCATCACCGGGCTCACACAAATTTACCACCACCCAGCGTTCCCCCAGGTCTCCCGGTAAAAATGGTGCCTCACTTGTGTGGGAGGCCCAAGTACCCGCGGCAGGCAAGGGCCCCAAAGGTAGTGAGGCGACCTCAAGATGGCCTATCGCCAAACCACCTGGTTTTGCAAGGGGGGTCACTTTGGTTTTTGGCCCGGTGCGCGGCGGCCATCTAGGGAAACCTACCAAACCCAGGCATTTTTGAAAACTAGACACCCGGCGGCTTCCAGGGAGGTATGGCTTGCGTGGATCCCCCAACGTTTCCTTACCCAGAATCCCCTGCAAACCTCAATTTTTGCTCAAAAAATCACTTTTTTCACACATTTTGGGGTGGGAAAGTAGTGGCATCACCGGGCTCACACAAATTTACCACCACCCAGCGTTCCCCCAGGTCTCCCGGTAAAAATGGTGCCTCACTTGTGTGGGAGGCCCAAGTACCCGCGGCAGGCAAGGGCCCCAAACGTAGTGAGGCGACCTCAAGATGGCCTATCGCCAAACCACCTGGTTTTGCAAGGGGGGTCACTTTGGTTTTTGGCCCGGTGCGCGGCGGCCATCTAGGGAAACCTACCAAACCCAGGCATTTTTGAAAACTAGACACCCGGCGGCTTCCAGGGAGGTATGGCTTGCGTGGATCCCCCAACGTTTCCTTACCCAGAATCCCCTGCAAACCTCATTTTTTGCTCAAAAAATCACTTTTTTCACACATTTTGGGGTGGGAAAGTAGTGGCATCACCGGGCTCACACAAATTTACCACCACCCAGCGTTCCCCCAGGTCTCCCGGTAAAAATGGTGCCTCACTTGTGTGGGAGGCCCAAGTACCCGCGGCAGGCAAGGGCCCCAAACGTAGTGAGGCGACCTCAAGATGGCCTATCGCCAAACCACCTGGTTTTGCAAGGGGGGTCACTTTGGTTTTTGGCCCGGTGCGCGGCGGCCATCTAGGGAAACCTACCAAACCCAGGCATTTTTGAAAACTAGACACCCGGCGGCTTCCAGGGAGGTATGGCTTGCGTGGATCCCCCAACGTTTCCTTACCCAGAATCCCCTGCAAACCTCAATTTTTGCTCAAAAAATCACTTTTTTCACACATTTTGGGGTGGGAAAGTAGTGGCATCACCGGGCTCACACAAATTTACCACCACCCAGCGTTCCCCCAGGTCTCCCTGTAAAAATGGTGCCTCACTTGTGTGGGAGGCCCAAGTACCCGCGGCAGGCAAGGGCCCCAAAGGTAGTGAGGCCACCTCAAGATGGCCTATCGCCAAACCACCTGGTTTTGCAAGGGGGGTCACTTTGGTTTTTGGCCCGGTGCGCGGCGGCCATCTAGGGAAACCTACCAAACCCAGGCATTTTTGAAAACTAGACACCCGGCGGCTTCCAGGGAGGTATGGCTTGCGTGGATCCCCCAACGTTTCCTTACCCAGAATCCCCTGCAAACCTCAATTTTTGCTCAAAAAATCACTTTTTTCACACATTTTGGGGTGGGAAAGTAGTGGCATCACCGGGCTCACACAAATTTACCACCACCCAGCGTTCCCCCAGGTCTCCCGGTAAAAATGGTGCCTCACTTGTGTGGGAGGCCCAAGTACCCGCGGCAGGCAAGGGCCCCAAACGTAGTGAGGCGACCTCAAGATGGCCTATCGCCAAACCACCTGGTTTTGCAAGGGGGGTCACTTTGGTTTTTGGCCCGGTGCGCGGCGGCCATCTAGGGAAACCTACCAAACCCAGGCATTTTTGAAAACTAGACACCCGGCGGCTTCCAGGGAGGTATGGCTTGCGTGGATCCCCCAACGTTTCCTTACCCAGAATCCCCTGCAAACCTCAATTTTTGCTCAAAAAATCACTTTTTTCACACATTTTGGGGTGGGAAAGTAGTGGCATCACCGGGCTCACACAAATTTACCACCACCCAGCGTTCCCCCAGGTCTCCCGGTAAAAATGGTGCCTCACTTGTGTGGGAGGTCTAAGTACCCGCGGCAGGCAAGGACAACAAACGTAGTGAGGCGACATTTGGGATAGGCAATGTTGATGTTGCCTCACTACGTTTGGGGCCCTTGCCTGCCGCGGGTACTTGGGCCTCCCACACAAGTGAGGCACCATTTTTACCGGGAGACCTGGGGGAACGCTGGGTGGTGGTAAATTTGTGTGAGCCCGGTGATGCCACTACTTTCCCACCCCAAAATGTGTGAAAAAAGTGATTTTTTGGGCAAAAATTGAGGTTGGCAGGGGATTCTGGGTAAGGAAACGTTGGGGGATCCACGCAAGCCATACCTCCCTGGAAGCCGCCGGGTGTCTAGTTTTCAGAAATGTATAGGTTTGCTAGGTTTCCCTAGGTGCCGGCAGGGCTAGGGTACAAAATCTACAGCTAGTCACTTTGCCAAAAAAAGGGTCATTTTTCACTCCAAAACCACGTTGCGTTTTGCGCCGTTTCCTGTCGCGGGCACTAGGCCGACCCGCACAAGTGAGGTACCATTTTTCTCGTAGGACTTTGGGGAACGCGGGGTGGGTGGAAATTTGTGGATCCACGCAGATTCCAGAACTTTCCATCACAGAAATGTGGGGAAAATGTGGTTTTTTTTTCAATTTTTTACGTTTGCAAGGGATTCTGGGTAACAGACCATGGTGGGAGGCAGTCAAGTCACCCCATCCTGGATTCCCCTGGGTGTCTAGTTTTCAAAAATGTATAGGTTTGCTAGGTTTCCCTAGGTGCCGGCAGGGCTAGGGTACAAAATCTACAGCTAGTCACTTTGCCAAAAAAAGGGTCATTTTTCACTCCAAAACCACGTTGCGTTTTGCGCCGTTTCCTGTCGCGGGCACTAGGCCGACCCGCACAAGTGAGGTACCATTTTTCTCGTAGGACTTTGGGGAACGCGGGGTGGGTGGAAATTTGTGGATCCACGCAGATTCCAGAACTTTCCATCACAGAAATGTGGGGAAAATGTGTTTTTTTTGTCAATTTTTTACGTTTGCAAGGGATTCTGGGTAACAGACCATGGTGGGAGGCAGTCAAGTCACCCCATCCTGGATTCCCCTGGGTGTCTAGTTTTCAGAAATGTATAGGTTTGCTAGGTTTCCCTAGGTGCCGGCAGGGCTAGGGTACAAAATGTACAGCTAGTCACTTTGCCAAAAAAAGGGTCATTTTTCACTCCAAAACCACGTTGCGTTTTGCGCCGTTTCCTGTCGCGGGCACTAGGCCAACCCGCACAAGTGAGGTACCATTTTTCTCGTAGGACTTTGGGGAACGCGGGGTGGGTGGAAATTTGTGGATCCACGCAGATTCCAGAACTTTCCATCACAGAAATGTGGGGAAAATGTGTTTTTTTTGTCAATTTTTTACGTTTGCAAGGGATTCTGGGTAACAGACCATGGTGGGAGGCAGTCAAGTCACCCCATCCTGGATTCCCCTGGGTGTCTAGTTTTCAGAAATGTATAGGTTTGCTAGGTTTCCCTAGGTGCCGGCAGGGCTAGGGTACAAAATGTACAGCTAGTCACTTTGCCAAAAAAAGGGTCATTTTTCACTCCAAAACCACGTTGCGTTTTGCGCCGTTTCCTGTCGCGGGCACTAGGCCAACCCGCACAAGTGAGGTACCATTTTTCTCGTAGGACTTTGGGGAACGCGGGGTGGGTGGAAATTTGTGGATCCACGCAGATTCCAGAACTTTCCATCACAGAAATGTGGGGAAAATGTGTTTTTTTTGTCAATTTTTTACGTTTGCAAGGGATTCTGGGTAACAGACCATGGTGGGAGGCAGTCAAGTCACCCCATCCTGGATTCCCCTGGGTGTCTAGTTTTCAGAAATGTATAGGTTTGCTAGGTTTCCCTAGGTGCCGGCAGGGCTAGGGTACAAAATCTACAGCTAGTCACTTTGCCAAAAAAAGGGTCATTTTTCACTCCAAAACCACGTTGCGTTTTGCGCCGTTTCCTGTCGCGGGCACTAGGCCGACCCGCACAAGTGAGGTACCATTTTTCTCGTAGGACTTTGGGGAACGCGGGGTGGGTGGAAATTTGTGGATCCACGCAGATTCCAGAACTTTCCATCACAGAAATGTGGGGAAAATGTGGTTTTTTTTTCAATTTTTTACGTTTGCAAGGGATTCTGGGTAACAGACCATGGTGGGAGGCAGTCAAGTCACCCCATCCTGGATTCCCCTGGGTGTCTAGTTTTCAAAAATGTATAGGTTTGCTAGGTTTCCCTAGGTGCCGGCAGGGCTAGGGTACAAAATCTACAGCTAGTCACTTTGCCAAAAAAAGGGTCATTTTTCACTCCAAAACCACGTTGCGTTTTGCGCCGTTTCCTGTCGCGGGCACTAGGCCGACCCGCACAAGTGAGGTACCATTTTTCTCGTAGGACTTTGGGGAACGCGGGGTGGGTGGAAATTTGTGGATCCACGCAGATTCCAGAACTTTCCATCACAGAAATGTGGGGAAAATGTGTTTTTTTTGTCAATTTTTTACGTTTGCAAGGGATTCTGGGTAACAGACCATGGTGGGAGGCAGTCAAGTCACCCCATCCTGGATTCCCCTGGGTGTCTAGTTTTCAGAAATGTATAGGTTTGCTAGGTTTCCCTAGGTGCCGGCAGGGCTAGGGTACAAAATCTACAGCTAGTCACTTTGCCAAAAAAAGGGTCATTTTTCACTCCAAAACCACGTTGCGTTTTGCGCCGTTTCCTGTCGCGGCCACTAGGCCAACCCGCACAAGTGAGGTACCATTTTTCTCGTAGGACTTTGGGGAACGCGGGGTGGGTGGAAATTTGTGGATCCACGCAGATTCCAGAACTTTCCATCACAGAAATGTGGGGAAAATGTGTTTTTTTTGTCAATTTTTTACGTTTGCAAGGGATTCTGGGTAACAGACCATGGTGGGAGGCAGTCAAGTCACCCCATCCTGGATTCCCCTGGGTGTCTAGTTTTCAGAAATGTATAGGTTTGCTAGGTTTCCCTAGGTGCCGGCAGGGCTAGGGTACAAAATGTACAGCTAGTCACTTTGCCAAAAAAAGGGTCATTTTTCACTCCAAAACCACGTTGCGTTTTGCGCCGTTTCCTGTCGCGGGCACTAGGCCAACCCGCACAAGTGAGGTACCATTTTTCTCGTAGGACTTTGGGGAACGCGGGGTGGGTGGAAATTTGTGGATCCACGCAGATTCCAGAACTTTCCATCACAGAAATGTGGGGAAAATGTGTTTTTTTTGTCAATTTTTTACGTTTGCAAGGGATTCTGGGTAACAGACCATGGTGGGAGGCAGTCAAGTCACCACATCCTGGATTCCCCTGGGTGTCTAGTTTTCAGAAATGTATAGGTTTGCTAGGTTTCCCTAGGTGCCGGCAGGGCTAGGGTACAAAATGTACAGCTAGTCACTTTGCCAAAAAAAGGGTCATTTTTCACTCCAAAACCACGTTGCGTTTTGCGCCGTTTCCTGTCGCGGGCACTAGGCCAACCCGCACAAGTGAGGTACCATTTTTCTCGTAGGACTTTGGGGAACGCGGGGTGGGTGGAAATTTGTGGATCCACGCAGATTCCAGAACTTTCCATCACAGAAATGTGGGGAAAATGTGTTTTTTTTGTCAATTTTTTACGTTTGCAAGGGATTCTGGGTAACAGACCATGGTGGGAGGCAGTCAAGTCACCCCATCCTGGATTCCCCTGGGTGTCTAGTTTTCAGAAATGTATAGGTTTGCTAGGTTTCCCTAGGTGCCGGCAGGGCTAGGGTACAAAATCTACAGCTAGTCACTTTGCCAAAAAAAGGGTCATTTTTCACTCCAAAACCACGTTGCGTTTTGCGCCGTTTCCTGTCGCGGGCACTAGGCCGACCCGCACAAGTGAGGTACCATTTTTCTCGTAGGACTTTGGGGAACGCGGGGTGGGTGGAAATTTGTGGATCCACGCAAATTCCAGAACTTTCCATCACAGAAATGTGGGGAAAATGTGGTTTTTTTTTCAATTTTTTACGTTTGCAAGGGATTCTGGGTAACAGACCATGGTGGGAGGCAGTCAAGTCACCCCATCCTGGATTCCCCTGGGTGTCTAGTTTTCAGAAATGTATAGGTTTGCTAGGTTTCCCTAGGTGCCGGCAGGGCTAGGGTACAAAATCTACAGCTAGTCACTTTGCCAAAAAAAGGGTCATTTTTCACTCCAAAACCACGTTGCGTTTTGCGCCGTTTCCTGTCGCGGGCACTAGGCCGACCCGCACAAGTGAGGTACCATTTTTCTCATAGGACTTTGGGGAACGCGGGGTGGGTGGAAATTTGTGGATCCACGCAGATTCCAGAACTTTCCATCACAGAAATGTGGGGAAAATGTGGTTTTTTTTTCAATTTTTTACGTTTGCAAGGGATTCTGGGTAACAGACCATGGTGGGAGGCAGTCAAGTCACCCCATCCTGGATTCCCCTGGGTGTCTAGTTTTCAGAAATGTATAGGTTTGCTAGGTTTCCCTAGGTGCCGGCAGGGCTAAGGTACAAAATCTACAGCTAGTCACTTTGCCAAAAAAAGGGTCATTTTTCACTCCAAAACCACGTTGCGTTTTGCGCCGTTTCCTGTCGCGGGCACTATGCCGACCCGCACAAGTGAGGTACCATTTTTCTCGTAGGACTTTGGGGAACGCGGGGTGGGTGGAAATTTGTGGATCCACGCAGATTCCAGAACTTTCCATCACAGAAATGTGGGGAAAATGTGGGTTTTTTTTCAATTTTTTACGTTTGCAAGGGATTCTGGGTAACAGACCATGGTGGGAGGCAGTCAAGTCACCCCATCCTGGATTCCCCTGGGTGTCTAGTTTTCAAAAATGTATAGGTTTGCTAGGTTTCCCTAGGTGCCGGCAGGGCTAGGGTTCAAAAACTACAGCTAGACTCTTTGCAAAAAAAGTGTAAATTTTCAGTGTGAAAATGTGGTGTGTTCACCTTAGGTTTTGAGCCACTTCCTGTCGTGGGCACTATGCCTACCCACACAAGTGAGGTACCATTTTTCTCGGGAGACTTAGGGTAGTTCAAATTTGTAAAGCAACTGTTATTACCTGTTGATTTTTGATGCATTTCTCCCTTCCAAATGAAAGACATTGTGTAAAAAAAAAGTCATTTTGAAAAATGACCAATAATTGTCATGCAAATATGAGTATTCCCAATTTCGAAAATGTGCAAATATGCACTGTTTCTGAACTCTGTAATTTGTTCCCATTTCAGAAATACATAGGTGACTTTCATACCGATTTTTCCAAGTATACATTTTCCCACAATAATTGCTATATACCCGGACCAAAAAAAAAAAACATTACAAAATGCTGCTCATTTTTCTACTCTGGGTTCGTTGGGCTCTTGATGAACCTACAAGTCCTATATGTCCACACAACCAGGAAGGTCTACCGGATGTAACGGTACATTGCTTTCAAAGAGATGTCATAATTCGAAGAAGTTACAGGTAAAAACGTTGACTCAAGAGGCTGCTTTTTTCAACAAATTTTTATTTTCTCCTATATTTGCCTGTAAATTTCTATAAAGAAACCTTGATGGATCTACGCAAATGACCCCTTGCTGAATTCAGAATTTTGTCTACGTTTCAAAAATGTATAGCTTTCCAGGATCCAGTATTGTTTTGTTACCCTTTTCTACCGTTAACTGGAAGGAGGTTGAAAGCACAAAAAATAGCAAAAATAGGGTATGTCCCAGAAAAATGCCAAAACTGTGTAAAAAATGTTGGTTTTCTAACAAAAGTCTGTCATTCCCTAAAAGCTGGAGAAATTGTGATTTCAGCCCCACAAACCCTTTTTTGATACCATTTGCAGAGAAAAACCCAGAAGCTTTCATTTGCAGCCCGTTTTTCACATTTTTCACAAAAAAAAAAAAAAATTGCTGTATTTTGACTAATTTCTGTGACCCCTCTAGGAGAATCCACAAACCCTGGGTACCTTTAGAATCCCCAAGATGTTGGAAGAAAAGGACGCAAATTTGGCGTGGATACCTAATGTGGTCAAAAAGTTACAGGGGCCTAAGCGCGCACTACCTCAAATAGCCCAAAAAGGGCTTAGCACAGGAGGGGAAAAGGCCTAGCAGCGAAGGGGTTAAAACCTCTTGCCAAGCTTTAAACTCTCCTTTTATTGCACTCCTCCCCTAAGGTAGGCCATAGGAAGCCCTAAGGGCAGGGTGCTCTGTTTCACATGTCCTGATAGTAACAAATAGCTACATTTATGTTTCACTACTGTGAGGCCTACTCCTCTCATAGGATAGTGTTGGGAATTCCATAAAACACTTTTAAGCTGTAATTTCTGAATAGAAAGGTCTATTTACATCATGTTTCATATCTTTGGAATGATAATGATAAATCCTTTTTAGTGGTAAAGTTGGATTTAACATTACTGATTTAGAAAAGCCACTTTTAGAAAGTGTAAAAAGAACAGTTTATGGGCAGAATATGAACAATGTCAAATTCTTGTCCCCAGTCTGAGATCTGGGCCTAAATCCATTGTTATTTTGCTCACCATGCCATTCCAGTTTGGATCCAGCCATATGCAAATCAGTCTTGACTCTGCTTCACATGGAAACTGCCAGGCCAGGTCCTCCATGGACCAGATACAAGCATCCCAGAACTGGTTTTGGGATATCACCCCTCATCAGTCAGGAAAACCTGAATCCAGTGGCATGGAGAACACAGTACCCACATCTGGGCATACCCGTCCTATTCAGGATGACAAATGCAATTAACTCTTCAATGCACTTAGCTCTCTAGAGACTGGCTCAAGGACATTTTGGCTCTCAGAAAAGTATCTATAAGGCATCAGTGATTAGGAAACAAGCTCTGACCTGTTTTTGATTTTTTTCTAACACTAAAGACTAGGGTTCATATGCACTGGTAACATTGCTGTGACAGGACTTATCTAAAATGGCATTCTTATATATATACAATTGCGAAGCACAAGTGTATAAGATATAAGAATTCCGGTACGTGTATGAGTATTTCTGCTCCAAAGAATGTAGAGTCCACTTTATTGATAGATCTGGATACATAGTTATTTTTCATTATTATACAATAAAAATCCATTGCATTGTATACAATAAAAGTCAATCTCATCATCTAATATCATTATTAATGGGTGTTAGAAGATAAATGCCCTTATTGTCAGTAATTGGTTGGTAGTGACTTAGAAGTTTTCATCCCCAGATAAGTTCTTAATTATTGAGCTTGTGGTAGGACAGCATGTAAACAACTTCTGAATAAGTCTCTTAAAACAGGGGTTTTGAATTTTATATGTAAGGATTGTCTCTAATTCACCTGTTAAAAGTGCATTCTGCTTAGGAAACTCCCATGCACTTCGTGATTGAATAGGCGTGTGCTCTGCTGTCTTAGTTCTAATTGTTCATGATAAGAGTGCAACCATGATTCGGTTTTTGCATCTTTTCAATTCATGAAGATCTAGTGGGTCTTGTATGTTCAATATTAGTATCTAAGGGGTGGTATTATATAATTGTAGCTTCATTTTATCCCATCATAGTAAGTAAAAGCTTGCTCAATAAATGGATTTATTTGAATGGTTTATTGATCAAGTGGCATTTGTATTATTGTGTTCTTATAGGAAAGATTTTAACCCCCAAAGGCGAGTATGGTTTGAAAAAGAGCATAGGGAGGCAGATTGATTTTCTGTCTTCTGTGGATTTCCTGGTCGATGCGCGCTCCTGAACTAAGCCTTGTGCCCCCCCTTGGACCCGTTACATGTCCAAGAGGATCAGACGCAGGGAATGAGTCAGACTCTGGATGTATGTGTTTGCTGGTCCCCAGCTGGTTTGTTGACTCTCACACTGACTATTCGGTTTTCCTTAAGTTCGTTCTCCCTTGCAGTTCGGCTTGACCCTATCCGCATTCCAACCCTTTTACTTCCCCCTCTACCTTCTATGCCCCATAGGTCTTGTGTCCACGTTATGTTATGCTTGAATTAACTCATGTTTACTGTGTTTTTTTTTTCCTATGTTATGCTGTGCTCCAGTAACTGATGTAATCATGTAACTGGCTAATCCTCATGTAAAGCGCTCTGATACCTACAGGTCTAACCAGCGCTATATAAAACTCTTCAAATAAATAAATACAAAACATAGCTAACCTCTTACAGTCAATAGAGATGATGTTGCACCCCGTGGAGAGAGTCAAACATAAGTCCTTAACTAAGCACAAGCATGACACATTTATTGAAGAGAAGTGGGACAGTTTAAGGTAATACTACACAGAAAATGTGATGGGGGAATCCTTACAAAAATAGCCTACCCACTGATAGTCGCTCAGGGTAGCATGTCAAACCATAATTTGTCACCCACTGTGCCACTCTAGGCAAAGGTCCCCATTAATCATATCACCATATCAGTACTGACCCGCTTCTAATGGGAACAGTACATCCCAAACTGCCAGGTAATGCCAGGCAATGCCCCCTTAAGAAGGGACCCAAGTAATCCGAGACCAAATTCATCCTTATTGGGCCTCACCAGTAAGGCATGTTTGGGATCCTGTGGAATAGTGTGCAAAGGACCCATATAACCATGGCAGCCTAGGGTGTTACATAATACACAAGACTAGCCATAAAAGAAAAAAAGGAAAATAACACATTTCTGGAAGCTAGTCATAGGCACAATTACAGGGTCTGGACATTCCTAAGAATACCATAAAGCAGCTGATAGCTTCCATTGATAGTTTTCTGCTTAGTCTTGTAATTTTGCCATTTCTTGAACTCCAGATTTGTTTTTTCAAGAAAGTGATATTGGCAGGTGTCCCATTGAATTACACACCTTTCCATTAAAGTATCCTTGACATTGCTTGCTCGTAACTAAGCATTTATGAGTGCAATATTTATTTATTGGCAACACCTAAAGCAATCCTATTTAAACAGATTGCTAAATTCCTAGATCATCCCAGTTACTAAAAGGGGTGAAAAATATTTCCCATGAATTATAGACCAATTTCTTTATGTGATGGAAAGTTTTGTATGATAGGATATTAACCTTTCTGAATTTCATGGGAGAGATGACAGAAAATCTGGCTAAATTAATGAGGGCTTTGGCTCTATATGTTAATAATGAAATATGTATTTCTTGAAGAGAGAAATACTTTTAAATGTCAAAGCAGTATTGGACAATGTTGATGGATAATGTCTAAGACATGCTGTCCATAACCCATCAATTCCATTTTGTATTTGCTTTAATGTGACAACAAAGCCAGAGTTAGTTACAGTAACCTAAGAATGTCCAAGGATGCCTTTTGTAAAACAAGGATGTGAGGCAGGAACATATTCCAGTGAATTTCTGCCTTCAGCATCTTTATTAACTGTCTCTCTGCCTATCTTTTAGACACAGTAAAGTATACAACATATTTTAGACACAGAACAGGATGTTTCATATCTGAGTGTGATTGCTTAATTTGGATGATAATGTGCATATTGACTGCATGGAAAACGCCTTGGACAGTTTACTGGTTACTTTTAAGATATATTGTAATAAAAATGTCATAAAATGTCATTCAAATACATGTAAGAACTTAGTTGAGCTTTGTATCATCTGAATGAGGTTTCAATTAAAAGGTATCCTCTGGTACCAAACATTCAAATGTAATCACTATAGATTGTGATTTAACAACCATGGCAATAGACTGCCCAACCTTAAAAATGATCTGAATATGATTCTGATAAATGCCTCTCATGGATTTTTGATTTATACTTGTCAGTTGGGTAGAAGTTCATTATTAGCATTCCAAGATATTCACTAGAGCAAAATGATTTATAATGTGGTGTATGCCTCTGGCCTCTGGGGAAGGGGAAAAACAATGGCTGGATATTTTCTTAAAACTCATGTTTATTGAAGATGTTATGGTACACAGTAGGGTGTTCAATGTCATCCCTCATGTCATCTACACATTTGGTATCAAAAGGGATCTGTGAGAGCCAGGAAGTACTGATCCCTAAAAGAATTATCAATCACACAGAAGTACAACCAGCTCAGTCAAAAAGGAGAAAGAATAAGAGAAGGGTGTCCTATGGAGACCTAAAGGGGGACAGATTCCCTCAGGACAAGAACCCTCACTAACCGTTAGGTGACATGCTTCTCCATTTGGGTTCCCTCCTCACACCGAAGTGTAGGCTACAACTCCCCTGGGGGAGGAGCTGAGGTGTTTTATCTCCGAAGATCAGTGTAGGGACGTCGTGAATGAGGGGCAGCTAGCTGTTCTTGATATCAGCACAGCATCATCTGTGTATTTTAAAATGGGAGTAACACGCGGACAAATTTTGGGTGCATCTGCATTTAAGCTTTGAAGTATAGTGTGGACCTCATTGATATATAGCGAAAAGAAAAAAGGGTCCAAAGCACAACCCTGCCTAATGTCTTTTGTTACCCTGAATTTATCTGTGAGTTCCCCATTGTTCCCAGGGCACAGGCAAGCTGTTAGGGAGGCACACAGCTGTGAGAGATGGCATATTATATCGACTTGGGCACCCATTTCAGCTAATGTCTGCCACAATATACCATGATTCACTGAATCAAATGCACTGCTAAGGTCTGCAAAGCAGTGGTGGATTGGTCTATGGTGTGAAACTGTGTATTTGCCTATTATCAGATATAAATTGATGCACTGCCCCACCGTGCCACGTTCTCTCCTAAATCAGACAATAGATCATTATCCATAGCCCAGGATTCCAGTCTGGCTAGAATCACCCTCACCATTATTTTTTACAGAGGAGTCTAAAAGGATATTGGGCAATATCACATAGGGTCTCCCCTATCCCCTTATTGAAAAATTGGTACTATCACTCCTTTATTTGGGGAAAGGGCCATTTGCTGCAGTATTGCATACTTGGGTTAATATGGGCAAACACAATGATTGGACAGACTTAGCATTGTTGACGAGTACCCCATCTGGCCCTGTCCCTTTTCTGAGTGCACTATTTTTAAGTGCAATAGTAACCTACTCAATGCTGATTGGCTTCAGGTTTTTAAAGACTGCCACACAAAAATAAATCCCCAGTAGAACCAATCTTAACATTATTCGGGTTAAAAATCCCTCCAAAGTGGCGTATCCATTCTCCGGGAGCACCTGAGACCTCCAGGGTTGGTATTAAATTGTCATTTAGAAAAGGGGAATTAACGGTCTTCCAACAAAAAGTGCAGTCCCCTGTATCTGCTGCCTTTATTAGGTTCTACCAAACCTGCTCCTGCGACTTATAGTTCCTTCTTAGTTCTTGGATAGTTCTTGGATGTGCCCCCAATTTCTCTGATGTTTTTCTAGTGCTATCCATAGCTCCTTACTGGCTTTTGAACAATGTTTATAAAACTAGCTATGTTTATCTGCTACTGCTATTACAATGTTCTGAAATGCTAATAGGAGTCTTTCACAGTCTATTCCCCATTCGGTACAGATGTCAAAAGCTTCAGAGTTATCCTCAACTACGGATTCTAACAGCTTATTTCCATTAATGCCTGCTCATTTTAGACTGACCTCGTTTGTTCCCACTGGTCAATTGGGCATGTCCTATTTAGTACCCTTTATCTTACAGGAGGATATATTAAGTGTAAGCTTAATCACCAAATGATCACTATGTATTGATGGTTATATCTTAAGTGATCCGACCAAATTGGGCTTGGTTACCAAGATCAGTATGTGGTCTATGATGGAACAGTGCCCATTTCCCTGGAAAGTAGGTATCAAAATTCTATTTGGCTCACCCTCTTGTTTAACAATTCCATTTTTAAACTATGCAGTAGTACATTTAAGGATTCCCCATACAGATCATTAGGAAAATTGGGTTGACTGATCCCATAACAGCCTGCATAGTCCCATACTGAGCTACTGGGACGCTGACATTTACTCTTGTTCAAATCCCCAGCCCAAACAAATATGTAGTCAATTTCTTTTTGGTTCGCAAAGGACCTAGGGGCAGATTTATGTTCCCTGGCGCATCCCTGCAAATTAGCATGGATGCGCCAGGGAAGATGCGTCACGCAAGTTTACCCTTGCGCCACAATAGATTCGCCGCATTTACAATGCAGCGCATCGTGGCGCAAGGATAAACAGTTGCGTGACGCATCTGATGGCGGAAGGGCGGCGCATTGCTGGAGTTGCATCGCATGCGCGACGCAGCTCCAGCAAGGCTCGGGGGTGCCCTATCGGTACAATGCTGCGTCAATCCTTACGCCTGCTTCAAGCAGGCGCAGGGATTTGACGCAGCATGGCCGGAAAAGTGACTGAGTGAAATCTTGTAGATTTCACTCAGCCACTTTTCGGAAGCGTTCCTGCACCGGAACGCCCCCCCCCCCCTGTGAAGGTACGCCCACATGTGGCGCAAGCTTTACAATGTGACGCATCTCCCTAGATGCGTCACGTTGTAAATCTGCCGCAGCATGGCGCTGGCTTTGCGCCGCCGCTGCGTCACAAAAGTGACGCACAGGGCTTATAAATCTGCCCCATTGTATCCTTCCCTAATTCTACAACAACCATATTCTGTGAGTTATTAAAAAGAATTGCTGATCAGGACAACCTCAAGATTCTGCTCTAATGTCAGGAGCACCAGCTGATAATATGGTGAACTATTAAGTTGTTTTCTAACTACAATAGGAGCTAAAATTTAAATATTTGTTGCCAGCCTGCCTTTTGCTCTCCCTCTACAAAAAAGAGTAGCTTGAGTTAAGATGGATACCAAACCATCTAAATTAACATCTTCCCTATGCCAGGTTTCCTGCAAACAACTAATGTGAGCAGAGTCTATGGTGTTCAGCCAATTAGGGTTCCCCGTTTAACTTTTTGTCACCGCAACATTCTGTGATTTGATAACCATCTGACCAGTGGTAGTGACCACTTGTTTCAATTGATCAGGCTCATTGTAAGCAGAATCCTGATGTACTCAGGCCTTCCTACGTGTACCCTGCCCTACTAACTCCTTCAGTCAATCCTGCACATCAAGATGGCATAATGGGGCAGATCTATTTGATGGTGCAAAGGGAGAGTAAAAATAACCATCCAGGAGCTCTGGGAGTGTTTGACTAATGGGAGGTCTTGGTCATTAGAAGAACCATAATGGGAAGGTTTTGATCTTACACAAGGGAGAGGTCAACTGGACAAGTTCATATAGCAGTATTTTTACTAAACAGGGGCTCCTTAGTTTGACAATAATACAATCCCCTACTCTACCCTTTGGATGTATACCAAGCCAGGCCACCCTTCTTACATGCACTAACTCGGGTGTCAGGTCGCCCACCAATCCTGAGTTAATATTCAACCATTACATTGCCTTATTTTTCAGAGTCATGTAATCTTCTTTGACACCCCATAGATAGTTCTGGGGCATTTGCTAAGATGATTATGTACAGTGTACATTTAGGTGGTACTTGTGGGTAGCATGATGGAGTGTGCACAGGACCAGGCGTTGACTTGAGAGTAGAGAAATTAGCCTTTCCAGGGGCCTTGCTTTTTAAATCTCTGTTGCTGATGCTTGCTCCATGTGGTGGAGCTATTTAGTTTAAGGAAATCTTAAGTGCGGAAGATGCAAGGAGAGCATTTAGTTGATCCCCCCCATTCTCTGAGATCGTGACCTTAGTGGTCATACACGGTTTTAACTGTTGTAATTGTACTTGGCTTGGCAGTGCCCTGAGGGAATCATTTCCCATCATTTGTCTGCAAATCTTTTGAGGTCGCTAAGTGAGTCTCGATAGCACCAAGGCAGGCATGTATAGGTGAAAGTTCTTGCTTCAATTGCAATTTGAAATGCTCTAAGTTGCCTCAGAAAACCTGGTCCCTGAGTAAAGGATCCTTCCTCCCTTGCGTGGTTCCTGGGTTTTGAGTGTGTGATTTTTTTGAAATTTTGTGTGGTCTTTGGCTTTGATTTCTAATCATTGGCTTATTTTGGGTTGGCCCATTATCCTTTCGCAGTAGTTTTGGGTGAGTACTGGGGTATATTTTATGTGCAGGCAATATTCTGTTGGGTTCAGTTGTACCGGCTTGCAGTGCAGGCTGAGAGGGTGTATCATGTGCAGAGGGCTCGGAATCAAAGCTGAGATTAGTTGGGAATGTACTATTGGTATCTTGTTCTGGTTCTGATACTTGATCCAGATCTGATAAGTGAACAGGGGCACTAGGGGTACAGAGCCATGATTTCATGGCATTCTTCCTTCTGAAAGTTCAACTTCTGAATTTACTACCCCTATTGCCCTTTCTAGCATCCAATCCATGTTGGTGTGCAAGTTCACACAGGTTGCCTCTCTTTGACCATTCTCTCCTCAGAGTTCAGTATCTCTGTTTACTACTGGGCAGGGTAAGGTAAGGTGATGAATTAAAAAAACAACCCGTGTTAAGGAGCTCCACAAGATACTTCTCCGGCAGGGCAGATTTGAAACACATCTAGCTACTCCTGCTACTGACATGGTGTGATGTGGTGTGACATGGTGTGCGCTGGGGGACATGATTCCACCCTAACTGGTGCAGACAATACCAAAAAGCATTGTTTTGATCCCTTGCAACACATAGAAACTCATTAAAGCTTCCAGGTACAGTAGGTGATCAGCAGATGTCCCCTTTCCTTCTTATGGTCTTGCTCGTGCCAGTGCCTTAGTCTTCACCCACACAAGAAGTGTTTTTTACAGGAAGGAATCAGACAGTCAGACAAATATAAATGGTACCAGTGCTAGGAATGAGCCTAGTACTGAGCTGTAAAAGCTTTCAAGCTGCCAGTCCCCGTCCAAGGGCACAGGAGCCATCCTGCAGGAGAGTTCCCCCGAGTTACCTCCAACTGGCTATGGCCCCCATGCAGGCAGTGCATGGAACAGCACATGCCTGCCTCTAACCCTCACACACTGCAGACTGCCGAGTCATCCACCAATGTCCGCTCACCTCCACGAAGGAACCGGGTGCAGTGACGAAACTACAGGCAGCCATGACGACAGCAGTACAATGCCAATGGCGTGATAGACGCACCAGGCTCATTGAGCCACGGGAGTGCCTAACTCCAAAATCATAGCCATAGTATAACCACTGGGGAGTGAAGGTGCTTCCTATGTTGCTGGGTGCTCGGCTCAGCAACCCGTCCTCCTCGGTGGCTTGCGCACACCCACTCTGTGTACAATGCGTGTGGGCAGTCATGAGCATAGCATCAGGTAAAGTATCTCTATGCCTTTGTGTTTGGGTCCATAAAAAGTCAAATATGTGATCAATTTCCTTTCCATGTTTATATTTATACAGCCCTGTACACAGAATCTGGGTTCCAAGTCATTGAGCTCAAACATTCGATGTACCAATGGAAGAATAGCCATGAGGCAGTGTGCACTAAAAATAATCTTAACTTACAACCTATCACGCCAATATTCAATCACAATCCAACAGGCAGACAAAATAACAGAAAAGCAAGATAATTGCCATAGCGAAAACCAGAACCCTGGGAGCAGGCCAGTTGCATCTTTGACCACATTTATTATTCACTTTGTTTGAATAGCCTTGAATATTAATTCAGAGTCAAACTCTCCAAACACCTCCGCTATCTTCTTGCCACTGGCATCTACTATTATACCAGATAGTTTTAATTCCATTCCTGGATTTTTTCTAATCTTCTCAATCCCTACTAACCTATAATTGAAATCTAAGCCTGTCACTCCAATAATTACAAGAGTGAAATGAGGTATAGAGCCCTCCTTCCCAATCTTCATGAGCCCAATTCCTTTATTATCTTCAACCTCATTCAGGACCTCTCTTTTATCATAACTTCCTTTCACTTAAAAAATTACTCTGTTCCTTCCTGATTGAAGTCTTTTACACACGTGTGAGAGGTAACTCTTCCTGTTACAGTTGGCAAATGTCAACATCCAGGTTGGACTATTGTTTTGATTACTGTAGTGGTACACACTGGCACACCTAGAGTATCATTCACCATTTCTCAATCAATCTTTCTTCTCAAACATATTTTGGCATCTCCCACTTTATATATGCTCTTATTCAAATTGTGAACCACTCTTTAACTCATTATCAATTCGATTCTTTATTTCGGTTATAATAACCATAAAAGAGTACCGTACAATAAAAAACAATCATTATGACAAAGTGCAGCATTTCTGGTGGGTACAAATAATCCATACATAAATACAATATACAATATAAAAAAAATTATTAAAATGTTAATTTATACACACTGTTGGTTTACCAACCTTTTAAAATAGGAATTAAAAATTTTAAAAAAATGTTTAAGAACCAGGCTTAGTGAAGATACCATTACATTTTTTGACCATTCTTTTTCCTAATTATCGCAACACTAAATAAAAAACGACTCAGGCTAAATACTATCCTCTGTGATGAGTCGCCCTTAAATATTCTTTCCCCATCCTGGACACGACGAAGACCCAAGTTTAGACAAATAGGTTTGATCCATTTTATCCTTGGCCGCATATATGCAGGGCATATAAAAAGAACATTATCACAGTTATTACTCCCCAAGGCAAATATTTCAACATGATCTTCCTCTCAGCATCCAAACTGTGTCTTAGAAAGTCATACTTGCTCATTCTAGTGAATATCTCCAATTTATGACAGACATTCACCATTCCCTATCATAAAGTTATTGAGCCATTACATTCTTTGTTCCCATATTCAAATAAATGTATTGTTGAACAACTACACAATTACACTGCACATCAAAGCATATTGGAAGACTTCCAATCAGGTTTCAGAGCTGGTCACAGAAGACAATCTAAATGTCAGGAGCATCAACAAAATATGAATTGCTTGTGTTCGAAGTTCTAGTGAATATCTCCAATTTATGACATTATGGTAGGCTTCAAGCCTGCCTTCCATTGTCTAAATCTAAGAAAGCCAGACCAGATAAAAGATGATAAAATATACCAAATACCAAACCCTCTAAGTTTGCTGCTGCTCCTCTCCCACCTCAGTGGTAAACTAATACTCAAAGGTTGATATCAATTTGTGAAATGTTTGAGTGCCACCATAAGTGTTTGCATGGACTTAGATATGTCCTCATAGGTGGTATTTTTTCATGAAATATTATATTGAACTAAAGGTATTCTTTTTGTCTAGGAGTAATAATATTCCATTCCTTCGTCAAACTTTGAATCACATAGATGACCTGCTTTTTTGAACGCATTTTGAACTGCATTCAATATTTATCACACCACAGAAGAGTTAGACTTTAGACTAAAATTTTATATTTTAGGCAGTATTCACAAACTCCGTATTGTAGTATGTTTAGAAGTGCTTTAAGAATTCTACTCACATACTCTGAAATGTTATTCACAAATCTCCATGAAGAAGTTGCTTTAATACAATTTTTTCAAAGTAATTATCAATAAATGTAAAATTGATTCAAAATCACATTATTAGTGTGTTATATTTGTTATTTCATTGTATATTTAAAATAAATCAATCACTTTTCCTATACTTTACCACTGGGAGATCTCTGCCACAGGATGTAGGAAGTGAGTGCTATTTTATTTATGTTCTCTTACACAAATAAAATAGTACTCACTTCCTACATCCTGTGGCAGAGATCTCCCAGTGGTAAAGTATAGGAAAAGTGAAAAAGTTTATTAAATTAAAAAAAAAAAACGATTACTTGTTAAATATTAATTTTAATTAATTGATTGATTTATAGAGATGAATAGATGAATGCTTTCCATACTAATCTAGGTCTCCTCAAATATCATGTTATGCTATTTGGATTTTGCAACACACCAGCTGCATTTCAATATTTAATTAACTGGATCCTTCACAATAAATTTATATTTTTGAATTGTTTACAATAATAACATTCTTAACCTTTACAGCAATGAACAAGATCACATCCATTGTGTTCAATTGCTATTATAAAGAGTAAGAGAGAACCAGCTTTATGCGAAACCATAGAAGTGTTCCTTTCATTATACCACCATGAAATCTTTAGGTTTTATCATTTATCTAAAAAGGTTCCAGACTGACAAGAAGAAAGTCTAGGTTATCTTGGATTGGCCAACTCCTCAATATATATGAGTTTTTCAGTTCTACTGTTCTACTCTTGCTTTATTTCTCCATTTATAAGGAAATCACTCCTGAAGAAAGGGATTTCATTCCAGTGGGTAGGCGAAAGAATCGTAGCCTTTCAAACTGGTCATTTCAGTTTCATCCTGTGGCCTATTATTCCAGAAAACTAACACCAGAAAAACAGAACAATACTATTTCAGATAAAGAACTCCTAGCTGTCAAATCCACTTTTGAGTAACGGAGGCTACAGCTCTGATGAGGAACATCTTCAGTCTTGGTGTATACCAAGCATCAAAATCTTACCTTACCCGAGTCTGCTAAAGCATTAAATGCATGAAAATTGAGATGGTCTTTATTTTTCATTGATTATGATTTTGTCATCACCTTTAGATTAGGAAGTCAAATTGGAAAAGCAGATGTGTTATTGAGAAATTTGAGAAATCAAACTCCTGATTCATCCACAGTAGTGAGTCTTCTATGCCAAAATTTGAAGTGAAACATTATTTGGAGCAAATTCGAAAGATCTGACTCAAGCAGTATAGAATTAACTACAAAAAGTCTGAGTTGTGAATTAATTGCTAAATGAGTGGCAAAAGATGGACATAGAAAATTCAAAGAAAGTTTATTGTGGTACAAAAGGAGCATGTCTGTGCTCACTGTTAAATTTTGACAAGGTCTTAGTGAAACCCAGAATTCACCCTTTTCTGCTCGTTTTGATATCACTAAACTAATTAACTACTTAAAAGAAGAAAGGAAGCACAACAGTATGTATCTATGAGTGAGTTTTGTATCTGAGCAAAGAGTGGTAGAATGAAGTCAAAGGGTTATTCATATGTGCTTCCTAATCCACCACATCCGCAACTTACTGTATCAGAAGATTCCATAGTTAAACTCCAACTGACAATAGATTTGCTACTATCATGGTGGGGGCAAGCTTGTACACGGTATGCTAGTTAAAGGCAAACTAACAGCAGCATAAGCTAGTGAGTTGTTTCTAAAAAGTATTATGCATCTCCATGCAATGCCCCCAGTAATTACAGCTCAAGGAAATCTGATTCTCTTCTGCATGTCATCCACATTCTGATGGCCAAATTGAACAAGTAAATAACGTTCTTGAAGTTTATGTTATGTCAAAGAATAGACATGTTTAGAACAACACTAATGGTTGGTAGAATTCTGTAATGATAATTCAGTTGATTTGTTTGTCATCATGGTGTTATCTTCAATTTTCGTTGGATATAGATCAAGTGGTAACATCAGTGCCATCTGTGAAGGAACATTTGCACACATTCTGTACATGAGGAGACTAAGACAAAATTATTGAAAGTCAAAGAACTGTACAATAAATATGGAGATAAACATTGATATAAGGCCCAAACGTATCATTCCAGAGATTCATTCTGGCTTTCTGCTAAGCATTTATATTTGCATGTACAATGAAAATTTCAACCTTATTTTGTTTGTCCATTTTCCATCAGAAAAGTAAAAAATCATGCAGCTGTAAAAGCGTCCTTACCACCGGCTATCAACATTCATCCAGACTTTCAATTGGCTTTCGGTGATGAACAATACTTGTCTGCTGCAGTTTCCTTTATCCATTATAGTAAGCTCCAATCCAGAATATGAAGTTAAGTTAATTTTAAATTCCTAAGTATATCAGACTACATTAAAATATTTAGTGGACTGGAAGCGATTTGGCCCGGAAGAAAGATCTTATAACCAGCTACACATATTCATGCACCTCGACCACTAAAGAAATGTAATGACTCTCAACTAAACATGCCTGGCCCAGGGACTGTGCTTTGGGTTTAGTAGGGGGACGAGAGGAGGGATGTCAGCAGCATCTATTCAGTGTGCATTACTTGTGGTCAGAGTACGTGAGGATTGTCATAGGGGCCAATTATGAAATAGACATTAGGAACATGTATGGTTTCTTACATTTAGTCGTCCTTAGTATTATATCTAGGCCTAGGTTAAATTGACCTCACATGCATGAAAACAACATGAATGACAGAGCAGAAGAGGCTGTCGTTTTTGGTACATATGTTTATTTACAATTTTCAGTATTTTAGTTTGAAGTGCATTCTTGCGTCCAAAGTGGAAGCTAGGGGCATTTTCTGGTAAAATACAGCACCAAATGCCAGTTTCGCAATTCACATAATTAAGCATCATTTTGCCTACTTTTGCCAATGTTTTGGAAACACCTAGTAATTATCTCTATAGCACACACTTCCTTACTGTAATACTTATCACATTACTGTAAAGCACTTTTTTATACTGATTATTTCACTAGTGTGCGATACACAAATGCTCATTAAAAACATAGAAATGAATAAAATATAGTGACTGACCCAAGTTTAGACAAATAGGTTTGATCCATTTTATCCTTGGCCGCATATATGCAGGGCATATAAAAAGAACATTATCACAGTTATTACTCCCCAAGGCAAATATTTCAACATGATCTTCCTCTCAGCATCCAAACTGTGTCTTAGAAAGTCATACTTGCTCATTCTAGTGAATATCTCCAATTTATGACAGACATTCACCATTCCCTATCATAAAGTTATTGAGCCATTACATTCTTTGTTCCCATATTCAAATAAATGTATTGTTGAACAACTACACAATTACACTGCACATCAAAGCATATTGGAAGACTTCCAATCAGGTTTCAGAGCTGGTCACAGAAGACAATCTAAATGTCAGGAGCATCAACAAAATATGAATTGCTTGTGTTCGAAGTTCTAGTGAATATCTCCAATTTATGACATTATGGTAGGCTTCAAGCCTGCCTTCCATTGTCTAAATCTAAGAAAGCCAGACCAGATAAAAGGTGATAAAATATACCAAATACCAAACCCTCTAAGTTTGCTGCTGCTCCTCTCCCACCTCAGTGGTAAACTAATACTCAAAGGTTGATATCAATTTGTGAAATGTTTGAGTGCCACCATAAGTGTTTGCATGGACTTAGATATGTCCTCATAGGTGGTATTTTTTCATGAAATATTATATTGAACTAAAGGTATTCTTTTTGTCTAGGAGTAATAATATTCCATTCCTTCGTCAAACTTTGAATCACATAGATGACCTGCTTTTTTGAACGCATTTTGAACTGCATTCAATATTTATCACACCACAGAAGAGTTAGACTTTAGACTAAAATTTTATATTTTAGGCAGTATTCACAAACTCCGTATTGTAGTATGTTTAGAAGTGCTTTAAGAATTCTACTCACATACTCTGAAATGTTATTCACAAATCTCCATGAAGAAGTTGCTTTAATACAATTTTTTCAAAGTAATTATCAATAAATGTAAAATTGATTCAAAATCACATTATTAGTGTGTTATATTTGTTATTTCATTGTATATTTAAAATAAATCAATCACTTTTCCTATACTTTACCACTGGGAGATCTCTGCCACAGGATGTAGGAAGTGAGTGCTATTTTATTTATGTTCTCTTACACAAATAAAATAGTACTCACTTCCTACATCCTGTGGCAGAGATCTCCCAGTGGTAAAGTATAGGAAAAGTGAAAAAGTTTATTAAATTTAAAAAAAAAAAACGATTACTTGTTAAATATTAATTTTAATTAATTGATTGATTTATAGAGATGAATAGATGAATGCTTTCCATACTAATCTAGGTCTCCTCAAATATCATGTTATGCTATTTGGATTTTGCAACACACCAGCTGCATTTCAATATTTAATTAACTGGATCCTTCACAATAAATTTATATTTTTGAATTGTTTACAATAATAACATTCTTAACCTTTACAGCAATGAACAAGATCACATCCATTGTGTTCAATTGCTATTATAAAGAGTAAGAGAGAACCAGCTTTATGCGAAACCATAGAAGTGTTCCTTTCATTATACCACCATGAAATCTTTAGGTTTTATCATTTATCTAAAAAGGTTCCAGACTGACAAGAAGAAAGTCTAGGTTATCTTGGATTGGCCAACTCCTCAATATATATGAGTTTTTCAGTTCTACTGTTCTACTCTTGCTTTATTTCTCCATTTATAAGGAAATCACTCCTGAAGAAAGGGATTTCATTCCAGTGGGTAGGCGAAAGAATCGTAGCCTTTCAAACTGGTCATTTCAGTTTCATCCTGTGGCCTATTATTCCAGAAAACTAACACCAGAAAAACAGAACAATACTATTTCAGATAAAGAACTCCTAGCTGTCAAATCCACTTTTGAGTAACGGAGGCTACAGCTCTGATGAGGAACATCTTCAGTCTTGGTGTATACCAAGCATCAAAATCTTACCTTACCCGAGTCTGCTAAAGCATTAAATGCATGAAAATTGAGATGGTCTTTATTTTTCATTGATTATGATTTTGTCATCACCTTTAGATTAGGAAGTCGAATTGGAAAAGCAGATGTGTTATTGAGAAATTTGAGAAATCAAACTCCTGATTCATCCACAGTAGTGAGTCTTCTATGCCAAAATTTGAAGTGAAACATTATTTGGAGCAAATTCGAAAGATCTGACTCAAGCAGTATAGAATTAACTACAAAAAGTCTGAGTTGTGAATTAATTGCTAAATGAGTGGCAAAAGATGGACATAGAAAATTCAAAGAAAGTTTATTGTGGTACAAAAGGAGCATGTCTGTGCTCACTGTTAAATTTTGACAAGGTCTTAGTGAAACCCAGAATTCACCCTTTTCTGCTCGTTTTGATATCACTAAACTAATTAACTACTTAAAAGAAGAAAGGAAGCACAACAGTATGTATCTATGAGTGAGTTTTGTATCTGAGCAAAGAGTGGTAGAATGAAGTCAAAGGGTTATTCATATGTGCTTCCTAATCCACCACATCCGCAACTTACTGTATCAGCAGATTCCATAGTTAAACTCCAACTGACAATAGATTTGCTACTATCATGGTGGGGGCAAGCTTGTACACGGTATGCTAGTTAAAGGCAAACTAACAGCAGCATAAGCTAGTGAGTTGTTTCTAAAAAGTATTATGCATCTCCATGCAATGCCCCCAGTAATTTCAGCTCAAGGAAATCTGATTCTCTTCTGCATGTCATCCACATTCTGATGGCCAAATTGAACAAGTAAATAACGTTCTTGAAGTTTATGTTATGTCAAAGAATAGACATGTTTAGAACAACACTAATGGTTGGTAGAATTCTGTAATGATAATTCAGTTGATTTGTTTGTCATCATGGTGTTATCTTCAATTTTCGTTGGATATAGATCAAGTGGTAACATCAGTGCCATCTGTGAAGGAACATTTGCACACATTCTGTACATGAGGAGACTAAGACAAAATTATTGAAAGTCAAAGAACTGTACAATAAATATGGAGATAAACATTGATATAAGGCCCAAACGTATCATTCCAGAGATTCATTCTGGCTTTCTGCTAAGCATTTATATTTGCATGTACAATGAAAATTTCAACCTTATTTTGTTTGTCCATTTTCCATCAGAAAAGTAAAAAATCATGCAGCTGTAAAAGCGTCCTTACCACCGGCTATCAACATTCATCCAGACTTTCAATTGGCTTTCGGTGATGAACAATACTTGTCTGCTGCAGTTTCCTTTATCCATTATAGTAAGCTCCAATCCAGAATATGAAGTTAAGTTAATTTTAAATTCCTAAGTATATCAGACTACATTAAAATATTTAGTGGACTGGAAGCGATTTGGCCCGGAAGAAAGATCTTATAACCAGCTACACATATTCATGCACCTCGACCACTAAAGAAATGTAATGACTCTCAACTAAACATGCCTGGCCCAGGGACTGTGCTTTGGGTTTAGTAGGGGGACGAGAGGAGGGATGTCAGCAGCATCTATTCAGTGTGCATTACTTGTGGTCAGAGTACGTGAGGATTGTCATAGGGGCCAATTATGAAATAGACATTAGGAACATGTATGGTTTCTTACATTTAGTCGTCCTTAGTATTATATCTAGGCCTAGGTTAAATTGACCTCACATGCATGAAAACAACATGAATGACAGAGCAGAAGAGGCTGTCGTTTTTGGTACATATGTTTATTTACAATTTTCAGTATTTTAGTTTGAAGTGCATTCTTGCGTCCAAAGTGGAAGCTAGGGGCATTTTCTGGTAAAATACAGCACCAAATGCCAGTTTCGCAATTCACATAATTAAGCATCATTTTGCCTACTTTTGCCAATGTTTTGGAAACACCTAGTAATTATCTCTATAGCACACACTTCCTTACTGTAATACTTATCACATTACTGTAAAGCACTTTTTTATACTGATTATTTCACTAGTGTGCGATACACAAACGCTCATTAAAAACATAGAAATGAATAAAATATAGTGACTGAATGTGATTCAAGCACTAATTAAGCATTTTTTCAACAAACACGAAAATCCAATTTTTTACTCTGCAAGTGTAAATGGGCACAGGAAGTTTATTAGTCTACAGCTCCTGCCTCACTTTGGGTGGTAGTTATTTTTATAAGAAAAATATTATGAAATCCAAATTGACAGAGTGAGACATAATAAAGTTAGAATACAGGACAGAGAATAGGTGGAGCTTTCTTCACTGATACTGGTGAGATCATGGTGGCTAGTGGCTGAGTAACAGAAAGTTGCTGGATTTGTACATAGACTGTTCAAACAGTGCTTGGTCATTCAAACTTGGTTTTAACATTTATGGTCTGATTGCGATGTGAGCAACAGGTCGGAGACTTTCCGAATCACATGGTAGGTTTCACTTTCGACCGCCAAATTACAATGTTGGCAGACAAAAATGAACATGGTCGGTAATTCCCGTGGGATTCCAATGGGCTCAAGTAGCCCATCAGCCAATCAAAGGCCACACCGTGATCCCTGAGGATGGTGTTTCTGCCATTGGGATTATGATGTCGGTTTCTGACAGGCTTTCCATGTGCGGCTTTCAGACATGGAATGTCTGTCAGAAAGCGACTTTGGGGCCCCTTAGCAGGGCCCCCATTCTTCCACATCCTCCAGTTGAGTGCAGAGGGGGTACCTATGGTGCCCCCCTGTTAATCCCTTCACCATGTGGCCGGTCACATGACGGAAGCACTTCTATGGATGGATTTATCCCGGAACTCAACTTATATATCTTGAATTGTGGATGTTTCTAAATATTATCATGAAGCAAATTGGAATGTATTCTACCTTCATCAGATTATATGACCTTTGAACATAACAACTAGCATTGAGAAAGCCCTGGCTCAATTTGCCACATAGGGCGAAACAAGTGTCGGCTGTCCCTTTTCTTAAATTTTTTCACAAAATATGAGAAAATAAGAGTGAAATGGATTTACAAAGTGGCAAATGAAAATAAAATATCTACCTTCACTCAATCCTAGGGCTACTGTGTTGTGTCATAAAAAGGAATTGCTCCAATTAATAAAATAGACCGTTTGAAGGGAGGAACATATGCTTACACCCTCACTCCACCTTGAGGTGCCTGCAAGGTGGTGCAGGGATTAACAGATCTCCCATTTCTCTATGGGAGCTTGTGCTATGACCAGTTTACGGCCGCATTGCAAGCTCTAATGGAGAAATGGGAGTATGTGCGGTCACATTATAATACTGCGGTCTGGACCGCCAAAAAGAGGTCGGTCGGCAAAGAATCCACAATGATGTTGGTCATGGGAAACTCTGACCGACATCATAATCAGGGCCTCAATATGTTAATAATATACTAGATGAGAGATATGGTTAGTTCAGCAACCTGGAGGGAGGAATCAAAATTTGAATTTTTTTACAATTTAATATTTAGAATCCTTATAAATGTATGTTCAATTTGTGGTGATTAGAAAGGAAATTAATCATACCACATGCCAGTTTGTTTTATACATATCTAGTATGATGTAGGTGAACTTTGTCATTTCAATGGTGAATGTGAGGACCTCAAATTGTTTCTTCTGGAATGATCTAAGCTCAGTAGTTGAAGTAGGACAATGTTTAATGAGATAATGAAGAATGGAAGGCTTCCACTATTCTGCAGAATGCTATTAAGCATTGAAGCATAGCCTTAAGGGACAGATTTAGAGTTTGGCATATGGGTTACCACTCTGTCACAAATGTACTGGATATCCTGTCCGCCATATTACAAATGCGTGGCATATAATGCACTTGTAATTCGGCGGATTGGATATCTGTCATGTTTGTGATCGAGTTACCTGTCTGCTGAACTCTAAATCAAGCCCTTAGTCTACTCTGCAGGAGGAAGAAAGCAGAGAAAGGGTCTGTGAAGATGGCCGCATCTTTACAGAACAGCTGTGAGGTTACTCTCTCTCAGTTTGGGAACCTTTCATCCACAAGAGATTGCATCATTTGATGGCTTAAATTGAAGTATACTAGTAACAGTTTTTAGGTCCTGACGAATTTGAGGGAACCTAAACGGTCACAATTTAACTCAGAAGCATTTCACGCCGACTAAAGTGTTTAAACACGTGCTCTGCAGTCTATTAACCTATATACAGAAATGGTGCATTGGATTTTACTTTCACACCATTTTTTTGAAACCCATACTACACGTCATTACCAATATGTTCGTTTTTGGTTTTGATCCATGTTTACAGATTTAGAGTGCCTTACTTCAAAGGACAGTCCATCAGCACTTACACATTAAAAAATCAAACTAAGAGACCAAGCAATAGTGTCTTATCAGTGACTGTTTGTGATAACTCTTTGATCTAACACAACATTTACGTGGTCTGAAGATGAAATTCAATGGAAGGTACACACTATACTGGCATACCCTATTTTCTTAAGGCATTCTTAGGAAAAATACACTACCCTAAGAAGTAAAAACTCTCCATTGTCTGCAGTTTTGGTAGGAGTGGTTCCGTCTAGGCTAGGACTAAGGCTGGACATGGTTTGAGCGATAGTTATGCAGATTGAAGTATAGGAAAACCACATATATATGTTTCAAATACTAATTTCCCTAGTGGACTCTTTTGCGGGATCATATCTTCTGGCAAACATTTCCTCATGACTTTGATCCTCAGGCATATAACAACCTGGTTATCTATTGTGGTTCAAGGGATGCTGTACAGTGCAATTATGATATTGATCTCAGATATGAATGGCCTCATCTACCTAGGCATTTTTGTATGTTTTAACTCACCTATACCTCAGAGAGATTGAAAACAATTTATTTAACTAATGAAATTGCTTAAAGTGCCAAAAGGGAAGTGCCAGCTAGGTACATATGTTTTGACTCAACCTTCTACCTCAACTCTAATGTGCTCACCCATATATGGGCATCTGTTCTAGAAATGACTTCTTATTTAATTGCACTGTGAGCAGCAAAATATTTAATTTTAAAGTGCTCTTTTATAATCAAATTCCAGATAGGCAAGAATTGGAAATTGAAGGAGGCTCCATTATCTTAGTATTGCACTTAAAATACATTGTAAAGTGAGAGAATCTTCGTCGTAAGAAATCAGCCATCAGGAAAAAAGTAACAGTTTCTGATGTGACTATCCAGGTTTCTTTATAATCTGTCAGATGACTACAATTTAGGAAGATTAGCAATGGGTGTACCGTGATGACCTCATCTGGATGATAACTCACTGTGTGGTGAACATGTGAAGGCTATTCACAAAGGCAACATACATGTGTTAGTAAGTTATTCATGTAAATGTACTTTTTCATTTTCATGTAACTTTGGCTAGATACATGTATAACATATCCCCTATAATGTACCATAGGGAGAGCTCTGCACCAATGGCAAATATATCCCTATGGTAAAGTGTACGAAAAAGTAAAAGAGTTCATTAAACTTGGAGAAAACAAACGGAAAACTAATTTTATGTTAAATAGTAGTGCAAATAAATGGTTTATATGTTAATTGTAGGACAGAATAAGAATTTTTTACAGCTTTATTAATTTTAATTCAATTTGGAAAATGTAAATTTTCAAGCTATATTAAATGTAAAAAAACAAATCTGAAGATTAAATGAACAATTCCATTTAAAGTAAAATAATGTACGTTTATAATATATGTTACTTCATACATGTTATGTATTCAATTATTTGAAAGTGATTTAATTATATTTTAATAAAAAATAATGTTCCATTAATTGGTAAATTAAAAAAGTTATTAATTATTTTATAATGAAATAAAAATATCTTTAGATTTTTTATATTAAATATTATTTTTTCATATTTTTAACTGGTTTAAATAATTTTAATTAATTTACCATTATGTGCTATGGGTTTGATTTTAAGTCACTGCCTGCATTATTTTGTATAGGAGGGTGATGCAGTACCAGACTTTTGACATTTGTTGTGCTTGTCTTGCTCAAGTTCTGATCTGGAATATATTTACCACTATTTTGGGCCCTACTAGCTGTAGTAACTTTAGAAGTGCAGTTTGTGTATAGCAATTGGCTTACTATTTTGTAGGTGGATGTGAGTTCCTCAATGAATCTCTCCCATTTAGCAATATATGCAGTCATTTTTCACGCCTCTTCCCCAGGCCCTCCAATATTTACCACGAAGTAGTAAACTTACATATGTGAGGATCTCCTCATATAAATGTTAGGAGAGGCATAGGTTAAGATTTACACTTGTAGGACTGTGAATTGCATTTTGTAGTAAGCAAGTAGAACTGCTGTAGCACTACTTTAAACACTACACAATGTGGTTTTGAATCAGGCCCATCCACTTTGAGAAGTTCCATTAATTATTTCTATTCAATGAAGGCTCTTGTAAATATAGTTATAATCAAATTTTTGTGATTACTAGTTGGACCTACAAGTTACTGAAAAGTTAATATTCATCAACTGAATTTATCTGCAAAAAGGGTCATTGTCATCGCTCATTCTATCTATTTTTCTCCCGGGTAACCCAGAGGGACACATTGAGACAAACTGCAAAACACGGGCTGAGCCATGTAATGTCGCCGATTCTAATCGATGTTATGGGCACTGTCACCTGGTCACTCACGAACTACTGTTTATTCTGCCCTTACTTCCTTTGTGCAGTTGTTCCCTTGCCAGACCCCTATTTGATTGGTTTGTATCAACTTCTGTTTGTGGGCCGCCATTTTTATTTTACACTCAGGCTCCATCGATAGCAGAATCTGCTTTAAGAATTATGCAGAAACAAAAGTAAACTTTCCTGCCTGGCTAAAAGCTAATGTTTTTAACCTTTCGTTGACAGGTGCTGTTCCGATGTCCTGAAATTATCTGAAAATGGGCCCTTTGCGGTTAATCAGAGAAGGGGGAGTGGAGGTTCAAATGCATCTCTAATAGATGGGAACGGTCGCTAAGAACCCAAAGAAATTGTGAAATGGTGGTAGCAAAAGGCTTTGCTTCCATAAACTGAGGCTAAGAAATAAAAGCATTCCTCAGATGTGAGAACAATGGGAGCAGACCTGAATGTGCCATTATAATTTGTTTCATGATTAAGTTGTCAAGGCAGCTTCCAGCAAAAGTGATCAAAATACACAGCACAAACTCTGACAAAATAGATGTAATATTCCAGTCATTTGCTTTCTAATGTGTTAGACACGGTCGAAGTCTATTTTCCAACTAAGGCACCGAATTGAAAAGGGAAAAATGCAAATCATTTTAATCTGATGGCTTGAAAAGGCCTAAACAAAGTCAGGTGGGTTTTCACACTGAAAAGTATAGCTTGTCTTTCTTTTATAAAGCAACAGGACTTAATAAGCCGAAGGTTGTAGGTAAAATCCAGTGGTCTATTATTTGGCTGTCCACAGGATGTAATAATTCTGCAGAATGCATTGTTCCGTCCCATGGAAGGTGGCCGCTCTGTAAAACATAGCCTTTAATAGGGGAAAAAATATATAGGGAAGCCCTCCCACCACTTCCTTGACTCATAGCTGTCATAAAAAGCTTTTCCCATTTTCATATCCATGGGAAAAGGAAAAATACATTGCTAATGAGCTGCTATTAATATGCATTTCTGTAAGAATGGGTTGAACAAGCCCCACTGCATGTTAACTGCAAATGGGTAAAGGAAAAATAATGTTCTTAAATGTTTTTTATGATTATGAGCCTACACACCAAAAAGTCATAAGTCGCTAATTGGGGCATAGTAGAATCACGCTCCTTACAACTACAAATCTTTGTTTTCCAGTGACCAGCACGCTTTTATCTTCTATTTATTGGGTTAATTTACAATGTCAGTCTGACAGCAAAACAACCAGCATTTGTTTAATCGACTTCAAAGGGAAGGTTGGAGAGGGAGCAAAATGCATGAAAGCCATGTGGGTGCTTTCCTCCATTGTCTTGAGGTGCTGAGCAGGTAGCGTTTAATTGTTTCTCAAATGCCCATATTTTCTCAGCAATGTTGCAGGTCGTGGTTGTCTTCTGGGCTGGGAGAGTGGCAGCCTGCACCCTTACTGCCTGATGGTTATCTGAAAAAATACAGAAGTAAGCAAAATGCAATTTTCCAGAAATTCCGAAAAGTTCAATAACGCGAAGCATGTATTTGAATCTGTTGTGACTACCTTTGTTTTTATCTTCCCCTCAGCTTATCCCCTCATCTGGCACGAATGTCCATGGAGAGGTAAAAAGCACGCTCAGCCTTGAAGCTTCTTGAAGTATTTCTGTCATCGGGAATCCCAGGGGCCTGCCAAATAGATAGCGTTTCAAGAACTGTACCGACAGACGGGCTAGATAATTAGGAATAAAGTTACTCGCTTCTAAGAAGGGACCCGTTTAATTGCTTAACCCCTACACTTTGAAAATACAGCCTTTAACACTTGAACCTATAAGTGGGTGTTAAAACGTAGACTAAGTCGCAGCATTGAAAGGCAGGGCCGATTATAATGCGTGTTGATTAGCAAAGAACAATAATAAAATATCAGGCTCATGGACTTCTTCTTCTATAAAGCCATCTCACCCCAAAATTGCTGGATCAGAAACATGTTTAATGAAAGTGTCCCACGTCCCATCCAATGCACAGAGAAGTCAGAGGTAACACTCATCTTTTCAATAAGAAGAAAAAGCTTACTCGATGCCTGAAAGATGCGAAGACTGGATGGAGATTGAAGAAAGGAATCAGGGTTTGAATTAGAGAAGGACAATACCGTAAAGCACTTCAAAAAGGAGCAATAACATAATTTACACCATAAATGTAATTTATGCCATACGATTAATTTATGGCATATATGTAATTTTCACTGTAGGATTCTACGGCAGAGAAATACTTTTTTTCTGGTATTACCTCCAGCAGAGGGGAATTAAATTACCTCTGTTTTTCAGTGGAGTATATGTCACTACACTTCCCTAGATCGAACTACGACATGTTATGCTATATGAACTCTCCATCCCAAAGATGTCGGACTACCCAGTCTGAGTTATTTTGTTTCTTACTTTATTTATGAACATGTTCAGTGCTATAGATATTGACGTGGGACCCCTGAGAGTGCTTGAGTGATTAAGATAACATCATATGCAAGTATGCTATAGTTATGCAATTGATTAAAAAGATTATACACATTCAGGGGCTTATTTACAAGCCCCTTGCGTGCCCGTGCGTCACTTATAATATGGGGAAAAAGTGACTTACCAGTGGTGCAAGAGGTTTGTAAATAAGCCCCTCATTGTTTAGGTAGAGCCGGTGCATCACTTGTAATATGGGAAAAAGTGATGTACCAGCGGCGCAAAGGGCTTGTAAATAAGCCCCTTAGTATCTACATTCAGGTAGTTATTTACTGGATTAAAGCTTCCTATGCCACTGGAGGATGACTCACTTTTGGCGTTGCAGTGAGGTGATTACTGGTGCAGAATGCATCTGTTTTAGAAGCAGTGCAATTGGGGGCACAGCTTGATCGCCAGGCAAAATGGCCACTTAGCCTGGGAGCTCTCTGCCACATTGGAGATACTTCTTTGCATTTGAGGTCCTCTGGCACCTGAATGGCCTCCTCTGAGTTCGCTCGGCAGTCAACAAGCTCTCTAGGTGAGAGCAGCACTGTTTTCTTCTTTCGATATGCGTCCCTTAATGATGTTTTCACCAGCACTCTGATTCTCCTCCCAGCAGCGTACCATTTCTCGTTTCTCTGTGCTTCTGTGATTGCATTTATTTTTCTTCTCAGCTTATGTCCCCAATGTGTCTAATTCAGCATAGGCTCTCCTTTGTGCACCTTCTTGATTCAATTATAAGTAGACGTTTCACTGTGGTTAACAGTTTGCTATTTCTTTCTTCATGAATGCAGTTTCTCCTTCTTGGAGCCTCAGGTGACTAGCGTCCATATTTTTCATCATTTTTACCCAGCACTCCAACTATTGTGATATGCCCTTCATCACCTATTGACCAACTTCTGAACTCCTCCATTTTTTTAATACAATATAATTGGTTTATCATTCCTATATGATTCACTATATCCTTATATTCAATGTTCATGGCCAAATCTAGGAAAGTGAAGTTATCTTCCCGTCAACAGATTTCCACATGCTTGGATTCCAGCATTTCTTCAATGGCAAAAAGTCTTCTGCATACTGGCACCATGCCTTCCAACATTCATAAGTTGTCCTCCTTGCACTCTACCTCTTTGAAGGTTACTACGACCACTTCTGCAAATGAATGTGTCAAAGAAGATCCACCCTACCTAATAAATCAATCAATCAATCAATCAATCAATCAATCAATCAATCAATCAATCAATCAAGGGTTTATATAGCGTGCTACTTACCCCTGAGGGTCTCAAGGCGCTGGGGAGGGGCGGCTCCGGATCAGTGGAAGAGCCAGGTCTTGAGGTCCTTTCTGAATGCATGCAGGGTAGGGGAGCATCTGATGTTCACAGGGAGCTCGTTCCAGGTCTTGACTGCGATGTAGGAGAAGGCTCTCCCACCCGTTCTGTGGAAGCGGGGTACCTCCGCCAGGGCAAGGTTGGAGGAGCAGAGGTTCCTCTTGGGTAGGTGGAAAGATAATCTCTCGTTGAGATATTTGGGTCCAATGTTGTAGAGGGATTTGTAGGCCCATTCACCTTTTTCACTTGACCTCTTGCTAAATGAAATAAGGGTTTTGAGCCCATTTGTTGAGGAAACTAATACTCGTTTTAAACACCTAAATGACAAGTGGTCTATCATTGTAGCAAGAGTTTAATCTTTGGAACAAAAGATTAGCGACATCCAAAATATAACAAATAAAATTGTGCTTCAGGAGAGGGAAGTGTATTTGTATTTTGTATATTTAGAGAGCACACTCATCCTCAAAGGGATATCCTGGCACTGGACTTTAAGATTTACTAGTTCTGCTCAAGAACCTAAAGTGGTTACAACCAGGTCTTCAGTGTCTTCCAAAAGATCAAAAAATATGACACAGCACGGACATTCTGAGGATACTTATTCCTGTGGGTTGCTGCCAAACAATTAAGCAACCAACCACCCATTCTTGATGTCACATTCTTCTACAAGTTATTAAAGCCTTATTGGCTGATCGAAGGTTCCATATGGGACTGTCAAAGGTAACTCTGTTCTGCAGCACTGTTGGGCCATTCCCAGAAAGTTATCTGTGCTTAGCTTGAAAACAGCTTTTTCGCAAACTGGGAGCCAATGAAGTTGGGTAAGACAGGCTGAGGCTGAACTCCTGTTGGTCTTGTTACAAATGAGAATTGCCGCCACATTCTGAACAGTCTGAAGTTGTGTGAATAAGTACTTTGTCAGACTTATATTCAGAGCATTTCAATAATACAACCTGCTCATAATCAAGGCTTGGACAATATGCTTTCTCCATACCATTGGGATCCATAAAAATAATTTCCGGAAGGTATGTAATAGACCAAAACAAATCTCCCATGCCCTAGTTACTTGTTCTTGCAAAGAAAGGGCATCATCAATTAAAAAGCCCACCTTTTTAATCACTAAAGTTTTAGTGCAAGGCATAGCAGTGTTGGCTACCATGGATCGTTCCCGATTTTCTCAGCATCCCCAAATAGCAAAATCTCTGTTTTGTCCACATTACATTTTAAACAGTGAATTTGCTGCCATCCTGCTACCTCTGAGAGGCAGTCAACCAAATTACCCTTTGTCTCACCATACTCATCATCAATAAAGCTAATGAGCCGAGTGAGTATCATCAGCATACATAACAATATCAAATCCTCTTTTTTCACAATACTTGCCGGCAGTGCCAAATAAGCATTAATCAAAGTGAGGTTCAGAAAGGAGCCCCGAGGGACTCTACAGCGCAAGTTATTAGAACTGGATCTAAAAGGAAATAGCTGCACTGATTGAAACCTATTAGTTACAAAATACTAAAACCACTGCAATGTGACTTAGTGTATACCGATTTTGTGCAGCCATTGAAGTATTCATTGGTGGAACAAAGTGTCAAAAGCTGCACACTATTCTAAAAGGATTCACTCCGCCAATCTTGGTCTAGTAATCATCGAACACTGTCCATCACCGCTACTAAAGTAGTTTCAGTACTGTTTATTTTTTTGTCCTAAATCCTGTTTGAGAATGATCCAGTAAGCTATTACTCTCCAATTTTGGGATTCATTGAATATTGACCAATCTTTCCAGTACTTTGGCCACGAAGGGGGTAATTGAAACTGGAAAATGGATAGAGTAGAAGCATCCACCCCTTCTTTTTTTGCCAATGACACCACCAAGGCCTGCTTCCAGGCAGCTTGAAACTTTACCTCCTTCAATGATTTATTCAGGGGTAGAATTACATATGGTGGATTTATAGGAGTTTGGAGAGAATAGATAAAGTAGGGACAGGGATTTATTGAAGACCTGGACCTCACCTTTAAACATCATCCCCTCCACCATATAGAGATGACTTCTGGATGTCAGTTAAGCATCCCTAAATAGTTCCTCCTTAAACTACAAATGTTGAGCAAACGGTTGTGTTTTTATTATTAAAGAATATGCCAATTCCTCACTAAAGGATGCAGAAGATTTGAATGTTTAGTTTAACACAGTTCGATGAGCTAATTCTTTAACTTTTTCAAATAGTTCTCTAGATGAGCTATTGTTTTCCTCCAATCTTTTTTCAAAATATTGCCACTTGTCTTGTCTCAGTTGTTTGTAGTATGCTATAAGTGCATTTTTGTAAAGCATTCTATTCTCTGCAATTACCTTCATTTATTTTTAATGGTTAATTCTATTGAATGCTTGTTGTATTTACTACCTTTCTCAATTTCCTATTCAGTCTTCAGATGTTGATAGAATATTTGTTTTATCCCCCTATCCTTGATCTCCCATTACTCTAGCATTCTGAATCAAGCTGTGTTGATTGTTACTCCCTATTATATTTGTAGATTATCAATAAAAGCTTTTCAAATATTGCAGCAGTTCAGTTGCTGTTAGTCCAGAATGACCTTGAGAGATGCTATAAAAAAACTGTACCAAGCTCCAACAAATGGTGTTGGACTAGCTGCTGTTCGGCTGAGTGATAGGCCTGGATGTAAGCACCTGATCAGCCTGTGCTGCATGAAAGTTTTAGAGTGAGTTTGAAATCTGCAAGGTTCAGGAGGGAGCATGCTGAAAAGTTTCAGACTATGGAACACTTTCATTGCAAGCAAATTGTAAAAATAGGGTGCTTAAACCTCCCTGACACATCTAGAAGTAAGTTATAGTTATGCGAAAGATGATTTATATAACACTACTGGGAGAATATTATGAGGGTGGGGAAGTAGGTCCATGGCTAATATCAAAGTGGAATCATGGCCAATGTTGCTAACTTAAAGAAATTAGATTCTATTCCTAAACACAAGGTGAGGCCACTTTTTTTTTTCTCTGGTCAGTTCTTTCAGGATATTCAGATATAAAGTGATGCTTTCCCTCAAACCGAGTTAGTTAGGATTTATATTTAGCCTTCTTTATACTTTTTCATATGTGTAGGATGCATCATAGATGCAAGGCAAACAGTCCCACAAAATGCATAAATGAGCACTAACTACTCAATAACACCAAAGTGTAAATAAAATAAAAGGGAGAAAAGTATAGAAACACATAAAGAAAGAAAGAAAACGTGATTTACATTATAAACAATCGTACTCTACTGTTGCTAGAAGAAAAAAAAACATACACTTGATCAAACACAATAGGTTGATTTCAGTCCGTTGTTTTTAGCACTTACCATCAGATGATCTGTCAAATAGACTTCGGAAATGCCAATGTGGAGGACACAGATGGCCATTTCCTTGACTAATTCTACCATATTGTAGTGGATCACTTGTACTCAAGCGGAACAGTGAGTATGCTGAAGTGTAATTCATTGTTTTCTTTGATCTGTGTTTTTGCTCAGCCTTTATCTCTAAATACTATGTTTGAGTGTGTTGTGTTTAGTTTACTGAGTTGTTGTGTAACAGATTGCTGTGCATACACTCAGTGAGAAAACTGTTCTAGAAACCTCCAGACATGAGTGATTGGTGATCTTGTTCTTAGAATAGTGGACGTTGTGGAGTATTACTATTTGCAAGAGGATAGATGAGAGGGATTGAGCTGAGAGTGAGCTGTGAACAGAGAAAGTCTGAAAACGGTAAGGAGGAGTTTGCAAGGAGGAAACCCCAGGGTAGAGTTTTGTGTCACTAAACCTACACAGGATCTTCCCGTTGTTAGTCATAGAGAAAGTCTCATGTGTCTGAAATCCTAACCAGGATGCAGATTATCAATCCCTAAAATTATGTATCACTGTAAAGTGAGACATAAACCACTTATTATTGGTTAATGGTAGACCATCAGGAAACTTGTTTTAAGCAATTTTATTGGAAGGCTGTGCTACATTCCACCATAGGCAAAGAATACCATGCTGGCAGATAGGATGGAATGAATGAAAGAATGAATGCAGTTAGGAGGTAACTTATCAGATTCACTTGGGTATTTCCCTAATGGATATGATTAGCTATGATGTGGGACCGTATTGACATCAAAAACACATGCAAACTCCAACATCTTTTACTTCTCACTTCATCTTCTTGCAGCAAAGTTTGTGCCATATTTCTCTTACTAATGTTATATTCAGGTATGCCAACTGGAATAACACAGGATGTTGCAGTGCTTTCCCCCCTTTTTCTTAGTTTAATGGCACTGTTACCTGTGTACAGTAACCCAGGAGGTGGTTTCACACTTGTGCAATTCACCTAGGATAAGTCGACCTGGGAGCATCACATTGCATTCAGTACTGAGACCCTTTTGGATCAAAACATTACATATTTTCTCTGAACAATCCCACTTTTTAATCTTTCCTTGAGAGGAATGTTTTTCTCAACATGTTTAATATGCATGTAAGAAGCTTGCAAGAATCAAACAGATGTAAAGCTCATGGATACTTACAACTTCACTGTGACTCAATCAGCTCCAAATAATCTGGTTTGCACCTGAATATTGCGTATTTGTTGGGGTTAAACTGAAAGTGATATAACATTGACATATCTACATGCAGTCTCTCAATATATTTCCTTTCTCAGAGCTTCATGCTCAAAGGCATAGGTTTCTACTTAGCCTGTGGAGTTACTTTCATTAATATAAAATAACCATAGGTTTTACATAACAGCTGATTAACCTACATAATCTGATAAAGTGAGGTTATCAGGAAAATTTGAAACTCAAATTTCATTTTTCATTTCTCTCTATGACTTATCTTTATTCATCTAGAGGATTCCTTCTCTTGACTTTACTCATTCTGTAGGCTTTACATCTAGGAGCTTTCTGCCCTTGTATCACTGAAGTAACCAATTTTACATCTGACTTCTACTGATCAGTCACACATCGCTTTTTAAATTACTTACCACATCAAGGATTAGGAGAATTGTTTTATGAGTGCTCTATATTGTGTGAAAATATCTCAAATGCATCCCTAATTCAGTTTGGTACAAGAACAACTGAAAGCAAGAGCCACTGTTTCAATATTGGCTATCTGCAACTTGAGACAATCCCCATCCAGGCTTCAGTTGTCCTGGTGTTTAATGCTTCTTCATAAGACTAACTTGCCTTTTCCAGCTTTGAGGCGCATAATTACCACATGACACAGACCATTAAACACAAGACAAACTACCTGTTGTACTGACATGGAAGCAGATCAGATTCACACGACTTCTTGGGCATGGTGACGGTCCTCCATTCATGGCATGGTGATTTTTCTGCTCAGGTTGTTCATTTCAATAGCTAAGGGGATTTTTTGAGGTCATCTTCAGTCATCACATTTCTGTATACACAAGCTTCCACCTTCTATTTTGTCACAGGCACTACAATCCTAAAACAAACTTTATTCTTAAAGCTCTACAATGCCATGTGCGAACCCAACATTTCTAAACTTTTTTACGACCCCGTCTCTATTTTTGGTTACTTGTCTTAGAAAGTCATTTTAAACCTCATTCAAGTCTGCAATTGTTTTCCTCACACTTAAATCAATACCAAAGGCTAGATCACAAAACATTTTTGACTGGTGATATTTAGTGTTTGGATGCTGGAGATATGTAATTTGTAACAAGAAAGTTTGTGAACATTTGTTTATGGTATTTTGTTGTGCTAATGAGGTGTTCTGATGTTTTGTGTGCTGCTGCCTTTTTGTGCTGCATTATTACAGTGTAATTGTGGTTTATTGCACTGTAGTTTTTGTGCTGCATTCTCTTTTGAGTGGTTTGTTGTAATGTGTCATGTTATGTTTTAATTGAAGTGTTACTTTACTTTGTGCATGCTATTGTTATTTTTGATATATCAACAAATTCTGCTATATTCCCAGCCAAAAGCACCACATGCGACAGGTTCCAGTAAGAAGCAACCATTTACCTTTGTCTAAGGTGGCAAACTTACATAACTCAAGCTCTTCAACTACTTAAGACACAAGTAAGTTCAAAACAGGCCGCTGCCAGTGCTCACTTTGTGATATGGCCCAGGAGTATTTCTCATACGCTGCAAATCCAAACCGTCACACAAGCTCTTCGAAGTCAGGGAGGAAATGCTAAAATTCATAACATGTGTTTCTGAGTAGTAGATTGTATATGGGAATAATAGAGTATGCATAGTATGAATAGTATATCATTATAAATGAATTCTCGTGCAATTATGAATAAGTGCAAAGTTGTGTAACAGTGGCCTAAAGTGTTGACTTGCGTAAAACAAGGTGTGGGATGTCTGGTTTATGAAGGGTAATAAAACGAAGCTTCAGTAGTCCGTCACAAGAAGAGGTTTGGGTAACTTGAAACGGACCTGCGAAATCTGCTTGCTGGGTCCCTGCTGGCGCACGCAATCACCTGCCCTGCTACAGCTGCTACGGGGCCGGAGAACCAGGAAACTACACTTCCCAGGCGCCCCAGCGCCCGTCTGACGCCATCCACGCGCCCGGAGGCGCGCTAAAAGCCCGCAGCTCCCTCCGCATCGCGGGACGCGCGCGGGAGAAGCCCGGGACAAGGGCGGGACCGTCTGTGGCCGTCCGGGGCCGGAGGAGGCTGGGCTGGGCCACCCCTCTTGGTCTGGGAGTCTGTCGCCGTAAGGAGCAGTTCGGCGTTACAAGGTGACTATACATCGTGCCCAGAGACTCTGCCCTGTTGTCCATCTAACCTAAAGGTCGTGGGTCGTGTGTTGATATGGGCAAGAGAAAGCTAGTTGAGAACTCCGGGGGCACAGGGGGTTGTGGTTCCTTGCCCAAAGTACGGAAACGTAAGAAGTCTCGACGTGCTACTAAACAGCCCGACCCGATAGGGACTCTGTCGCGCATTGACGATTTGGTGGGGGAGTGTGAGGCAATATTGGAGTGTAACCAGCCTTTGGTGGCCGATAACCGGGTTGTTGTTCCCCCATCCCCCTCTATCGTCCCTGGGCATGTAATTCCTGCGCCAGCTTTTGTTGTCCCGGAAATGTTTCGACCTAAGCCCTCATTAGGTGCAAACAGAACGTCTGTTCCCGAGGTTCTGGTTGTTGAGGATAACTCCCCATTGTTTCATGCAGCTCATGCAGTTGCTCCTGGGGAATGTGTTCCTACTGTACTTTGCCATAATAGGTTTTCTCCATTGCTGCATGAGCAGGAAGATAGTTATGTGGCTACACCCGACCCCCTGTCAAGCTCCTCTAACACCCCTTTTGGTAACTCTGCCGAGTTACCTAGTAATATTGTACACGACCTTATTAAGATGGTTAAGTCGCTGAGAGACGAAATTAGCTCATTGAAATCAGTGGTAGAGTCTTTGACTAGTAAAGTTGGGCTTAGTCTTGCTGTTCCTTCTACTACCCCTGGCTCCGCATTAAGTTCTACTTTACCTGTTCTAATAGACCCAGTAGGTTCCCAGGGTGTTTGTCTGGGTCCCCCCAACTCCCGCCACCAAGACATTGACTTATATAGCAATGCTGTTAAGACTGGAACGAAGCAACCTTTAGGCCGTTCAATAGCTAATGGTAATAGTATGCTGCATGCGCAGTCAAGTTGCACCAAGAGGCTGGGGGTGGGTAATGACCCCGTTAAAACAGACCAGGGATTTTTGGCTGGCCGGGGTAACAATACTATCCAATCTACTGCCCAGTCCAAGGGCAATGCAATGGTTCAATCCAATAAAATCTTTATGACCAACGTCCCCAAACTGACTTCATTTAGTGGCACTGAGTCTCCTGAGTCACTTACTAACAAAGCGATCCATTGGCTGAGACACGTCAGGGGTTGTCGCTCAGTCATCAGGGAAGATATTTCTAGAGCCATTAGACTTTCTACACCTAGGGCCTCCGTGGATTGTATTGAACTAACTCTTAGTAATACCTACCTTGCTGAAAATCTTCTACTCATGGAGTTTAGATCTAGCCCGCCGGAAGGCTCCTCCATTCAATTGCGTAGTTGCCTTCCGCACGATCTAGGCGGGCCCAAGAGGGGAATTTGTAGCACCAGGGGGGTGGCTGATTCTCCCTTGGATAATATAGACTGACTTCATGACGAGGGGATAGCTGGCCAGTGGACCAGAGGTGCCCGGGTCGGGACCAGTGACCAATTGCCTAGTATGGCAGGTCCTTGTATTGATCCTAATTCCCGTCCTGTGTGCCCTGTTATTTTTGCCCCTAATACTTTCCATCATACTCCTGTTATAGACCTAAATCAGGGGTCAGTCCAACCCCTTGGTGGTCTTTTATCAGATGAGCAGCCTACTACCCCTGTTCCAGTTGGCAATGCCTCGCTCCATGGCTCCCTATGTTCTTGGAATATTGCTGGGCTAAACTCGAAGCTGGCTATTGCCGATTGGGTCTCATTTATCAATACAATGGACATTTGTTTATTTCAGGAGACATGGCTTTTAGAGCCACGCTTTTGTGTGGGGTATCTAAATTTCCACATCCCGGCAATTAAGGGATCTCATGGGCGGCCATCAGGGGGCCTAACTATTTGGCTAAGAAATCACTTGTCCCTGCCCACCAAGCTTTTACATACGGGTAATAGTGATATCCAATTGTTGAGACTCGAATTGGGACCAATAGGTAAAATTGATATTTACAATGTGTATATAAGAAGTTGTAGGGGTGCTAAGTCCAAGGTCATTGACGATTTATTTAGCTTGCTGGATTTGTACTCAGCTGATACCTTTGTCATCATAGCAGGTGATTTTAATATAACGTTTGAACCTCTTCTTGAAAATAAATGGGATAAGCAGGAAATTGAAGAGTTAAGTTGGGGTATCCCATCCCTGGAGATATCCACCCTATCTAGATGGCCGGAAGTGGCCATTCAGCTTAATTCCCTTTGTATGGATAGAGGTTTGAGGGCTCTGAACGGCAGAATGCCTAGCGACCGCGAGGGTGCTTGTACTTTTGATAATGGAATATCTAGGAGCAGAATAGATTATATTTTGGCCGATATGAAATTATGGCACTCCCTTGTCGATATGAAGATTGTTCCTCTCCCGGAGAGTGACCATAACCCTCTCTGCTTATGGCATAGATGGTGGAAGGCTGATAGTGGCACTGACAGGGTTGGGGAGCCGAGCCCCCCTGAGGTGGTCCCTTCTAATGATATGCGCCGTTTGAAATGGTCTGGACTTATGGGAAACCCAGCTATTCTAGCTCAAATCCAGGAAGAGGTAGATGGTTCCATTCTTACTATGGAGTCAGTTCTAGCCTCCTATGGTAATCTATGGGACGTAACATCTGTGCATAATAGTTTATTTACGAATCTGAAGTCCCATTTTCTCACTAAAGCTAGATCAGGATCAAGAGGAGTTATCCATCAAGCATCATGGTACAACAAGGATTGTAGGGAAGCTAGACTTCTACTGGGGAACGCTTTGAAAGGCGGGGATGTTTCCCTAGTTCGCCATAGAAGAATTATTTATAAGAACTGTGTAGCTAGAGCCAAACGCATTTGGGATGGGAAAAAATGGGAGGACCTCCTTGAAGCAAGCCTCCAGAACAATTGTAAATTGTTTTGGAGTATTGTAAAGTGGGGTTCCGGTGGTCATCCAGAGGGCCCTCAAAATAATGTTTCCCAAGAAAAATGGGTCGAGTATTTTAAACCCCAATATGCTGCACCCATTGACCCCCTTGAAAGCCCGGGGTCTTACCAGTTGTTCAATGATGAGGATGATTTTACTAGTTCTGAGGTGAACACAGCATTGTTGGGGGTGGCATCCGGAAAAGCACCCGGCCCGGATGGTGTACCTGCGGATATCTTCCTGTATGATAAGCCTAGATGGGGGAGATACATCCAGCTGATTGCTAATGCGCTGGCTCACGGTGCCCCTATCCCTAATTCTTGGAAAGCCGCGGAAATAATCCCGGTGTACAAAAAGGGGGATCGCTCACTCCCGGAGAATTACCGGCCTATTAGTTTGATTGACGCCATCCAGAAGATCACGGGTAGGTTGATCCTTAACCGTGTCCATCTCTGGATGGCGTCAAACAATATCTTATCTTCTTTTCAGGCGGGTTTCCGTCAGTACACTAGTACTATCGACCAAGTATTCCGCTTTGTACTCCTCTATTGGAAGACGGTTGTTCTGGGCAAGGGGAGTTTGTATGCGGTGTTTGTGGATCTCAGGGCTGCCTTCGATCTGGTACCGCGTCCCAAACTTTGGTTGACATTAAAAGATTTAGGGATACATGGCGGCTTGTTGTCCTTGATCCAGAGGCTCCACGCGGACAACTCTGCCAGAATCAGATGGGGAGGGCAGGGTATAACCACTGAGGATTTCCCCGTTCAAAGAGGCGTCAGGCAAGGTTGTGCTATGGCCCCAACGCTATTTTCATTATTTATTAACAACATAGCAGAACGACTTTTGGAGGCCCATGTAGACGCACCCATTCTTGGCAACACTAAGGTCCCTATCCTAATGTTCGCTGACGACACGCTTTTAATTGCTAAAACACCCTGCGGCCTTCAGCGTTCATTGGATATATTCGAGACCTTTTGTGTTGATCGAGGCCTTGAGGTGAACATTAAAAAAACCAAGCTTATGGTATTCAGGCCTCACAAACTTTTTAAAAATAGTTTTGTTTTATCTAAAAATCCACTTGAACAAGTACAGGCTTTTAACTACTTAGGTGTTAACATCCAAAATAACTTTTCGTGGAAACTACAGCGTGATATGTCTACCTTAAAACTCAGGCAAATTGCTGGAGCTCTTGTTGGCGAATTTAAAAAGTCCCCCTCGAAGCCTATCCGACCAGTGCTCCAGGTGTATAGTGCAAAAGCGGTGAGCTCGGCCCTCTACGGAGCTGAGCTGTGGGGCTACGAGAACCTGTCTCCTTTAGTTACCTCGGAAAACAGGTTCTTGCGTAGCATTACCTCCCTCCCCCAGAGCACGCCCATTGTTCCTTTAAGATACGACCTTGGGAAAAATTCAATAGCCGATATAGCCAGGCTTCGTCCTATTTTATATTGGCGTCGCCTGTGGACTACTCCGGAGTTAGCCCATTATGCGGAGGGTTTTCTGGATATAATGTCTTTGGTGGGCTCCCGGAAGATTGTTTGGCTCAACGAGACTAGAAAATCCCTCGTGGCACTTGGGATGAGTGAGCTCTGGGAGAACCCCCTGGCTGCTACCTTTCCATCTAAAGTCCACATGAAAGAAAAATATTGGGAGTTGGTAAATGCCAAGGTTTTCCATGAAACTAAATCCCTCTCATTAACTGATGAATTTCTGAGTATTAAACCAGTCCCAAGGTTAGAACACTTTTGGGATCTTATTACTAAAGTGCTCGATAGAAAATTATTTTTTCAGATGCGGGTGGGAGTGTTGCCCTTAAAGTGCTTTTCAGCCAGATGGAAGCCTATAAGTACCAATCTATGTTCTTATTGTGAATCTCAGGTAGAAACCCTTGCACATATGTTTTTTGCCTGCCCTGCTTATGCGGCCCCGAGGCGCATATGGTTGAGACCCGTTTGCAAATTACTGGGCACAAGACGGAGTGTAGAAGCTTTAAGACTCCTTCGCACCTGCACAGACCCAGTCATTGTTGTGGCCTTGGCCAAATTCCTGGGGTGGGCATGGGTAATTAGATTTAAGCGCTCTAGCTAGTAGCGTTAGATACCTTGGATGTTACCCTTAATGATTTCTGTGTATATTAATTGCTTTTTAAAAATATGTACATATTTTAATAGTAACATTTTTAGATTGTTTTATTGTGTATTTTGTACCTGTGCTGTTCTGTATCGCTTTTATGACTTTTGTCGAATAAAGCTGATTGGATTGGTTTCTGTGCCAGTCTGTAAAAAAAAAAAAAAAAAAAAAAAAAAAAGAAGAGGTTTATTTTACACCCACAGGAACAGACCACACCAACAGCAGGCACCGCAACTGACTCACACTGTCTGCGGTTAACACGTTCTGCTGCTGATGTAGTTTACATTCTCAGAAAGAACTATAAACTTAAAGGGCAAGTTACAGCACATCTTACCTTTACAATAATAATGATGAAGGGAAAAAAGGGAAGAGAGGGACAAGGAAAAGAACAATTACACGGCAAAACACAATGATGTGCTGAGGGAAAAATGTCAGACTAAAAGGAAGGTTGGGTTTGAGGGTGAGCACAGAAAGGAATTTAAAGCATTACTTGAGATAGAAATCTTGAAGATACGATGGTGACCGCCTTGCTCCATGGTTGCGAGCAAGTTGATCGGTTTGGACTTTACCATCATTATACTGGAAATTACTGGCCTGGGGCTGAGGCCCCACACTACTATCCTCCCTTGTACATTTTGTCAGAAGGGACATGCTCCAAACATCACCACCCCTAAACATGACAACATTTCTCATTACCTTAATTATGTGTCTTGGACCAAAATATTTTGTTTCACCTTTAGGTGACAAAACAGCCTTTTTGACAAAAAAAACATCACCCACTTTCCATACATGACTTCTGTGCATCCATCTTCACATCAAACCTGCATTTGTAATTTTCTTGGTACCTTTACTCTCTCCAATTGTTCACTACACTGCCCCTATCTTGTACACATGAACATAGGGGATTTAATTTAGAACCAGCTGCCCTAAGCTTGAGCTTTTTAAACAGAGAACAACCAGTCACGCTGTTAGGAGTATTTCTGTGTGCCCATCATTTTTCTCTAAGGATGGGCTTGAGAGGAGATCTAGTCTCTAGAGCAGTCTGAGCAGAGGCTCTGACCAGTCTATTCATGCTCTCAACTAACCCATTAGCTTGCAGAGCATAGAGGGCAGTCCTGTGATGAGTGTTGGAGAGGTCCTTTAGAAAATCCATCATCTCTTGAGAAGTGAATTGCACCCCGTTATCTGAGACCAGAATATCAGGTATGCCCTCACACGTGAATGAGTCTTTAGGAAACTCAATGATAGTCTTTGTCACAACAGAACTCATGCAGGAGGCAGAGACCCACTGAGAAGTGTAATCAACGATGACGACTACAAATCTCTCAGAAGGAGACAAGGTGTCAAATGGACCAACAATGTCAATGGCAAGTTTTGACCTGGGGCGTTCGGTTATGGCAACAGGCAAAAGGGGAGTAGTCATCTCTTTTCTCGATGTATAATTCCCCGCACAGTAGTACAGTTCCTAACAGCATCTTCCTCTAGATTGTCATCCTCCAGCCACCAATAGGATTCCCTGACTCTTGACTTTGTTAAGCTGAGACCAAGATGCTCCTCGTGTGCCAAATCGATTATTTTCTCTCTCATCATACAGGAAGGTACTAATCTCTCACCCCAAAAAAGCTCTCCTTTCGAAATGTTCAATTCATCTCGAAAATTCCAGTAACCTTTCGCACAGTTGGGAACATCATTCAAAGAGGGCAAACCATTGACAACGAATTCCATAACTAGTCTTCTTGTCTTGTCACTCTCAGAACAGGCTTTCCGTTCTTCCTTATTAAGGGCTGAATCCTTTACCCAAGAAATCGAGCAGCCAGGGCTGCTGGAAGTATTTTTTTCTAAGGGCATCCTTGAAAGAAAATCAGCTGGAATATTTTTAAGACCAGGCAGATATTCTACCGGAAAATTGTATTTCCAGAGTCCTTCAACCCACCTTTATTTCTGGGTGTGGTGCTCTCAACATTTCTACAAGAAAACATGCGTACAAGGGGCTTGTGGTCATTCCTAACCAGGAATTGTAAACCCCACTAGTAAAATCTAAAATGATTGATGGCCCAAGAGCAGGCTAACGCCTCACGCTCGATCACCGAGTAATGCTCTTCCGCTCCTTTCAATGAGAGGGAAGCGAAACCAGTGACCTTCTCACCGCCATCAACCATTTGGGATAGGACAGCACCCAAACCCAGCACACTGGCACCTATGGTCAGGATAGTCTTTTTGTATACATCAAAATGTCCCAAGGTTGGCATGCGTGCAATTTCATCTTTAACTTTGTTAAAGGCATTGACACAATCTGCTGTCCACTTTTGTAACAAGGATTGTACCACACTAGCAAAGTTGTACACAAACTTTGAGTAATATTCAGATAAACCAAGGAAAGATTTCACTTGGTCTTTGTTTGATGGAGCTGGTGCCTGTAATATCGCTTCTGCAAGATCAATTTTGTGGCTAATGCCCTCACTGGAGATGGAGTGCCCCAGATAGGATACTGACCCAACCCTGAATTTACACTTCTCGCTTTTCAGAGTGAGTTCATGTTCCTCTAATCTGGACAGCACACGGAACAATACATCATCATGTTTGACTCTATCCTGCCCATAGACAAGTATATTGTCTTGGAAAAATAGGACAGATCCAATCCCAGCTAATACATTTTTCATCACTCTCTGAAAGCATGCGGCAGCACTCAACGGCTGCAGTCAGTCTTCACTTTTATTATTTTTTTTATTTTTTATAAACGCATCTTGGCCACACTTCCGCCCAATAACTCGAGCACACACAGTTTTCCGCCGTCGTCTTACGGCCAAAGTTGCACACTTTTAACAAATGAACAGAGGACCAACCTTGCTTGTTGTCATCTGTGTGATTCATTCCTAAGCACGCTGGGTTCTTTGGTGGGTAAAATAACCCTGTAAGAATATGGGGACATATTATCAAGGGTAGGCGATAAACTTATCGCCGCTTTAGCATCCGTTTACGGGTGAAAAGCGGCGATAAGTTTATCGCGATATCAGCAAGGCCACGCTAGCACGTGTTTTGCTGATATTGCTCCCGTTTCCAGCATGCTTAACTTCGCATCGCTAATGAGATGCAAAGTAGGCGTGTCTATGGAAACAACACGGGTAAATATCGCAAAGGCAGCTTCGTGATATTTACAATTCGGGGAAGCAATTATTTTAATCACACTGAGTATGCCTTAACGCAGGAATTTAACGTCTGTTCAATTCCTGACTAAGTCACACCTAACATGGGAGGTGGATTCATGTAATACGACCACAGGGTCGTATCATCAAGCATATTGCCGTTTTACATGGAACATCGCTGGAAAACCAATGATGTTCCATGGAAAAGGGCGCTATCGCTGGAATATACATCGCCATGGCGCTAAGCGTTGTTAATACAATGCTAGCCTGGCGAAATATTCCAGCAATCCAAAAAAATGCGGTATGCAAGGTCAGCGATAATTATCACTGCCTGTTGCAAATATGCCCCATGGACTATTATAAAATAATACATTAAACAAGTTCTTCCTGGGATAAATGGCTACTTCTATACATCCATAACACTTTATATGTTGTTGTCGCTCTGTAGTGTTCTCTTTCAGGATCATTCTACTTTTTATTTTTTCATATTGATGCCTTATTTCTTAAACTTGTCATCAGCACAGCATTTTATGTTTCCATACACCATCCTTTATTTTTAAATCGCTGCATGGCAATTCAAAGATAATTGAAATAACATCCATTCATTATTCGTACATAGAGTTCTTGAGCTATATTCAGGAGAATAACAGCCTTGGTTTTGTGTCCTTATTTGCAACACAAGACACCTTTATCATTGTGGGAAAGCCTTGTTTTCCTTTTTTCTTTCCTGCAAAAACATATACCTGCATGTGCAGATATATGGGCAGCATTAACAGAGATCGCCACACAGAACAGATAGGAGAGGTCTCCCTACCTAGATTTGTGAAAATAATTTTGTAGTATATAAAGCAGCACTATTATGTAATACCTCTTTATATACTACAAAATGCTTGTGAGGAATAGGCCTGCAGGGTCTGTTTTATGGAAAGCGCCCAGGGGGCGAAATAGGCATGTGTGCTCACCTTGCGTGCAACTGGGGCATTTTGGTATTACAGAAAAGGCTTCAGACGCTTGTGCGGCCCTTTCTGTAATACAGATGAATGTGGGCCAGAGCTATCACCAGAGGGTGTTCCTCAATGACATTGGAGAGTAGCCCCATGCAAATGAGGGAATCCTTTGCTTCTGTGCCAGCTCCGTATTATAGACGCATATTATAGAAGCTGTCAGGAGGTGCACTGACAGTGCACCACCTAAAAGGTGACGCACTGTCAGTGTGCCCCCTGATGGCAACCCGCTGGATGATGGTAAGGGGGTCCAATGGAACCCTGGACATCTCCTTACAGGCAGGTTCTGCTGTTAAGAATGTTTATATTACACCTCTACTGCACTGCACGTGTACATGATGGTCTGGCTAGTTTACCTCTGACAATATATGGGCTATACTTAGTAAACAAAGGTTGGAATACAGTGATTATTTTATATACTAACATCTGAATAATTCCCTATGTAATTGTAGAAATTATGTGACTACATCTGGTCATATGTATTCCAAAATTCCATCACTTTCAGAGTACATTGTTTCTCTATTCATTCAAAAAATTCAAATCCTGCATTAGTTTGATTGTCACAATATTTGTCTGCATTGGGTTACTACTGTACACAGATACTTTACCTGGTTAAAGTTGCGGCAAACGGAGATATTGATATCTTGGGTACCTAATGAATCAAACACCATTTTTGTATTTACGTGACATACTAATTCTTTATCTGTGATTTAGGGCAACTTCTAGCATTCAATTCAGTGAAAAAACTGTAATATATATAACATGCACGTCACTGCATTTCTACAGCACATGATGTTTACTGTATGTATGCTTTACTATCAGACATCCTGCTTACAGTGTCATACAGATATATTATTTTGTGCGGTCATTAAAGTCATGTTGTCATACACCAACAATCATCCACCATGATCTGTTAGCTTATTTCAACAAAAATGGCTGTCACGTCACATCACATTTTACTCATGAGTGGAAACTTCATTTGCAATGGAATTGGTATCTAATGGTGTAGTCATACAACTGGCATATATAAGACCATATAATACTGTTAATGCTTATAAACCCTTTTATGTTACAGGTGTTGCTCCTCCATTTGAGCGGAGGAGCTTTGCCCCACAAGCACCAGAGCTGAATAATAAAACAGTAATAAAGTTAATTTATTACTGTTTCTTTTCTTCAGAAGCCCATACTGAAGTAAAGGCTTGATTCCAATCTCGTTCGGAAAGCCAACTGAACAACTTGTGTCCGGAATGCTTTTCGTATGACTTGTGTCAGGAGAGTCCAACCAAACAAGTATGATGCACTTGAAGGCATCTGAATACGATGCGGTCGGACTCCCTTTGACTTCAATCGGAACCTGTGTACCGAATGCGTACACACACTCCAATTGTAACAAGCATTGACATAGCCAATAGGTCTTGCCTTTGGGACCTTATAAGTGTTTAGCCATGCAACAGTTGATGTTGCACCAAGGATATTGTGCAGCATAGCTAAACACTGATAAGGTCCCAAAGGCGAGGCCTATTGGCTTTGCCAACGCTTGTTTAAATTTGAATTCTGGAACTTGGTGTTTTCTTAATCCCCATATATGAAACCAGGACTACGAGTCCCAGAATGCAAAGATTCTGGGGTGGAGAAGCTAATCACACAGAGTTTCAATATATGTAGCCTCACTCACTTTTGTTACAACTGCAAATAACACATGGGCGTAGGGTGTCAGCGAGTAGGGGATGCGGGATGAAGAGAGACTGGGCAGGGAGGGCACAGTGCGACCTAGAGATGGAGGGTGGGGGGCAGAGCAGAGATAGTGGCAGGGAGTGGTGCGGGTAGATAGAAGTAAAAGAATAGTGAGCTTGGCTGGGGAGTGGAGGCTGACCGTGAGACGACGGGACAAAAGCTAGGAAGAAAGCCTATACCTGGACTCTCCGTGACCCCATGTACAGTGTCCCTTCATGGCTGGTAAGGCAGGGACGGGCTCTGTGCCTACTCCCTTCACAGGCTCACTTTTTCTGGTCCCTACTCCTCCTTCACACACTGAATGTTTTTTTAAAGTTGTCAGAACTGTAATGCACCATAACAATGACATCAGAATGATGCTAGAGTGCCTAGTTACCTTTGTAAGACATTCCGAAAGCGAGAGAATAAAAAGCATCGGTGTTCAAGCGAGGGAAGATATCCGGGTGAGTGGCGTCACCGGTGTCACTGATTGGGATGCATTCCTAGCTGAGCGCGCTCCATTTAGAGCTAGGCATTGCGAAAGTAATGCTAAGGGCGCTATCAAGATGTGTTTAACTCCGCTCGTCACCTCTCCACGCTTTTCTAAGTGTCTGCGATCCACACGGATGAATAAATCGGAGTTTGATGGGTAGTATTGATTCCTGGGGTACTTAACTGCTTTTAATTTTCCGCTGTGTTTGAAGAGCTTAATGAAAGTCAGTGTTTCTTTTCTAAACTAAGAAGCAGCGGGTTTATCTGGTCTGTTAATAAAAGTCGGTGTTTCTTTTCTAAACTAAGAAGCAGCGGGTTTATCTGGTCTGTTTGTGGAAATACAATGCAAACAAGCAGGAAGTGGGATAAGAGAGGGGGGTAGGGCACGTCGCGCGCACTAAGGCGGAGAGAGGCACGCAGGCTGGCAAATGGTGTGGAATTTCGCGGCCGCTTTGATGTTCTCAGTGGCCGCTTGGCTCCTGTCTCTTCGACAGCAGGCTCTCAGTACTCTATCATAATCCCTGTACCACACGTACATAAACATGTCCTCAGGCACGGTATGATTATTCTGTATAAGGGTCACCACTTTTTTCATCCTTGTCCAATAGCCATCTGTGCATGTTCGCATTTGTTTGGAAAAACATTTATGATTATTTTCAAAACATATCGATTCTAGAAGAAACCCTGTAGTCACCACTCTAGTATATAAGACCCTTATTCTCCCTGCAAATTAGAGGAGAATTCCTTACAAGCTGACACAGGCTCCTGAATGCGGAATTATTGACACGCAGCGGTCTGACATCCATTGTGGGCTGTCATCCTCGAAGAAGAGACGAGGTCCTTCATTTTCAACCATTACGTGAGGGGGCTGGTTCTTCCCTAGGGGTTTCTTGGCTACATACATACATCTACGCATATACATGCTACACATATAGGCTAGGTACATTTAGGCAAATTACATAGGGCGCGCATTTTAGAAATATGCAAGTGCTACTGTTTTTATCTGAACTGCCTATGTTCATCTTATTCGCACCACGGTAGAAATGCATCTACTATTTATTATATTGGTACCAGAAATCTCTTTCATATGCTTCTGTCTCCTGGTTTTCACAGCTCATATGTTTTACACAAGACTGTCGCTGGACCAATAAAAACGTTTTGAAAAATCCTAATCACTATCCTGTTTATTTTCTGAGAGAAAGCAAGCACGAGTGTCTGAGCGAAAAGTACTGTACTGGTTTCCGCGGTCCCTGAGAAATCAGGATTTCCATGTTCAGTGGGTGCCAGAAACTACCTACACCACTGTAAGATACAGGGGGTGGTAGTGGCACTGTAGAACCAGCTGGTCTATCAGCTGACATATACTGTGGGGTTGTCTGGAAGCGGTTGGGACACCAAGCCCTCAGTTTAGGTCATCCAAAATGCGCAGGACCTTGGAATTCCTTGGAAATACACAACATGGTGCCTAGCGTTGGTTTGGGTCTTATATTAACAGTGAGAATCTGATTTCAGTCATGCTTTCTCTGAAAGCCCTACTCACACATTTTCAGAGAAGTCTGAAGTGGGAAAGGAAAACCCGCCTCAGCTGAGTAGATACTCTGCGTATGGCCCACATTGTGCAAAACCCTTAGTTACTAGAACTTTCTGTTCTTCTCCATTCGAAAATGACTGAGTCCACGAGTAGTTGTTCAGGGAACAGGGAAGAAGAATTTGCACATGCTCTTAACATCACAGAGAATTGCAGAAATGCAGTAACTATAAAGCTGTGGAACACGGCATACATGCAACAGGTGGCTGTGTTACATGCATGATTGAGGCACACAAGGTGTTTGGATCAGAGATATTCTATTGTTGGGTTCAGTTTCTGCCTGCAGATCCACACATACATTGTAGTTGAACCACCAGAAGAATACATTCCATAAGAAGACATTGAAGTTCCGTTCACTTACCAGCAACACAGAAACTGGTATAAAGGCACCTTCCCACTCTAAATATCTGTTGTGAGACCCGGTCCGCTCAGCGTAGAAGGAGCGACCTGGCCGGTCTTAGCGATATACATGCGATATACATGCCACATCCAGAGATAGATACACTACTAGTGGATGAAGTCCGTACAATCTACAAAGACATAGTCAGGCAATACAGACACAATGTCCAGTTTGTCATGCAAACATTGACTGTCCAACCTGCGAGAAATGCTCCATCTGGTCCACATCAGACCACACCCACTATTAACCATTAACAATACCTTCCAAACGGGAGCAAATTCTATTCTGGATAGCACAAACAATTGCACAACTGGAAGCAGTATTTCACCATAATGGGTCAGCAGGAAAAACCTAGAGTGCTAGCCATTTGCTTGCCAATGGGCATGGTCCCTCGATTGAAGATTGTATCACTTGGGAAACAATCCTTGCTGCCGTTTATATCAGAATACACGATACCCCTTCCATAGCATTGGTTCCATAACTATTGAAACAGATGCAGAATGAGTACGGGGCAGGACTGCCCTGCACTTGGGAATGAAACTGATGGGTAATTTTGCCCAATTCTCTGCAATCATGCTGAGCAACATAAAGGGGGAGGCAGCAGGAGTGGCTATACACAGCCGCATAAAGGAAATAGCACCTATAAATAAGGAGCAAGAATTACCAAAAATTATGGAAGAAACCTATGCTGCATTAGGTAGAGATAATTTGGGAACCAAAGCAGGGAAGCCACATATAGCATTTAGTCCCAATAAGGACAACTTGGAGCAAGCACCCATTTTTTCTAAAAAGAAATGGGAAAATAAAAATTCAAAAAATAAAAATTCAGCAAAGAATTCACGATCAAGGGGTGGGTCTCCCAAATGGGAGTCTGTTAGAACTGGGATTTCTGGTTGGCTAAGGCTTGCGCCAAAGCCAGGCAGAAACCACCACTCTAGTCAGGGCAAGGAAGTTACACGCCAAAGATAACCCCTGCTCACCCCCTTGGTAGCTTGGCACGAGCAGTCAGGCTTATCTCTGAGGCGATGTGTAAAGCGTTTGCGCGCGCACCCAGCAACAACACCCAAGGCCCACCACAAAGGAAACTCCACACAAGGTATTCTATAAAAATAGCCTTTGTATTATACACAACACATTAGATAAAAACACACACCCAGTAACTACTGGTGACAAGAAAGTATCACCTACGCAACCCTAACCACTTTTAGGAGAATACTGCGCAGGGAACTAGGACCTCACTAGCACCACCTGTACTAGTAGGAAACAAACAACCACCTAAGTATCACCATACCTATAGGGGTAAACACACATTACACATGATGCCTAAAACATTCAGAGGTGTAGGGAACGAAAACACATGATGCATAAGACATTCAGAGGTGTAAGGAAGGAAAACACATGATGCATGAAAACACATTCAGAGGTGTAAAGCAAGGCACATGACGCATCGAAATACATTCAGGGGTGCAGGTAAGGGAAACACATGATGCATAAAAATACATTCAGCGGTGTAAAGCAAGGAGACTCACATAGGCCACTACCTGTGGCAGTTCCTAGGCCAACTGGCCTCGTTGGGGCTAGGACACCCTGTGTCCAGTCAAGCTGCGCCAGCTGCGCAGACTAAAGCAAAAATGGTCCCCCACCTAAACGTGGCAGCTGCCCACTAAGTGCCGGGCAGCTGGAAAACGAACTTCAGGCACTGCGTGCCTCTGGAGCCCTCTCTGGGCTCTGTTCACTCAGAAAATGTCCCCTAGAGCCCTCGTGGCTCGGAACAGTCGTGCTCCCCCTCGTTGGAGCGCTCCGGGCGCTCGGAACACCAGACAATGCCCTCTAGAGCCCTCGTGGCTCTGCACAACGTTGGAGCCTCACTGGGCTCAAACAACAATGCCCCAGGAGCCTTCACGGCTCTGAAACAACATGCCCCCGAGGTCGGAGCGTTCCCTGCGCTCTTCGTTGGAGTCCCTCTCAGGGACTCGAGACACCACAATGCCTCCGTTCGTTGGAGTCCCACACGGGGGACTCTTTACACACAATGCCCCCCTAGAGCCTCACGGGGCTCGAGAAATGCTGTGGCAACCGTTGGAGCCTCACGGGGCTCGATCACTGCCCCCGCACCCCAGCATATGCGCGGAGTCCCCCAGCCCTTCTAAACACTCACCGGGCTGCTCGGGGACTCCCGCGTCGTCTCCGCTCTTCACGTCGGGGCTTCCAGTCACGCGGAGGGGCAGGCACCGACAATAAGCCTCGCGCCCCCTCCGCACCAGCTCCACTCGCACTCCTTTCCTCCGTCCAGCGCGGGGTAGGCTCCCGCCTGGATCTTCGCTGCACAGGAGCGCGGGGTAGGCTCCCGTCCGCTTCCTGACTTCAAGACGAGGCTTCCGTCCCGCGGCACGCCCCCAGGCCTGCCTGACTTCCGGTTACGAACCGGGCTGCAGCGGTGATCTCGGTGATTAGAGGGGTGGGCTCCCTCCGTAAATGCAATCCTCGGCGGGGTAGGCACCCGCCGCAACCATAAGCAAATAAGCGGGGTGGGCACCCGCAAGCTGAATCACAGCGCTTCACAGCACTATAAAGGGAGCCAGCGCTCGCAGCGCTACAAAGGTCATAAAAACGCCCCCAGGCGCTGAGAAACAGCAGGTCCAGGAAAACAGCGCGCACAGCGCTACAAAGTCCAGGAAGCGCTCCCAGGTGCTATAAGCAATGTCCAGCAACCAAAAAGGTCCTTCAGAGAGCAGGGGGCAAAGGCTGGGCCCAGAGCCAGCTCACAGGGCCCTCCAGCAGGGAGGCAGTCCCCAGTGGCGGTCTCTCCTGGCGCCCAGCAGCAGCAGGCCCCCCCTCAAGTGGATCCTGGAAGAGAACACATGTAAGGGGACACAGCCCCTTTTTATATAGTACAAGTCTTTGTCTGAAGGTGCAGGGAAGGGGCGAACCAGTTCCAACAGGTTCCTGAGCACTTTGTTTTGCTCAGCCCCTCTCCCTATTCACTGGCAGGGCTAGGGTCATTAGACGCACCACAGGGGCCGGCGCCAGCATTGTGTGGGGGAGCCCTGTCCTATTCAGGACCCAGGTACACTCCTCCCCAGCCATCAACATGCTAACTCCCCATTCACCACTGGGTGACTCCTCCTGACTCTGGGGAATTCCCTAGTCCGTCACCTGACCTCACCAGCCAATCGCCAGACAAGCCACACATTTCAGACTGCACACTGAAGTGCCCACTTCTAGAAGTGGCACTTCCACACCAGGTACATGCACGCCGCACACATCAACGCGCAGCATTCACTCACACGAGTCCGCACATACCAAACACGGGCCTGCACACCCCACGCATCAGGAACTGCCAGGACACATACATTCCCCCATGCATTCCTATGGGAGGGCAGGCCAACCTCACAACACGCACGCACTTTACCCTGGGACACAGCGGTAAAGTGCGCAGAAGTCAATAAAATCACTAACCCAAGTCATCAATGAAAAGCAAAAAGTTTCGGGGTGAACCTGCCAGAAGGGCCGGGTCCAACACAACCCCCTTCCAGCCAAAACGCAGGGTAGACCAATCACCACCGTGAAGGTCTTCCCTGCTTTGGGCGACAAAACACGGACGCAGGCCCGCAACGGCAGGGACACTCTCCGGTTTTACGCCACTCTGAACCCATGGAATTCCTTCTAAAAGAACTCGGCGGACCAACTGGGCTACCCCACTGGTACTCCTCAGCTGTCCGCGGCCAGGACCAGGCCCTGGGCCATCCAGGCGCCACTGATCCTTGCCTAACCACAGAGTGGGGGGTAGTAACCCCTGGCACATAGCAGCCATTCTCCACTCTACCCCTCATCAGGGCGGTTCTAAACATCCACTTATCTTCCAGCCCAGGGTCTGTACCCTCAAGCTGACCACAAGTCACGGGCGAGGCTCTCCTCCCCCTACCTCTTCTCTTAGGGTTCCGCCCTCTCTTCCTCTGAGAGGCGACCCCGTAACATAACTCACCAACCAGCTCAGGACCCCTCCCTGAGAACTGGTCTACCAACCTAGGGTTTAACCCCTCCGGTTGCACCGGGGTCAGAGGTGGGCTCTCCCACCCTCTGCACCCCCTTCCAGAGTCCTGCTCCCTACCAACTGGGGCGGTCCCTCTGGAAGAAGAACCGGTCAGGACACTGGTTACAGTAGTCAGACCCTTCAGGTCAGGCCGCTCCTGAACCTGGCCTCCCAACCTCTGGTCTAAAACCTTCGGTGGAATAATTGCCTGGCACTCCAGGACTTCTGGGGATTTACACACCATCCCCCCGAGAGTAACATATGCCTCATATGTTGCATGACAGTCTGCCTGGCGCAGATCTCCCGCCCCCTGTCCACCTGACAGTGCGCGAAGATCCCCCAGGACAGACGTGTAGTCGCCATGGTCACCTCTAGGAGACTCAGCCCTACCGGCTGGTCCCTGACCCACTGGCTCCTCCACCAGGGAACACAGCCCCATGCCACTCCTCTCACTGGACTTCTGTACCCTCCCTACTGGAGCGGTACTGCCTGACACCAGAACCACTGGAGCTCTACTTACAGAGACTCCAGGTTCTCCATACTCTGGGCGATCCTCCTCAAGTGGCCTAACAGGACAGCCTAGGCCCCCAACCTGGTGTTCCCTGAAGAAACCATCCAGGTTCTGAGACTGGGTTTCGGGCCTCTGGGGACTCAAAGTCACCCGCTCACTCCTACTCCACTGAGATAGGCCGTGAGCCCCTACACCCCTCTCACTACTCTGGGACCTAGCTGGGCTACTCTGAACCTCGACCCCCATCCAAGACGGGAAGATCCCTGAGCCACTGCTGTTGGAAGCACTCTCCCATACCTCATCAGAACCTTGGGCCCTTTCCCAACGGTCCGCTTCTTTTGCAAGGTCCCCTGGACTAGCAAACCCATACTCCAACAGGTGTTGGCGCAACTCGGGACAACAACTCCTGAGCACCTGCTCCTTGAGAACCAGATTAAACAGATTCCTAACATCACGTTCCCTGTTAACCCTCTCCCAATCGCACAGTGCATCATCACATTCATCCACAAACTCCCCCCAATCCTGGTGAGGCAGCTTCCTACTGCCCCTGAACTTCAACCTATACTCCTCTTCTGGGGACACAGGTACCAGACTGGGGGAACTGGGAATGGAACTCTCTGCACTGGCCTCTCTATCGCTGCCACCACTGGACTCTACCCTCACTGGTGAATCCAGAAAACTACCACTGCGCGCTGGGGACAACTTACCCTCCAGAGCTAATCTCTCCCTGGCGAAGGCCCTCTCAGCCTCCGCCATCCTCTCCTCTACACCCAGCTGCGCCATCTCCTTGGCATGCTCTAACCTGAGCTTCTCCATGGCCAGCTGATGCTCCCTCTCTTCCCTCCTATCTATCCACTCCTCTGGGGACAGGTAAAGGGATGGGGTGCTGCTCCTGACACTGGACCCAGCAAGGGACTCCCTATCTATGGGGTCTTCACTTTCTACTGGCGTCCCTGTCAGGTAACCTTCCTCCTCCTCTGAATCTTCAGGGCTCCCCTCAGACCCACCACCCTCTCGGCGTGCGGCCCGGGCCCTATCTTCCTCACTGCGCTCTCGCTCCCACTCATCCTTTTGCCAAAGGATCAGGTTGTCCCTCAGTTTGGACTGGGTATCTAACTCTCCCACCTCTATGTCCCTCTCCTCACAGAACCTTACCAGCTCCAACCTACTGTACCTAAACAGACCACAGAAATTAAAAGCAGGCTCCATTTTGGCGGACGTTCCTGAGAAGAGTTTAACACAAGGAACCTGAGTGTCTGAGCTAACACAGGAGTACATGATTAAAAAAGGACACCTTTAGGAGAGGAAATAATGGAACTCAAAAACAATAATCCCTAAAATGTGATTTATCTAATGCAGAGTTTTGTGGTGTAGCCAGTCGCTGCTGCGGTACAGCGCAAACGCAAGTCCAAATCCCACCGCTGAACACCAATGTTAGAACTGGGATTTCTGGTTGGCTAGGGCTTGCGCCAAAGCCAGGCAGAAACCACCACTCTAGTCAGGGCCAGGAAGTTACACGCCAAAGATAACCCCTGCTCACCCCCTTGGTAGCTTGGCACGAGCAGTCAGGCTTATCTCTGAGGCGATGTGTAAAGCGTTTGCGCGCGCACCCAGCAACAACACCCAAGGCCCACCACAAAGGAAACTCCACACAAGGTATTCTATAAAAATAGCCTTTGTATTATACACAACACATTAGATAAAAACACACACCCAGTAACTACTGGTGACAAGAAAGTATCACCTACGCAACCCTAACCACTTTTAGGAGAATACTGCGCAGGGAACTAGGACCTCACTAGCACCACCTGTACTAGTAGGAAACAAACAACCACCTAAGTATCACCATACCTATAGGGGTAAACACACATTACACATGATGCCTAAAACATTCAGAGGTGTAGGGAACGAAAACACATGATGCATAAGACATTCAGAGGTGTAAGGAAGGAAAACACATGATGCATGAAAACACATTCAGAGGTGTAAAGCAAGGCACATGACGCATCGAAATACATTCAGGGGTGCAGGTAAGGGAAACACATGATGCATAAAAATACATTCAGTGGTGTAAAGCAAGGAGACTCACATAGGCCACCACCTGTGGCAGTTCCTAGGCCAACTGGCCTCGTTGGGGCTAGGACACCCTGTGTCCAGTCAAGCTGCGCCAGCTGCGCAGACTAAAGCAAAAATGGTCCCCCACCTAAACGTGGCAGCTGCCCACTAAGTGCCGGGCAGCTGGAAAACGAACTTCAGGCACTGCGTGCCTCTGGAGCCCTCTCTGGGCTCTGTTCACTCAGAAAATGTCCCCTAGAGCCCTCGTGGCTCGGAACAGTCGTGCTCCCCCTCGTTGGAGCGCTCCGGGCGCTCGGAACACCAGACAATGCCCTCTAGAGCCCTCGTGGCTCTGCACAACGTTGGAGCCTCACTGGGCTCAAACAACAATGCCCCGGGAGCCTTCACGGCTCTGAAACAACATGCCCCCGAGGTCGGAGCGTTCCCTGCGCTCTTCGTTGGAGTCCCTCTCAGGGACTCGAGACACCACAATGCCTCCGTTCGTTGGAGTCCCACACGGGGGACTCTTTACACACAATGCCCCCCTAGAGCCTCACGGGGCTCGAGAAATGCTGTGGCAACCGTTGGAGCCTCACGGGGCTCGATCACTGCCCCCGCACCCCCAGCATATGCGCGGAGTCCCCCAGCCCTTCTAAACACTCACCGGGCTGCTCGGGGACTCCCGCGTCGTCTCCGCTCTTCACGTCGGGGCTTCCAGTCACGCGGAGGGGCAGGCACCGACAATGTGCCTCGCGCCCCCTCCGCACCAGCTCCACTCGCACTCCTTTCCTCCGTCCAGCGCGGGGTAGGCTCCCGCCTGGATCTTCGCTGCACAGGAGCGCGGGGTAGGCTCCCGTCCGCTTCCTGACTTCAAGACGAGGCTTCCGTCCCGCGGCACGCCCCCAGGCCTGCCTGACTTCCGGTTACGAACCGGGCTGCAGCGGTGATCTCGGTGATTAGAGGGGTGGGCTCCCTCCGTAAATGCAATCCTCGGTGGGGTAGGCACCCGCCGCAACCATAAGCAAATAAGCGGGGTGGGCACCCGCAAGCTGAATCACAGCGCTTCACAGCACTATAAAGGGAGCCAGCGCTCGCAGCGCTATAAAGGTCATAAAAACGCCCCCAGGTGCTGAGAAACAGCAGGTCCAGGAAAACAGCGCGCACAGCGCTACAAAGTCCAGGAAGCGCTCCCATGCGCTATAAGCAATGTCCAGCAACCAAAAAGGTCCTTCAGAGAGCAGGGGGCAAAGGCTGGGCCCAGAGCCAGCTCACAGGGCCCTCCAGCAGGGAGGCAGTCCCCAGTGGCGGTCTCTCCTGGCACCCAGCAGCAGCAGGCCCCCCCTCAAGTGGATCCTGGAAGAGAACACATGTAAGGGGACACAGCCCCTTTTTATATAGTACAAGTCTTTGTCTGAAGGTGCAGGGAAGGGGCGAACCAGTTCCAACAGGTTCCTGAGCACTTTGTTTTGCTCAGCCCCTCTCCCTATTCAGTGGCAGGGCTAGGCTCATTAGACGCACCACAGGGGCCGGCGCCAGCATTGTGTGGGGGAGCCCTGTCCTATTCAGGACCCAGGTACACTCCTCCCCAGCCATCAACATGCTAACTCCCCATTCACCACTGGGTGACTCCTCCTGACTCTGGGGAATTCCCTAGTCCGTCACCTGACCTCACCAGCCAATCGCCAGACAAGCCACACATTTCAGACTGCACACTGAAGTGCCCACTTCTAGAAGTGGCACTTCCACACCAGGTACTTGCACGCCGCACACATCAACGCGCAGCATTCACTCACACGAGTCCGCACATACCAAACACGGGCCTGCACACCCCACGCATCAGGAACTGCCAGGACACATACATTCCCCCATGCATTCCTATGGGAGGGCAGGCCAACCTCACAACACGCACGCACTTTACCCTGGGACACAGCGGTAAAGTGCGCAGAAGTCAATAAAATCACTAACCCAAGTCATCAATGAAAAGCAAAAAGTTTCGGGGTGAACCTGCCAGAAGGGCCGGGTCCAACACAACCCCCTTCCAGCCAAAACGCAGGGTAGACCAATCACCACCGTGAAGGTCTTCCCTGCTTTGGGCGACAAAACACGGACGCAGGCCCGCAACGGCAGGGACACTCTCCGGTTTTACGCCACTCTGAACCCATGGAATTCCTTCTAAAAGAACTCGGCGGACCAACTGGGCTACCCCACTGGTACTCCTCAGCTGTCCGCGGCCAGGACCAGGCCCTGGGCCATCCAGGCGCCACTGATCCTTGCCTAACCACAGAGTGGGGGGTAGTAACCCCTGGCACATAGCAGCCATTCTCCACTCTACCCCTCATCAGGGCGGTTCTAAACATCCACTTATCTTCCAGCCCAGGGTCTGTACCCTCAAGCTGACCACAAGTCACGGGCGAGGCTCTCCTCCCCCTACCTCTTCTCTTAGGGTTCCGCCCTCTCTTCCTCTGAGAGGCGACCCCGTAACATAACTCACCAACCAGCTCAGGACCCCTCCCTGAGAACTGGTCTACCAACCTAGGGTTTAACCCCTCCGGTTGCACCGGGGTCAGAGGTGGGCTCTCCCACCCTCTGCACCCCCTTCCAGAGTCCTGCTCCCTACCAACTGGGGCGGTCCCTCTGGAAGAAGAACCGGTTAGGACACTGGTTACAGTAGTCAGACCCTTCAGGTCAGGCCGCTCCTGAACCTGGCCTCCCAACCTCTGGTCTAAAACCTTCGGTGGAATAATTGCCTGGCACTCCAGGACTTCTGGGGATTTACACACCATCCCCCCGAGAGTAACATATGCCTCATATGTTGCATGACAGTCTGCCTGGCGCAGATCTCCCGCCCCCTGTCCACCTGACAGTGCGCAAAGATCCCCCAGGACAGACGTGTAGTCGCCATGGTCACCTCTAGGAGACTCAGCCCTACCGGCTGGTCCCTGACCCACTGGCTCCTCCACCAGGGAACACAGCCCCATGCCACTCCTCTCACTGGACTTCTGTACCCTCCCTACTGGAGCGGTACTGCCTGACACCAGAACCACTGGAGCTCTACTTACAGAGACTCCAGGTTCTCCATACTCTGGGCGATCCTCCTCAAGTGGCCTAACAGGACAGCCTAGGCCCCCAACCTGGTGTTCCCTGAAGAAACCATCCAGGTTCTGAGACTGGGTTTCGGGCCTCTGGGGACTCAAAGTCACCCGCTCACTCCTACTCCACTGAGATAGGCCGTGAGCCCCTACACCCCTCTCACTACTCTGGGACCTAGCTGGGCTACTCTGAACCTCGACCCCCATCCAAGCCGGGAAGATCCCTGAGCCACTGCTGTTGGAAGCACTCTCCCATACCTCATCAGAACCTTGGGCCCTTTCCCAACGGTCCGCTTCTTTTGCAAGGTCCCCTGGACTAGCAAACCCATACTCCAACAGGTGTTGGCGCAACTCGGGACAACAACTCCTGAGCACCTGCTCCTTGAGAACCAGATTAAACAGATTCCTAACATCACGTTCCCTGTTAACCCTCTCCCAATCGCACAGTGCATCATCACATTCATCCACAAACTCCCCCCAATCCTGGTGAGGCAGCTTCCTACTGCCCCTGAACTTCAACCTATACTCCTCTTCTGGGGACACAGGTACCAGACTGGGGGAACTGGGAATGGAACTCTCTGCACTGGCCTCTCTATCGCTGCCACCACTGGACTCTACCCTCACTGGTGAATCCAGAAAACTACCACTGCGCTCTGGGGACAACTTACCCTCCAGAGCTAATCTCTCCCTGGCGAAGGCCCTCTCAGCCTCCGCCATCCTCTCCTCTACACCCAGCTGCGCCATCTCCTTGGCATGCTCTAACCTGAGCTTCTCCATGGCCAGCTGATGCTCCCTCTCTTCCCTCCTATCTATCCACTCCTCTGGGGACAGGTAAAGGGATGGGGTGCTGCTCCTGACACTGGACCCAGCAAGGGACTCCCTATCTATGGGGTCTTCACTTTCTACTGGCGTCCCTGTCAGGTAACCTTCCTCCTCCTCTGAATCTTCAGGGCTCCCCTCAGACCCACCACCCTCTCGGCGTGCGGCCCGGGCCCTATCTTCCTCACTGCGCTCTCGCTCCCACTCATCCTTTTGCCAAAGGATCAGGTTGTCCCTCAGTTTGGACTGGGTATCTAACTCACCCACCTCTATGTCCCTCTCCTCACAGAACCTTACCAGCTCCAACCTACTGTACCTAAACAGACCACAGAAATTAAAAGCAGGCTCCATTTTGGCGGACGTTCCTGAGAAGAGTTTAACACAAGGAACCTGAGTGTCTGAGCTAACACAGGAGTACATGATTCAAAAAGGACACCTTTAGGAGAGGAAATAATGTAACTCAAAAACAATAATCCCTAAAATGTGATTTATCTAATGCAGAGTTTTGTGGTGTAGCCAGTCGCTGCTGCGGTACAGCGCAAACGCAAGTCCAAATCCCACCGCTGAACACCAATGTTAGAACTGGGATTTCTGGTTGGCTAGGGCTTGCGCCAAAGCCAGGCAGAAACCACCACTCTAGTCAGGGCCAGGAAGTTACACGCCAAAGATAACCCCTGCTCACCCCCTTGGTAGCTTGGCACGAGCAGTCAGGCTTATCTCTGAGGCGATGTGTAAAGCGTTTGCGCGCGCACCCAGCAACAACACCCAAGGCCCACCACAAAGGAAACTCCACACAAGGTATTCTATAAAAATAGCCTTTGTATTATACACAACACATTAGATAAAAACACACACCCAGTAACTACTGGTGACAAGAAAGTATCACCTACGCAACCCTAACCACTTTTAGGAGAATACTGCGCAGGGAACTAGGACCTCACTAGCACCACCTGTACTAGTAGGAAACAAACAACCACCTAAGTATCACCATACCTATAGGGGTAAACACACATTACACATGATGCCTAAAACATTCAGAGGTGTAGGGAATGAAAACACATGATGCATAAGACATTCAGAGGTGTAAGGAAGGAAAACACATGATGCATGAAAACACATTCAGAGGTGTAAAGCAAGGCACATGACGCATCGAAATACATTCAGGGGTGCAGGTAAGGGAAACACATGATGCATAAAAATACATTCAGTGGTGTAAAGCAAGGAGACTCACATAGGCCACCACCTGTGGCAGTTCCTAGGCCAACTGGCCTCGTTGGGGCTAGGACACCCTGTGTCCAGTCAAGCTGCGCCAGCTGCGCAGACTAAAGCAAAAATGGTCCCCCACCTAAACGTGGCAGCTGCCCACTAAGTGCCGGGCAGCTGGAAAACGAACTTCAGGCACTGCGTGCCTCTGGAGCCCTCTCTGGGCTCTGTTCACTCAGAAAATGTCCCCTAGAGCCCTCGTGGCTCGGAACAGTCGTGCTCCCCCTCGTTGGAGCGCTCCGGGCGCTCGGAACACCAGACAATGCCCTCTAGAGCCCTCGTGGCTCTGCACAACGTTGGAGCCTCACTGGGCTCAAACAACAATGCCCCGGGAGCCTTCACGGCTCTGAAACAACATGCCCCCGAGGTCGGAGCGTTCCCTGCGCTCTTCGTTGGAGTCCCTCTCAGGGACTCGAGACACCACAATGCCTCCGTTCGTTGGAGTCCCACACGGGGGACTCTTTACACACAATGCCCCCCTAGAGCCTCACGGGGCTCGAGAAATGCTGTGGCAACCGTTGGAGCCTCACGGGGCTCGATCACTGCCCCCGCACCCCCAGCATATGCGCGGAGTCCCCCAGCCCTTCTAAACACTCACCGGGCTGCTCGGGGACTCCCGCGTTGTCTCCGCTCTTCACGTCGGGGCTTCCAGTCACGCGGAGGGGCAGGCACCGACAATGTGCCTCGCGCCCCCTCCGCACCAGCTCCACTCGCACTCCTTTCCTCCGTCCAGCGCGGGGTAGGCTCCCGCCTGGATCTTCGCTGCACAGGAGCGCGGGGTAGGCTCCCGTCCGCTTCCTGACTTCAAGACGAGGCTTCCGTCCCGCGGCACGCCCCCAGGCCTGCCTGACTTCCGGTTACGAACCGGGCTGCAGCGGTGATCTCGGTGATTAGAGGGGTGGGCTCCCTCCGTAAATGCAATCCTCGGCGGGGTAGGCACCCGCCGCAACCATAAGCAAATAAGCGGGGTGGGCACCCGCAATCTGAATCACAGCGCTTCACAGCACTATTAAGGGAGCCAGCGCTCGCAGCGCTACAAAGGTCATAAAAACGCCCCCAGGTGCTGAGAAACAGCAGGTCCAGGAAAACAGCGCGCACAGCGCTACAAAGTCCAGGAAGCGCTCCCATGCGCTATAAGCAATGTCCAGCAACCAAAAAGGTCCTTCAGAGAGCAGGGGGCAAAGGCTGGGCCCAGAGCCAGCTCACAGGGCCCTCCAGCAGGGAGGCAGTCCCCAGTGGCGGTCTCTCCTGGCACCCAGCAGCAGCAGGCCCCCCCTCAAGTGGATCCTGGAAGAGAACACATGTAAGGGGACACAGCCCCTTTTTATATAGTACAAGTCTTTGTCTGAAGGTGCAGGGAAGGGGCGAACCAGTTCCAACAGGTTCCTGAGCACTTTGTTTTGCTCAGCCCCTCTCCCTATTCACTGGCAGGGCTAGGCTCATTAGACGCACCACAGGGGCCGGCGCCAGCATTGTGTGGGGGAGCCCTGTCCTATTCAGGACCCAGGTACACTCCTCCCCAGCCATCAACATGCTAACTCCCCATTCACCACTGGGTGACTCCTCCTGACTCTGGGGAATTCCCTAGTCCGTCACCTGACCTCACCAGCCAATCGCCAGACAAGCCACACATTTCAGACTGCACACTGAAGTGCCCACTTCTAGAAGTGGCACTTCCACACCAGGTACATGCACGCCGCACACATCAACGCGCAGCATTCACTCACACGAGTCCGCACATACCAAACACGGGCCTGCACACCCCACGCATCAGGAACTGCCAGGACACATACATTCCCCCATGCATTCCTATGGGAGGGCAGGCCAACCTCACAACACGCACGCACTTTACCCTGGGACACAGCGGTAAAGTGCGCAGAAGTCAATAAAATCACTAACCCAAGTCATCAATGAAAAGCAAAAAGTTTCGGGGTGAACCTGCCAGAAGGGCCGGGTCCAACAGAGTCCTCGGAAAAGAGGTATAACCTTAGAAATTGTGATACCATTAGGAAACGTGACTGGTATCAGGACACTGATACACATTCCTTTTGTTCCGTTCAGGGTTCATCAAAACATTTGGGGAGGGACGAGCGATCAGAACAAAAGCAAGAAGATCAACCAAAGATAAAAAGGGAAACACATCGAAATTCAGATTATATTTTCAAACAGGAAGAACAACCTAACGCAAAACCTCAATTCAAAAAGATGAAAGTAGCTGGCTTAAAAATTAGACATACCCAGGTTACGGAGGACTCAGCTTCTGAACAGGGAATGAGCTCTGACGATGCAAGACAGCGCGGCAGAAGTAACAATAGCTCGCCAGAACCTGAAGGATTTTATGATGACAGCAGTATTGAATGATCACATCACGGTGGAAACACCTGATACAAGAGTTAGTGTCCCCCATTGATCACATGATATTATACTTTTAATAGAGGGGGACATTTCAAGAAAGGTTAAAGGTCTCTTTTGGGGGAACTTAACATATGGATATGACATACTGCTAGCAGAAAAAGATTGTCCGCCTGAGTTTGTGTTGGATTGCCCAAAGGGGGAAAGTGTAATTTTGCCTGCTTTCTCTTACATCGTTTCAGAATCTTTAAAACATTCATACGTGCAGGAGTGGGTGCTGGTGCTAGCTCTGCCATCATACCGCAATCATGTAGGGTAGGACGTGGAGTCTACTCATGAAATAACATTAAAATATGCTTCAAATCAGACAGTACCCTATTCAAAACGATGCAAAAAGACAGGTCAAAGAAATCTTAGACAAGCTTGAATACCAAGGTGTGATTGGGACTTGCACCTCCCCGATGAATAATCCTTTGTTTCTAGTAATGAAACCTGACAACTCATATAATCTTGTTTTTGACTACCGACAGTTGAACACATGCACATGAACATTTTGAGTCCAAAACGCACACTGTGCCGCATTAATGAATAACATTGTGCGGAAGAAATACAAAACAACATTATATATCTTGAATGGAATCATCTGCCAAAATATAGCTCCTGAAAGTAGATATTTGACAGCATTCTCTGCCCTGGCTAGACACTTTGAAAAATCTTTGTCATTTGCCTCAGGGGTATAAGAACAGCCCGGGGCTATTCTCGGCAACAGTGTCAGAAATATTACAAACATGTGAAGAGGAGGCAGTGTCCAAAGTAGAATGACATCCATCTGAGGGATGATGAATTACTTGAACACTTGTGCAGGGTGAACAACATAATTGTGGGATTCACCAATTTGGGCTACAAATCTAATTTCAAAAAGTCAAAAATTGCCCATCTCAATGTTATATTTTTGGGATATGAGCTCTCAAGTGAAGGCAAGAGCCTGGCAGCTAACCTTTTAGAAAAATTTGCTCTGCTCCAACCTCCAAAGTCTCTCAAAGGTATGCAATCCATTTTAGGATTTCTAAATTTTGGCAGAACATACATTCTAGATTATGCAGAAAGAGTAAAACCTTTCCACAACTTAATCAGACGCGATTTCACACTACATCAGTGGACACATCAACAAACAGATACTCTCCGTTCAGTTCAGTCTGACATGATAGCATCAAAACATTTGCACACATGTGTGAATTCTACTAACTTGGTGATCTGGGTGGCCCCAGGTTTATCAGGATATACTTATATCACTTTCAATGAAGGTGAGACAGTCCCAATTGCATACAAATCAAATGTATACACAAATGCTGAAATGTGATTCGCAGCAACAGAAAAAATACTGACAGCAGTACAGACTACTGTAGTGAGAGAAAGAGCACTAGCACATCGGAAATGCATAATCGTTGTTTCCCCAGTACCAACTTTAGAGGCTGTTACCAAAGCGAGCATTCCAACTGCAAAAGCACTGCATCCACAATGGATAGAATGGGCTAATTCTCTTACTGCAACAGATGTAGCTTACAAATATGATCCTACATTAAAGACACAAGCGTTCCTGCAGTACGAACAAGAATACCCTCTCCCGAATGAAATATTCCCTCCAGAGAAATATGAATACATCATTTATACTGATGGTTCTGCTCAGTCTGCCATAAGAAGTAAACACCAGTATAGCGCAGCATGTGCTCTAGTGAAGGGACATATGCGGGATGGTAAGTTCTATCCCAGCAATACGACCATGCAATCTACAGGAGATTGTACAGCACAGTTGGCAGAGCTAAAAGCCCTGATACTAGCACTACAGTATACGGATCGGGAATTCCCCACACTGATAGTGTGTGATTTGTTTTACTGTGCAGTCATGTAATGAATATCTTCATTACTGGGGCCAGAATGGGTTTAGAGATTCCAAGGTTTGCACAACGAAACATAGATTGGTATAGGAACAAATGGCAAAGCTGAGAGCATACTTGCCACAGGCTCAAGTTATTCACACCTTGAGTCATCAACGTGTTGGCATACACATTGGAGGGAATTCACTGGCTGACAAAGCCGCCAAGGTGACAGTGCGAACTGCTGCTGTTGCTGCGATCACTCGTTCTAGCACGAGGATAGATGGAGACATACTCATAGCTGTCAATGCCTCAAAAAACAACTCTGCAGTCCCGGAAGGGTTTCCACTGAAATATTCCTATAAATTAGATGTGCAAACACACCGTATGCTCAAATTACAGGAGTGGGGGATAGAGTTATACCGAACATGGATCACAGATTAGGTTTAATTCTAGCTGCACATGAGTGTCTGGGCTCAGTTCACGCATGAGTCACTGCTACAATTTAATTACTGAAGCGGCCAAAATTGCCCATCTCAATGTTCTATTTTTGGGATATGAGCTCTCAAGTGAAGGCAAGAGCCTGGCAGCTAACCTTTTAGAAAAATGTGCTCTGCTCCAACCTCCAAAGTCTCTCAAAGGTATGCAATCCATTTTAGGATTTCTAAATTTTGGCAGAACATACATTTTAGATTATGCAGAAAGAGTAAAACCTTTCAACAACTTAATCAGACGCGATTTCACACCACATGAGTGGACACATCAACACACAGATACTCTCCGTTCAGTTCAGTCTGATATGATACCATCAAAACATTTGCACACATGTGTGAATTCTACTAACTTGGTGATCTGGGTGGCCCCAGGTTTATCAGGATATACTTATATCACTTTCAATGAAGGTGAGACAGTCCCAATTGCATACAAATCAAATGTATACACAAATGCTGAAATGCGATTCGCAGCAACAGAAACAATACTGACAGCAGTACAGACTACTGTAGTGAGAGAAAGAGCACTAGCACATCGGAAATTCATAATCGTTGTTACCCCAGTACCAACTTTAGAGGCTGTTACCAAAGCGAGCATTCCAACTGCAAAAGCACTGCATCCACAATGGATACAATGGGCTAATTCTCTTACTGCAACAGATGTAGCTTACAAATATGATCCTACATTAAAGACACAAGCGTTCCTGCAGTATGAACAAGAATACCCCCTCCCGAATGAAATATTCCCTCCAGAGAAATATGAATACATCATTTATACTGATGGTTCTGCTCAGTCTGCCATAAGAAGTAAAGAACAGTATAGCGCAGCATGTGCTCTAGTGAAGGGACATATGCGGGATGGTAAGTTCTATCCCAGCAATACGACCATGCAATCTACAGGAGATTGTACAGCACAGTTGGCAGAGCTAAAAGCCCTGATACTAGCACTACAGTATACGGATCGGGAATTCCCCACACTGATAGTGTGTGATTTGTTTTACTGTGCAGTCATGTAATGAATATCTTCATTACTGGGGCCAGAATGGGTTTAGAGATTCCAAGGTTTGCACAACGAAACATAGATTGTTATAGGAACAAGTGGCAAAGCTGAGAGCATACTTGCCACAGGCTCAAGTTATTCACACCTTGAGTCATCAACGTGTTGGCATACACATTGGAGGGAATTCACTGGCTGACAAAGCCGTCAAGGTGACAGTGCGAACTGCTGCTGTTGCTGCGATCACTCGTTCTAGCACGAGGATAGATGGAGACATACTCATAGCTGTCAATGCCTCAAAAAACAACTCTGCAGTCCCGGAAGGGTTTCCACTGAAATATTCCTATAAATTAGATGTGCAAAACACACCGTATGCTCAAATTACAGGAGTGGGGGATAGAGTTATACCGAACATGGATCACAGATTAGGTTTAATTCTAGCTGCACATGAGTGTCTGGGCTCAGTTCACGTATGAGTCACTGCTACAATTTAATTACTGAAGCGGCCAAAATTGCCCATCTCGATGTTCTATTTTTGGGATATGAGCTCTCAAGTGAAGGCAAGAGCCTGGCAGCTAACCTTTTAGAAAAATGTGCTCTGCTCCAACCTCCAAAGTCTCTCAAAGGTATGCAATCCATTTTAGGATTTCTAAATTTTGGCAGAACATACATTCTAGATTATGCAGAAAGAGTAAAACCTTTCCACATCTTAATCAGACGCGATTTCACACCACATCAGTGGACACATCAACACAGAGATACTCTCCGTTCAGTTCAGTCTGACATGATAGCATCAAAACATTTGCACACATGTGTGAATTCTACTAACTTGGTGATCTGGGTTGCCCCAGGTTTATCAGGATATACTTATATCACTTTCAATGAAGGTGAGACAGTCCCAATTGCATACAAATCAAATGTATACACAAATGCTGAAATGTGATTCACAGCAACAGAAAAAATACTGACAGCAGTACAGACTACTGTAGTGAGAGAAAGAGCACTAGCACTTCGGAAATGCATAATTGTTGTTACCCCAGTACCAACTTTAGAGGCTTTTACCAAAGCGAGCATTCCAACTGCAAAAGCACTGCATCCACAATGGATACAATGGGTTAATTCTCTTACTGCAACAGATGTAGCTTACAAATATGATCCTACGTTAAAGACACAAGCGTTCCTGCAGTACGAACTAGAATACCCTCTCCCGAATGAAATATTCCCTCCAGAGAAATATGAATACATCATTTATACTGATGGTTCTGCTCAGTCTGCCATAAGAAGTAAACAACAGTATAGCGCAGCATGTGCTCTAGTGAAGGGACATATGCGGGATGGTAAGTTCTATCCCAGCAATACGACCATGCAATCTACAGGAGATTGTACAGCACAGTTGGCAGAGCTAAAAGCCCTAATACTAGCACTACAATATACGGATCGGGAATTCCCCACACTGATAGTGTGTGATTTGTTTTACTGTTCAGTCATGTAATGAATATCTTCATTACTGGGGCCAGAATGGGTTTAGAGATTCCAAGGTTTGCACAACTAAACATAAATTGTTATAGGAACAAGTGGCAAAGCTGAGAGCATACTTGCCATACAGGAAGTTCAGATGGAAAGACTAATATTGTTTCAAGACTCTTCTGTACAAAATACCAGAGAAGACAATAACGGAGTAAAAAGTACAACTGTTGAAAGTGAACAACATCCAAATGAAACTGAAACACAATATGCAGTTTGGCCCAGTAATGAAATTTACATCAATGTGCCTTCACAAGAAGCAACTGCCAGATCTACAAACACTGCTGAGATCCCAAAGATAGATCGAACTGCGTCTGGCTACTTCATAAACTTCAATGACTTTTCTTCAGATCCAAGTGAACCTGAGCAAATGCCACCCATTTCCAGAAAATAAATTTTTCGACAATTCTATCTCAGGCTGAAAAAGACTTAGTTTGTGCCCCCTTGGCTGTGTCTTTCGTTTGCATTAGGGATCCTGTTCCTTTTAAGTTGGATTAGTATAGTAACTGTCTCTTTCCTACTATTGAAAGGACATTACCTCCCACAACGCTCTGCAGCACAACCTATGAACTTGGTCCTGAAACCACATACGTCATCACATCGTGAACAAAGAGACTTGTCCCTAGTGAACATTACAGCAGTTCCAGTACAGGATGGTATGGTTTGGGATTGAGATTCATATGATGTATTTGGTCTTACTAAACATTTGAAAATTCCAAATGTATTTAAAATTTCAATGAATGGTTTCATTACGTCGAGTACACTCTCTGATGATTGGGACCTCGAAACTATAAATACTAGGCTCTCAGATTTAGAACAATCTGCTGCATTTTCTTACAGGGAATCGCATGAAGACACACCTGACTTGGACAGTGTATATATATATAGATATATTTTTTTTATTGGCATTTGTAGAGCGCACAGCTACCTCCAACGGAGGTGTCCCGGCGCTAGCAACAGAGCATGAAAGAGAAACGTAGAGGTGCCAAGAGGGTCTAGGCCCAGTCAAACAGCCATGTTTTCAGGTTTTTCCTGAAGACCCGTTCTGAGGGGATTTACGCAGATGTTCCAGCATGGAGTTCCATAGCATGGTTGTTCTTACCGAGAACGACCTGCCGCCTATTCTGGCTTTCTTGAAATGCGGGATTACCAGTAACTCCTGATAATTCGAGCGAAGGGTCCTGCATTGATGGTATTTCTGGAGTCTTTTCTTCAGATATATTGGGCCTGAGTCTCGAGAAGCTCTGAAGGCCAAGGTTAAAGCCTTGAATTCAATGCGTCTTTTTACCGGTAGCCAGTGAAGGCGGAGGTGCGGTGAGATGTGATGGCGGAACGGAACATTCCTAATCAGTCTTGCTGCTGCGTTTTGTATAATCTGCAGCTTTCTAACAAGGTACTCAGGCATGCCAAGATACAAACTGTTCGCATAGTCAAGTTGGGAGATGACCAGAGCATGAACAACGGACTTTCTACAGCTGATCGGTATTAGCTTCAGGAATCTTCTCAGAGTTTTTAGCTTCCAAAAACAGACGGCAGAGACCTGGCTGATCTGGGCTTTGCCTGACAAAGAGGCATCGAATTTAAATCCCAAATTCCTTCCCGAGGTTGCTGGCACCGGAGGGGGGTTTAGTTCCGCAGGCCACCAGAGTTTTGAGCTGGGGGGGAAGGTTGGTTAAAAAAGAGTACCTCAGTTTTGTCTGTATTTAGCTTCATACAGTTGTCATTCATCCAGGAGGCAACTTTCTGTAGGCAACTCCTGAAGTTCGTAAATGCAACCTCGGAGTGTTCCCTAAAGGAGAACACAAGCTGCGTGTCGTCCGCATATATTGTTACCAGCATTATGGTCATCACTTTTTGCACAGAGATGTCAACACTTACCATCAATGGGAACATTGCCCGACACCACTGAAAGGTAGTGTCATACTTTTTGGGGTTCAATACATCTGAACCAATGTCATACTACTATAAGCTAGTACAGACGAATGCAACTGCAAAGAAAATTATGCTGACAAACACCAAGCTCATATATTCAGCACATTTTATCTCCCAACTGTCTATACAAGGTTTCTACTATTGGAGGGACACAATACATACAAAGTCCATCTGGGGAATGAAAGATTGGCAGGTTCAGGGTAGTGAGGCTTTATTTAGAGCTTGCCTCATTCCATTACAGATAATATTCCTGAAACTGAACAGTGCAACAGACTACCTGCTACGGATTTGCAAAAATTAAAGATCTGAAAACACCACGCATCCCCTTACCAGCACCTATTGAAGGTTTATCAAATGACACACTGATAAGTGAGGAGATGCTGAGTGCAATAATACAGAATGGTACATACAATTCATCAGCTCCCAATTGGAAGGGATAGTTGGTTTGGCGAATCAACACAAATAGTTGTCAGTCAAGATTCAAGGGTACCACCAGAGTGTTTAGTATCCATAGGCCTGACCCACGCAATGTACACACCGATGACCACGGTTTAGTGACTTCTTATAGTGTTGAGAAGTTGTGCCTAGAATGGCTAAAAACCTCAATACTATTACAGGTGAAACAACACTTGTCCCTTTTAACTGACAACATGGTTCTTTGGGATTTCTTTACTAGGTCCCAAGAAACCGCATAAGAAACGCTTCTTATATGCCATCTACAATGAACTGTGTAAAGTCTCCAAACAGGATGCTGATGAGAGATTACGTAAAAGTGATAGGATTAACCTAGAAAAGGACTTTGCTGTGGTAGACAATGGAATGACCACACTTTCTTCACATATTTATTCACTGGGCAACATTGTATCCCCGGCAATTGGCATAATGGAAAAAGATTTGTCTATTTTAAAACAAGGGCAAACTCAATTGTGCTCCAGTATGCTTTTAAGCTGGACACTACAATCATTGTGTTCTGGCCATGTGCAATGCTAATACATTAACAGCACAAATTTGTTTTGGCTTATAAACTGACAGACAGACAGTTGACCATGGCACGCAGAGATGCAAAGTATACCATGCTGCTCACTGAAAGATTAGAGAAGTTACCTTTTACAGTAGCAGAGTCACCGTCTACGGAATGGTTAATGCACGGCTACATCACACTGCCAATAACGACATTCCAGTTCCAATACTGCCTTAGATACATCCAAGCAGGCAGGTATGAAGAGTTGGATGAAGGGTACACACAGGAAACCTGGGAGTTACCGTATATATATATAGGTATAGAAATATGGACACTGAAGTTTTCTTAAGTGGAACTGACTGTGAGAGGGCTTTAAGTGGATCTTTAGTGTGTAAGGAAGTCTCCATTCATGGAGCATGTAATGCATTGAAGGCAAATTTATCTTGCTACTTTAAAGACTCCCCAGCAGCAGTTATTCATCCAGTTTTTCAGTTACTTTCAAATGGGAGTTCTTTAATGCTGAATGATCAAGGCTGTTGCGGGATGGCACAAGGCATCGCATATCTAGTCACAGTAAACCTCAGGGTTGTTTGTTGTATGCAAGTATTGTTTCCCCCCGCCTGCATAGCAAGGGAGGCACCATTGTGGCCCTCATTGAATGTTTCCAGTATAAGCTTTGATTCTCTGAGCAGACTGAAAGCCATGTTGTTTTGTAAAAATGTGACCTTACTTCAGCCTGCGAGACTTTTAATCTCCAGGTTGCAAGGTCTTCAGCAGAGATACAGGCCCTGGTCCATACGAACTTCCCGATCCATTTAGGAAAAATGGTCCATCATATCTTTAACATGTCAGATACGAATGGGATCGTACACTTATCTAAGCGCCTTGGATCAGGTCTCTTAACCACCTTTCAGACCATCTTCGAAGTAATTCTAGCTTTCATACACTCCGTAGTTGGAAGCGTTTTGGAGGGCTTCCTTTGGTCCTGCTATCAGTAGCGGGCATCCTGATTTTAATCCTATTGCTTCGCAATGGTCGTCTCAATCCCTCAAGAAATGGAGAGAGCAATGCTGGAACAATGTTTTCGTGAGTGTATGGTGTTCTACCTGACCACGCCTCGGCTTCGAAAGCTGAGTGAGCATTGGTTCCTGTCTTTCAGACCAGTCTGGCTAGACTGAGTCCTGCCTGTGTTCCGTTGCCTCTTCTGTGGATTCCGAGGACGTGTTTTGGACCTGTGTCTTACACTTCCATCGTTTGCGCCACCGGACATAGACTTGTTACTGGAGCCCTTGCAGGCACACATGTACAGTTGTCCAGAGTGTATTCCAATGTTGATAACGCATTTCTAGATCCTCCAAAGGATGTTTCCACTCTCGTTGGAAGGGAAATCGTCTCTGCTCCAGAGGTGCAGTCATCGGTTTCAGGCATGCAGGCATCTAATTCTTCCTCGGCGGCTGCTGTGGGAACCAGAGATGACCATCTTTGCTCACTAGACATTATATTTGAGGTACTGGAGGGATTGCCACCTGTGGATGCAATGTTCAGCAATGTTGAGTCTTCAGCACAGGATTCATAAACAATGGAATGACCACACTTTCTTCACATATTTATTCACTGGGCAACATTGTATCCCCGGCAATTGGCATAATGGAAAAAGATTTGTCTATTTTAAAACAAGGGCAAACTCAATTGTGCTCCAGTATGCTTTTAAGCTGGACACTACAATCATTGTGTTCTGGCCATGTGCAATGCTAATACATTAACAGCACAAATTTGTTTTGGCTTATAAACTGACAGACAGACAGTTGACCATGGCACGCAGAGATGCAAAGTATACCATGCTGCTCACTGAAAGATTAGAGAAGTTACCTTTTACAGTAGCAGAGTCACCGTCTACGGAATGGTTAATGCATGGCTACATCACACTGCCAATAACGACATTCCAGTTCCAATACTGCCTTAGATACATCCAAGCAGGCAGGTATGAAGAGTTGGATGAAGGGTACACACAGGAAACCTGGGAGTTACCGTATATATATATAGGTATAGAAATATGGACACTGAAGTTTTCTTAAGTGGAACTGACTGTGAGAGGGCTTTAAGTGGATCTTTAGTGTGTAAGGAAGTCTCCATTCATGGAGCATGTAATGCATTGAAGGCAAATTTATCTTGCTACTTTAAAGACTCCCCAGCAGCAGTTATTCATCCAGTTTTTCAGTTACTTTCAAATGGGAGTTCTTTAATGCTGAATGATCAAGGCTGTTGCGGGATGGCACAAGGCATCGCATATCTAGTCACAGTAAACCTCAGGGTTGTTTGTTGTATGCAAGTATTGTTTCCCCCCGCCTGCATAGCAAGGGAGGCACCATTGTGGCCCTCATTGAATGTTTCCAGTATAAGCTTTGATTCTCTGAGCAGACTGAAAGCCATGTTGTTTTGTAAAAATGTGACCTTACTTCAGCCTGCGAGACTTTTAATCTCCAGGTTGCAAGGTCTTCAGCAGAGATACAGGCCCTGGTCCATACGAACTTCCCGATCCATTTAGGAAAAATGGTCCATCATATCTTTAACATGTCAGATACGAATGGGATCGTACACTTATCTAAGCGCCTTGGATCAGGTCTCTTAACCACCTTTCAGACCATCTTCGAAGTAATTCTAGCTTTCATACACTCCGTAGTTGGAAGCGTTTTGGAGGGCTTCCTTTGGTCCTGCTATCAGTAGCGGGCATCCTGATTTTAATCCTATTGCTTCGCAATGGTCGTCTCAATCCCTCAAGAAATGGAGAGAGCAATGCTGGAACAATGTTTTCGTGAGTGTATGGTGTTCTACCTGACCACGCCTCGGCTTCGAAAGCTGAGTGAGCATTGGTTCCTGTCTTTCAGACCAGTCTGGCTAGACTGAGTCCTGCCTGTGTTCCGTTGCCTCTTCTGTGGATTCCGAGGACGTGTTTTGGACCTGTGTCTTACACTTCCATCGTTTGCGCCACCGGACATAGACTTGTTACTGGAGCCCTTGCAGGCACACATGTACAGTTGTCCAGAGTGTATTCCAATGTTGATAACGCATTTCTAGATCCTCCAAAGGATGTTTCCACTCTCGTTGGAAGGGAAATCGTCTCTGCTCCAGAGGTGCAGTCATCGGTTTCAGGCATGCAGGCATCTAATTCTTCCTCGGCGGCTGCTGTGGGAACCAGAGATGACCATCTTTGCTCACTAGACATTATATTTGAGGTACTGGAGGGATTGCCACCTGTGGATGCAATGTTCAGCAATGTTGAGTCTTCAGCACAGGATTCATAAACAATGGAATGACCACACTTTCTTCACATATTTATTCACTGGGCAACATTGTATCCCCGGCAATTGGCATAATGGAAAAAGATTTGTCTATTTTAAAACAAGGGCAAACTCAATTGTGCTCCAGTATGCTTTTAAGCTGGACACTACAATCATTGTGTTCTGGCCATGTGCAATGCTAATACATTAACAGCACAAATTTGTTTTGGCTTATAAACTGACAGACAGACAGTTGACCATGGCACGCAGAGATGCAAAGTATACCATGCTGCTCACTGAAAGATTAGAGAAGTTACCTTTTACAGTAGCAGAGTCACCGTCTACGGAATGGTTAATGCATGGCTACATCACACTGCCAATAACGACATTCCAGTTCCAATACTGCCTTAGATACATCCAAGCAGGCAGGTATGAAGAGTTGGATGAAGGGTACACACAGGAAACCTGGGAGTTACCGTATATATATATAGGTATAGAAATATGGACACTGAAGTTTTCTTAAGTGGAACTGACTGTGAGAGGGCTTTAAGTGGATCTTTAGTGTGTAAGGAAGTCTCCATTCATGGAGCATGTAATGCATTGAAGGCAAATTTATCTTGCTACTTTAAAGACTCCCCAGCAGCAGTTATTCATCCAGTTTTTCAGTTACTTTCAAATGGGAGTTCTTTAATGCTGAATGATCAAGGCTGTTGCGGGATGGCACAAGGCATCGCATATCTAGTCACAGTAAACCTCAGGGTTGTTTGTTGTATGCAAGTATTGTTTCCCCCCGCCTGCATAGCAAGGGAGGCACCATTGTGGCCCTCATTGAATGTTTCCAGTATAAGCTTTGATTCTCTGAGCAGACTGAAAGCCATGTTGTTTTGTAAAAATGTGACCTTACTTCAGCCTGCGAGACTTTTAATCTCCAGGTTGCAAGGTCTTCAGCAGAGATACAGGCCCTGGTCCATACGAACTTCCCGATCCATTTAGGAAAAATGGTCCATCATATCTTTAACATGTCAGATACGAATGGGATCGTACACTTATCTAAGCGCCTTGGATCAGGTCTCTTAACCACCTTTCAGACCATCTTCGAAGTAATTCTAGCTTTCATACACTCCGTAGTTGGAAGCGTTTTGGAGGGCTTCCTTTGGTCCTGCTATCAGTAGCGGGCATCCTGATTTTAATCCTATTGCTTCGCAATGGTCGTCTCAATCCCTCAAGAAATGGAGAGAGCAATGCTGGAACAATGTTTTCGTGAGTGTATGGTGTTCTACCTGACCACGCCTCGGCTTCGAAAGCTGAGTGAGCATTGGTTCCTGTCTTTCAGACCAGTCTGGCTAGACTGAGTCCTGCCTGTGTTCCGTTGCCTCTTCTTGGATTCCGAGGACGTGTTTTGGACCTGTGTCTTACACTTCCATCGTTTGCGCCACCGGACATAGACTTGTTACTGGAGCCCTTGCAGGCACACATGTACAGTTGTCCAGAGTGTATTCCAATGTTGATAACGCATTTCTAGATCCTCCAAAGGATGTTTCCACTCTCGTTGGAAGGGAAATCGTCTCTGCTCCAGAGGTGCAGTCATCGGTTTCAGGCATGCAGGCATCTAATTCTTCCTCGGCGGCTGCTGTGGGAACCAGAGATGACCATCTTTGCTCACTAGACATTATATTTGAGGTACTGGAGGGATTGCCACCTGTGGATGCAATGTTCAGCAATGTTGAGTCTTCAGCACAGGATTCATAAACAATCTGGCATTTCCTGTGCTGGGAACTATTCAGCATTTCTTAAACATTTTCCAAATTGAAGGTCAAAACTGACTTTGTTTTATTTTTCGCTCTCTGCTCATAGTGGCTTTCAAGGTACTCAGTGTAATAGTAACCACTCATACAAGTTTAGAGGAACTTTTGAACGCTTTTAGAGAGAAAGGCTTTTTCTTTTAAGGACATTTTTTTACAGGCTTTTAAAGTGCTTTTAGTATTTTAATTATAAATGATTTGTATGCTTTTCCTTGCCGTAGTGTTATCATTATTTAGCTGACTCTGTTGACCTTTTGATGAGGACTGGGTGTCATGTCCTTTAGGCTATTACTGTCATGTATACCCCTTGTTTACATACGTCTGTCCCATTCACACGACAATAATGATTCTAACCTTTTACCTAGCAGCTTGCTCCTGTATCTTCAACACCAGGCTCTCAGTACTCTATCATAATCCCTGTACATCATGTAAATAAACACGTTCTCAGGTGTGGTAGGATTATTCTGTATAAGGGTCACCACTTTTGTCATCCTTGGCCAACAGCCAGCTGTGCATGATCGCATTTGTTTGGAAAAACATTTATGATTGTTTTCAAAACATATATGATTGTTTTCAAAACATATCGATTTTAGAAGAAACACTGGAGTGACCACCCTAGAATATAAGACCCTTATTCCCCCCTGTAAATTGGAGGAGAATTCCTTCTAAACTGACACAGGGTCCTGCATGTTGAATCTTCGACACACTGCAGTCTGACATCCATTGTGGGCTGTCATCCTTGAAGCAGAGACGGGGTCCTTCATTCTCAAACATCAGGTGAGGGGGCAGGTTCTTCCCTAGGGGTTTCTTGGCTACGTACATACATAAATGCATATACATGCTACACATATAGATCTAGGCTGGGTACATTTAGGCAAATTACTTAGAGCGCGTATTTTAGGAATATGCAAGTGCTACTGTTTTTATCTGAACTGCTTATGTTCATCTTATTAGCACTATGGTAGAAATGTATCTACTATTTACTATATTGGTACTAGCAATCTCTTTTGCATGCTTCTGTCTTCTGATTGTCGCAGCACATATGTTTTACACAAGACTGTCGCTGGACCAATAAATACTTATTGAAACATCCTATTTGCCATCCTGTGTATTTTCTGAGAGGAAGCAAGCACGGGTGTCTGAACGAAAAGTAATGTACTGTTTTCCATGATCCCAGAGGAATCAGGGTTGTCAAGTTCAGAGGTTGGCAGAAACTACCTACACCACTATGAGATACAGGGGGTGGTAGTGGTACGGTATAGCTAGCTGGTCTAACGGCTGACATATCCTGTGGGGGTGTCCAGATGCGGTTGGGTCACCAAGCCCTCAGTTTAGGTCATCTAAATTGTGCAGGTCCTGGGGATTCCTAGGAACTACACTTTGGGCACCACACAAACAAAAGGTGAAGGGAGGAATGCTTGCAATAAGTCTAACAATTAGCAATCGCTTGGGGTAGCATTCGAACGCATTGTTCATTTGTCCACCATGCGACCTCTGTTTGGAGTCAGTTATATGCAAATAAGTCATGAACCTGCTCCAATATGAACAATTCAGCAACTTCAGCCTGTGCAGTCTGTTAGAGCTGGCTAAGGGCATGCACAAAACCACCAAATATGGTGAGACTGTCTGCAAAATAATTGAGGATGTTGGACGTAATGGCTTTGTAAATTATGCACCTGGTTTTGAAGATATTATGGGTCAGCAAGGGGAACTACTGGTGTTCAATTAGGATGCGGGTGATGTAATCATATTTCTTCAGCCCCTGCATGAGATGTTCTGAAGTGTGTAGGATTCATTGAAGGGGTGTCATTGTGGTTTCTGGCAGATCCTGGCGATGGGTTTTACCACTAGTCAGATGCATTGGGGGGAATGTTGGGGCTTGAAAAGTAATTCTAAAGTTGCACTCAGTGAAAAAAATGTATCACTTTCTTTAGAAGAGACTGCTGGTACAGGCCTGTCCTTTTTTTTTTTTTGAGGGAGGATTGTGTTCCTTGAGGGCGAGGTTAGGATCCAGGGTGAATCCATGTGACTTGGCATTGGATGAAAAATGAAGTTTGAAGCCTTCAAGATTCATATAATTGAGCTGGTTTTGTACTATTTCTTGCTGGTTGTTCTAGGCATGTAACAGAAATTCTGTCAGGTGGGATTGAGCTTCATTGTAGTGTTGGGTCTTCCATTGCTTGGATGATGTGCAGGCAATGTTTGAGATGTTGGATATCTGAAATGAAGAAGTAGAGTTGTGTATACTACTTACCAAATAAACTCACAAGAGCGGGAAGTGCCTACTTAACAAATAAACTCACAAACGCGGGAAGTGCCACACTGATGAGAAGCTCTAATGCTCTTCTCCTCATTCCCCATTACTAAAAAATGAATCTACCCAGACTCGTGCCTTCTCAGGAAATGCAACTAGCATCTAGAATGCCCTTCTGAAGGACCTTTGTTGAAACCCCTCCTCCCACGGCTTCAAAACAGACCTTAAAAGCCATCTCCTCAATACATACTGGACTACATGTTTCTTTCAGAACCTGATATCTTATGGAATCTGTTCAGGAAATCTCTCTGCGGATCTGCCTGCCTTTCATTTTACTTGTGTTCTCCTTATTGTTTACACCTATCTTGCTCTCCATGGTCTCCCATGTAATTTATGTTCTAACTACATTTCTGTAATTTTTTTGTGTTCTGTTAACACTGGATCTTGTTATATTTAATTATGAGTGTTCCTCTGTCCCATCTCCTTTATTTTTTTAACTGTATGTAACCTTTTATCCTAAGTTTATTTGCCGTTCTCCAGATTCGATGTGGATATTCTCTTGTCCTTGATTGTATCTTGCATGTATCCATTGATATTTGCCTTGCTTTTGCTCCTGTAAAGCTCTCTGATACCTCCGGGTTCAGCAGGCGCTATATAAAACCTCTAAATAGATAAACATAGTCAGCATATTGTGAAATTTGATGCTGCTATTATCTCTGAGGAGAGCTCCATGTGTATCCAAGTAGCGCTACAGGGGGTATTCCAACAAAATATTGTTTCAAAAATATTGTGAGACACAAGATCATGTCAAAAATGTTGTGATGTTAATATTTTCGTGGGACAGAATATAGAAGGTGAGAATATCTTCTTGAAAGTATTTTCTATATTTTTTTATGTGGTTGTACATATTGTATTGTATATATATATTCACTGAAAAAACCATAGGTTTCAGGTGCGTTATAGTTAGATGGAAATTTCACTCATACAAAACCATAGAAATTCCCCTGTTATAGTTAGTTCAGCTAGCTATAACTTGCGTGCCCGCAATGCACTGCTGATGACGTCACATATTACATTACTCATGACATGGTCAGTGACATCACTCGTGACATCACTGATGACATCTGAAATGACATCACTGATGACATCACTGATGACATCATCCTTGTGATAGAGTGGCAGACCTCCTCTCACCCTAATACAACCTTTGATACACACACTCAGAAATACAAACTAACATTTTCAAAACAAAGGACAAACCAATACCAGTTACAACACACCTATTCAGTAATTCCAAGATCTACACACACATCCACTCATTCACCAACAGTCCCTATACAGTCACTCATACATGTACTCACTCATCATATGTACTCATACACCTATACATCCTGTTACTCACCGCCACTCATCCATAGAGTTACTCACACACATAGTCACACATGCAAACAAAGTATCAAACATCCATGGACTTGCATATACAGTTATACACACACTACCACACTTACTTCTACAGAAACTTACACATACTTACTCTCTTAAACAATCACTTATAGAAACACCTACTTATTTGTACAGGAACTCTTCCAATCTCTCACTCTCACATATACTCACTTATATACACCAATACTCACATATACTAGTTTAAAACATATCTAGTTACTCATAAAGACACTATTGAGACAGTCATTCACTCACTAACACACCCACCCACCTATACAGTCCTGCACACATGCTGTCTTCAACACACACAAACTCATTCATGTATTTATGCACCAAGTAATACCTACCCCCACCGAACCATGAAGACACTCAGACACTCATACTGATACTCAAAAAACCAAATAATAACCCATATAGACACTCATGTAGCCACTCACCAACCAATGCAGCCACTTATACACAAAGTGAAAGACTGATACCGATATTTACATATTTAAACATTACTCACTAACCCATGTTTTCACTAAGATAGACTTAATCTGTCAGTTATACAATCAATTTTACAAAAAAAAAATCATCCATTTAGACACTTACATACCCATTTATTCTTCCATCGACCTTGAGATATACATATATAAAACATTTAATTTTCAGAAAAACACACATTCACTGGATGATGTCATCAGTGATGTCATTTGAGATGTCATGAGTGATGTCATGAATGATGTCACTGACCATGTCATGAATGATGTAATATGTGACGTCATCAGCAGAGCATTGCGGGCGCGCAAGTTATAGTTAGCTGAACTAACTATAACGGGGGAATTTCTATAGTTTTGTACGAGTGAATGAATTTTTAAATGCTAATTTCTAACTATAACGTGCCTGAAACCTATGTTTTTTTCAGTGAATATTTATATATTTATTATACTATGTATACATGTGAAAATGTCTCGGTCCGCCTGTGGCACAGAAAAAATGGGTGGAACTGACGTCAGCACGCCGACGAGGTCCTCTTATGGCTCCGATGACGTTATACGGTGTCGCGAGCGGAGCCGTGCTATTATGACTTCCTCGTCGACGTGGGAGAGCTAGGAAAGAATTTCCGTGGATTGCTGGTGCAGGGGATATTCACCTAAGTGTTCAGGCTAGTACTTCGGGAGCAACTGTTTATGTTGCCACTCCAGAAACCGAAACCAGTGATCTGAGGGGAGAGGCCCTGCAGATGGCACACAAGGTGGGGTGCCCAGTCGTGTGCACCGGCGGGGCAGTGAAGTGACAAGCACCAAAACCCACAAAAAAGGTAACGAGGGCACTGAATAACACAGGATCTTCTCTTTGTATCTGGCAGGCAAAACAAAGTTAAAATGCCCTAGTACCAAAATGTAGAATTAGTGCTACAACAGTCTTCAAGAGGACCTGCGATGCCGCTTCTGCCTCCCGTACCCTGGAGGTGGCATATGGGTCACGCGGTACGGTCATACTGCGGTGGGACACACACTCGTTGACCTCTCATGGCACTGCTGCGCACTTCAGGGAGGACACTTTCCATTAGCTATATTTTCTGATGACGTGTCGCGCAGGCCCTTTCCACCAACAGAACTCCTTTAGATCCAACCAGACTCTTCCACTTTCTCACCGGAAGTGAAACCAAGCCACGCGGACACTTTCACAATACAACAGCTGGGAATGCACTTTTCAGTAAAAAAAACACATTCCTTCCTCCTAATTAATCAAATAAACGTCTCACTGTAGAATAGGGGCCAGCTTCGATCGGTAAACAGCCGTTACAAAGACTTTTTTACTTCACAATACCATTACAACGCATTCATTACCACGCATGCATTGTACATCGCGAAGTCATTACTACACATTTTTTTACAACGCATGGTCATTTACCACGCATGCCTTTACAATAAATTTTGTTGTTAAGGTATGTATGGTAAATGACCATGCGTTCTAAAAAACATGTATATGATCCACCTTGTTGTAAGGAAACAGAGGCTGTTCCGTTTCCTCACAACGACGTGCACCGCCCCTCAGAGACGACGTGAAGCAGGAACCACGAGGAGAGAGGAACCACAAGGAGTGAGAGGTAAGGGGGATTGGGCATGGGGTGTTTTTTATCTAGGGTTTAGGGTAGTGCAGTGGTGTTTGGGTAGTGTAGGGGGTCGTGCTGGGGTAGTGTTTTAGGGTTTAGGGTAGTGCAGTGGTGTTTGGGTAGTGTAGGGGATCGTGCTGGGGTAGTGTTTTAGGGTTTAGGATAGTGCAGTAGTGTAGGGAGTCATGCTGGGGGTAGTGTTTTTCGGGTTTAGGGTAGTGCAAAGGTGTATGGGTAGTGTAGGGGGTCATGCTGGGGTAGTGTTTTAGGGTTTAGGGTAGTGCAGTGGTGTTTCAGTAGTGTAGGGGGTCATGCTGGTGGTAGTGTTTTAGGGTCTAGGGTAGTGCAGTGGTGTTTGTGTAGTGTGGGGGGTCATGCTGGGGTAGTGTTTTATGGTTTAGGGTAGTGCAATGGTGTTTGGGTAGTATAGGGGGTTGTGCTGGGGGTAGATTTAGGGTTTAGGGTAGTGCAGTGGTGTTTGGGTAGTGTAGGGAGTCGTGCTGAGGTAGTGTTTTAGGGCTTAGAGTAGTGCAGTGGTGTTTCTGTAGTGTAGGGGGTTGTGCTGGGGTAGTGTTTTAGGGGTTATGGTAGTGCAGAGGTGTTTGGGTAGTGAAGGGGGTTGTGCTGGGGGTAGTGTTTTAGAGTTTAGGGTAGTGCAGTTGTGTTTAGGTAGTGAAGGGGGTCGTGCTGGGGGTAGTGTTTTAGGGTTTAGGGTAGTGCAGTGGTGTTTGTGTAGTGTAGGGTGTTGATGGTGACCTCAGCTAGGCCTACCAGTGCAAGGGGTTCACCCTTCTTTGCACAGAGTCCTCAGACCAATAGGAAGAAGTTGGCACAGAAACTGGAATAGAAAATACAAAGTTTAATAAACCTCATGAGGTGGAACTACATTCACACAGCACCCTTCGGTGTTGAGTGAAGTAGCACACTGAACAGAAGAAGCATGGTCCTTTTATACCCACACAGGGGCTGAAAAAGGCGGTACAAGTACACATGAGAAGAGTTATGCACATAGATGGTCATACAGAAACTGCACAGTCAACAAGTAGGAGGAGTAATAAGTTGCTGACATCAGTTAGAACAGCCTGACAGTTCTATACTAGGAACAGGTGCATTCTACTAGCTAGGCCCATTTGAGCATGTGCAAGACTCTGGCAGAGGGAAACAGCAAATGGCCAGCACATAGCTAACTAAAATGTCTGCCAAGTACAAAATGGCTTTCAGCTCATGCAAAGAGATTAATGCAATCTTCAACAAGGGGGTCGTGCTGGGGTAGTGTTTTAGGGTTTAAGGCAGTGCAGTGGTGTTCGTGTAGTGAAGGGGGTCGTGCTGGGGGTAGTGTTTTAGGGTTTAGGGTAGTGCAGTGGCGTTTGTGTAGTGTAGGGGGTTGTGATAGGGGTAGATTTAGGGTTTAGGGTAGTGCAGTGGTGTTTTGGTAGTGTAGGGAGTCGTGCTGGTGGTAGTGTTTTAGGGTTTAGGGTAGTGCAGTTATGTTTGGGTAGTGTAGGGTATCGTGCTGGGGGTAGTGTTTTAGGGTTTAGGGTAGTGCAGTGGTGTTTGGGTAGTGGAGGGGGTAGTGTTTTAGAGTTTAGGGTAGTGCGCCCAACCAGCCACAATATCCGTGGACAAAGAGGATCCTGACTGTTTTGAACGCTGCGCCAATTGAATAATTTGGGTCAATTGACCTGCCACGTCCAAGACCTATCAATTCCTTTCTTGGGATCCCTCATATACTTGGAAAAAAAGGTACATAGTTTCTCATCAATTTCAGGCGTGTGTGCCAGCTTCCCCTTCAGTTGTGGCCTGGGGCATTCTCCCCTCATCCTATTCCTGACATCCCTTTCAAGGGGTTGATGGATTTTCCCCACCACATACTCTGCCACTTTGGTGTCAGGGGTCCACACCGCTGACCTAGGATGGTAAATTTGGGTAGGCTAGAACATGTCCGAGTGGACCCCGCCCCCAACTCGGGACTGAGAGGAGTGGGACTCTGGATGCCAGGGACGCCCTGAGTCCTTATCCTCATCGGAGGAGAAATCGGCCTCCCATACACCCTCTCCCTCTAAGGGAAACCCGCCGTCGGGGTCTTCAATAGTGGTGACAGCGTCGCAATTTTCTTCAGACTCCTCCTCCTCCTGGCAGGGTGCATGTTTTAGCATTCGCGCATTCTTGAGGAAGGTCTGTTTAAGTTTATCAAATCCTTCCAAGTGCCCTACGTTATGCTTAATGGCCCTTTTATTCCCCATCTGGGAGCTACTGGGACCCGCCACCACCAGATCTGGGTAACTGAACACCCCAGGGATGCTTATAGCCAGCTTCTCAACCTGATCCTTAAGAGGAGCCAGCGCCCTAGAAATAGCCAGAGAGAGGGCTTGGTCCACTGCTGGAGGGAGAAGTTGGGGGGCCATTTCTCCTCCACTTCCTGGTAGGAGGAGTAAAAATGTTCTTCTGGAGAAGACATGATAGCAGAAGGTGTGAACACAGAACAAATGCCCTTACAATCCTTAAGGCAGCCCCCTCGCCGGTGCGCAAACAGGTGGGCTTTCCCCGAAGCTGTTATAAGCATAGACTGAGGCGCAATACCAAATACCACCACCTGGTGGCACTGGTCATTAACGTGGCCGTGTGGGGAAATCACCGCGTAGCGGTGTCAAAATTAGTCGAGGGTTGGTTTGGAATCAAGCGGACACTAAAGGAGTGACAAAATTCCCAAACTCGCGTAAAGACCAGCGGGAGCGCTCGACGGAGCTGCCTCGATCGGACCAGACGCGCCTGACAGGATCTCACCGCGCGCAGAGGAAAGATATGCATAATCCTCGCCTCCATCCTGTCATAGAATTCATTAAACTTTATTCGATCTGATTTAGAAACATAGATCGTAAAAGTGTACATAAAAACAGTAAATCCTCTTTCCTAATACAATACAGTGAGAATTAATTAAAACCAGTAGGTAAAAACGGGTGTTACAAAGCCCGGTTCAGAGCAACTTCACGTTAACAGAATCGTAAAGTTCAATGTTTCGCAAGACCAATCTCATGTACTTCGTGCAAAATACGCAATAAGGGGTCCAAGTAAGATGCAACGCTCCAATACCTGACCAGTCTGTACTATATAAAACTGCAGAAAAACTAAAAATAAAAAGTGTTTTGCACACTTCTATCATTGGGCTATATGTGGGCTACATCTGGGTGATATCTGTGCTACATTTGGGCTCTTTTGTCTCTGGTGGCCATCTTGGGAGACTTATTTGTTATGAAGTTTCCTAATTTCCTCATTTACTGCAGTTTCCTCAGTAGGAACTGCTTTCAGTTTTTTACTTTGATTCCATCAAGAAGGCATTCAGATGTGTGACACATTTGCCATAAATTCAGAATGTTAGCACTCTAGTTGTTCATTAGATCACTGTAGTAAAGCTATTGCTCACCAGGAAGTTAACTGGAAGTCTACTGCTGGTATTGAAAGTGATCATTTCAGTCTTTATGTCAGAGTTTTCTAATGAAATAGAAGAGGTTTTGAGATCTCACTTAAATCATGCCCTACATTTTCTTTCTGCAGAACTAACCATAATGTATATGGCAAAATGAACCCCCTCATTGTGTTCCTTTTTAAATTAAATGTTTTAAGTGTTACCAGTCTATACCAATCAGGATGGCTTCAGGTGTGGCATCATTTTGTCATACGTAAGACTGTTAGCCCTCTAGTAGTTCTTTAGAACACTCTGGGAAGCTGCAGTAGAACACAAAGGCATCAACTGACAGGCTGCTCTTTTTGAAATATAATAGGAAGATATTTGAGATCTCACTTAAAACATGTCCTAATTTTTTTTTCTACAGCACTAACAATAATTTCTATGACAAAATGAACCCTCTCATTTTGTTCCTTTTTAAATTAAATGTTTTAAGTGTTACCAGTTTATTCTAATCAAGATGTCTTCAGGAGTGCCATAATTTTGTTATAAGTAAGACTGTTAGCTCTCTAGTTGTTCTTTAGAACACTCTGGGAAGCTGCAGTAGAACACAAAGGCATTAACTGACAGTCTGCTCTTGTTAAAATATACCATTAAGATATTTGAGATCTCACTTAAATCATGTCCTGATTTTTCTTTCTACAGCACTAACCATAATTTCTATGACAAAATGAACCCCCTCATTCTGTTCCTTTTTTAATTAAATGTTTTAAGAGTTATCAATTTATTCCAATCAAGATGGCTTCAGATGTGCCATAATTTTGTCATAAGTAAGACTGTTAGTGCTCTAGTTGTTCTTTATAACACTCAGGGAAGCTGCAGTAGAACACAAAGGATCAACTGACAGGTTGCTCCTGTTGAAATATAACAGGAAGACATTTGAGATCACACTTGAAACATGTCCTAATTTTTCTTTCTACAGCACTAACCATAACTTCTATAACAAAATGAACCCCATAATTGTGTTCCTTTTTAAATTAAATGTTTTAAGTGATACCAGTTTATTCCAATCAAGATGGCTCCAGGTGTACCATACTATTGTCATAAGTAAGGCTGTTAGCGCTCTAGTTGTTCTTTAGAACACTCTGGGAAGCTGCAGTAGAACACAAAGGCATCAACTAACAGGCTGCTCCTGTTGAAATATAACAGGAAGATATTTGAGATCTCACTTAAAACATGTCCTAATTTTTATTTCTACAGCACTAACCATAATGTATATGACAAAATGAACCCCCTCATTTTGTTCCTTTTTAAATTAAATGTTTTAAGTGTTACCAGTTTATTCTAATCAAGATGTCTTCAGGAGTGCCATCATTGTGTTATAAGTAAGACTGTTAGCTCTCTAGTTGTTCTTTAGAACACTCTGGGAAGCTGCAGTAGAACACAAAGGCATTAACTGACAGTCTGCTCCTGTTAAAATATACCATTAAGATATTTGAGATCTCACTTAAATCATGTCCTGATTTTTCTTTCTACAGCACTAACCATAATTTCTATGACAAAATGAACCCCCTCATTCTGTTCCTTTTTTAATTAAATGTTTTAAGAGTTATCAATTTATTCCAATCAAGATGGCTTCAGATGTGCCATAATTTTGTCATAAGTAAGACTGTTAGTGCTCTAGTTGTTCTTTAGAACACTCAGGGAAGCTGCAGTAGAACACAAAGGATCAACTGACAGGTTGCTCCTGTTGAAATATAACAGGAAGACATTTGAGATCACACTTGAAACATGTCCTAATTTTTCTTTCTACAGCACTAACCATAACTTCTATAACAAAATGAACCCCATCATTTTGTTCCTTTTTAAATTAAATGTTTTAAGTGATACCAGTTTATTCCAATCAAGATGGCTCCAGGTGTACCATACTATTGTCATAAGTAAGGCTGTTAGCGCTCTAGTTGTTCTTTAGAATACTCTGGGAAGCTGCAGTAGAACACAAAGGCATCAACTAACAGGCTGCTCCTGTTGAAATATAACAGGAAGATATTTGAGATCTCACTTAAAACATGTCCTTATTTTTATTTCTACAGCACTAACCATAATTTATATGACAAAATGAACCCCCTCATTTTGTTCCTTTTTAAATTAAATGTTTTAAGAGTTACCAGTTTATTCCAATCAAGATGGCTTCAGATGTGCCATAATTTTGTCATAAGTAAGACTGTTAGTGCTCTAGTTGTTCTTTAGAACACTCTGGGAAGCTGCAGTAGAACACAAAGGCATCAACTAACAGGCTGCTCCTGTTGAAATATAACAGGAAGATTTGAGATCTCACTTAAAACATGTCCTAATTTTTATTTCTACAGCATCAACTTTTTTCTCGGCCCCCGCTTGCTGAGTCATCCTGAAACGTTTAAGATAGGAGCAGACCGCAGCGCCCCACGACTTTTTAAAATTTCGCAAAGTATCGTCAACCGACGCCAAAGTTATTGGGAAAAGAATTTTACGATGTTCCTATGGATAATAAGTCCTAACTATAACTACCTACTACCTACTGGCGACTGCCAGTAGGTAATATATATATATATATACATATATCAAAAAACTAGGGTGTCCCCAAGGAAACATCGCACCTGGAAGGGTTACCGCTCTCCACCTCCAGCAGCAGCAACCACTGTGAGCTCTGGCAACTTCCCATTTGCATAAAACCATACGTGTTTCAAGCCATAGCCCTTGATCACTGGCATGCAAAACAAAGTGAGGCAGCAAAGTAAATTAGGATCACCTTTATTTCGTTCAAAGTCCCGCCCCAGTGGGCGTAAGCAGGCATGGCATTCTGGTAGATGTAGTCCATCTGCTAAGACTCACGTTCCATGTAAAACCAAGTGGCTCAGCTGCCTCACAATTGCGATAATGTCAACCCGGTTGGGTGGAGGTTACCAAAAGGGTCACGGTGTTGCTCCCAATGTAATCTGGTTGTGAGGCTCCATCCACTCCCGAACCGTGCCCGCAGTCATGAGCACCAGGATCCGCTAAAGTCCAGTGGCGGGACATCTCCGCGGCCGGACAAGCCACAGCAAAACATAAAAAAACTAGGGTGTCCCCAAGGAAACATCGCACCTGGAAGGGTTACTGCTCTCCACCTCCAGCAGCAGCAACCACTGTGAGCTCTGGCAACATCCCATTTGCATAAAGCCATATGCGTTTCAAGCCGTAGCCCTTGATCACTGGCATGCAAAACAAAGTGAGGCAGCAAAGTAAATTAGGCACACCTTTATTTCGTTCAAAGTCCCGCCCCAGTGGGCGTAGCAGGCATGGCATTCTGGTAGATGTAGTCCATCTGCTAAGACTCACGTTCCATGTAAAACCAAGTGGCTCAGCTGCCTCACAATTGCGATAATGTCAACCCGGTTGGGTGGAGGTTACCAAAAGGGTCACGGTGCTGCTCCCAATGTAATCTGGTTGTGAGGCCCCATCCACTCCCGAACCGTGCCCGCAGTCGCGAGCACCAGGATCCGCTAAAATCCAGTGGCGGGACATCTCCGCGGCCGGACAAGCCGCAGCAAAACATAAAAAAACTAGGGTGTCCCCGAAGAAACATCGCACCTGGAAGGGTTACCGCTCTCCACCTCCAGCAGCAGCAACCACTGTGAGCTCTGGCAACTTCCCATTTGCATAAAGCCATATGCGTTTCAAGCCGTAGCCCTTGATCACTGGCATGCAAAACAAAGTGAGGCAGCAAAGTAAATTAGGAACACCTTTATTTCGTTCAAAGTCCCGCCCCCGTGGGCGTAAGCAGGCATGGCATTCTGGTAGATGTAGTCCATCTGCTAAGAATCACGTTCCATGTAAAACCAAGTGGCTCAGCTGCCTCACAATTGCGATAATGTCAACCCGGTTGGGTGGAGGTTACCAAAAGGGTCACAGTGTTGTTCCCAATGTAATCTGGTTGTGAGGCCCCATCCACTCCCGAACCGTGCACACAGTCGCGAGCACCAGGATCCGCTAAAATCCAGTGGCGGGACATCTCCGTGGCCGGACAAGCCGCAAAACATCAAAAAACTAGGGTGTCCCCAAGGAAACATCGCACCTGGAAGGGTTACCACTCTCCACCTCCAGCAGCAGCAACCACTGTGAGCTCTGGCAACTTCCCATTTACATAAAACCATACGTGTTTCAAGCCGTAGCCCTTGATCACTGGCATGCAAAACAAAGTGAGGCAGCAAAGTAAATTAGGAACACCTTTATTTCGTTCAAAGTACCGCCCCAGTGGGGGTAAGCAGGCATGGCATTCTGGTAGATGTAGTCCATCTGCTAAGACTCACGATCCATGTAAAACCAAGTGGCTCAGCTGCCTCACAATTGCGATAATGTCAACCCGGTTGGGTGGAGGTTACCAAAAGGGTCACAGTGTTGCTCCCAATGTAATCTGGTTGTGAGGCCCCATCTACTCCCGAACCGTGCCCGCAGTTGCGAGCACCAGGATCCGCTAAAATCCAGCGGCGGGACATCTCCACGGCCGGACAAGCCGCAAAACATCAAAAAACTAGGGTGTCCCCAAGGAAACATCGCACCTGGAAGGGTTTCCGCTCTCTACCTCCAGCAGCAGCAACCACTGTGAGCTCTGGCAACTTCCCATTTGCATAAAACCATACGCATTTCAAGCCGTAGCCCTTGATCACTGGCATGCAAAACAAAGTGAGGCAGCAAAGTAAATTAGGAACACCTTTATTTCGTTCAAAGTCCCGCCCCAGTGGGCGTAAGCAAGCATGGCATTCTGGTAGATGTAGTCCATCTGCTAAGACTCACGTTCCATGTAAAACCAAGTGGCTCAGCTGCCTCACAATTGCGATAATGTCAACCCGGTTGGGTGGAGGTTACCAAAAGGGTCACGGTGTTGCTCCCAATGTAATCTGGTTGTGAGGCCCCATCCACTCCCGAACCGTGCCCGCAGTCGCGAGCACCAGGATCCGCTAAAATCCAGCGGTGGGAAATCTCCGCGGCCGGACAAGCCGCAAAACATAAAAAAACTAGGGTGTCCCCAAGGAAACATCGCACCCGGAAGGGTTACCGCTCTCCACCTCCAGCAGCCGCAACCACTGTGAGCTCTGGCAACTTCCCATTTACATAAAACCATACGCGTTTTAATCCGTAGCCCTTGATCACTGGCATGCAAAACAAAGTGAGGCAGCAAAGTAAATTAGGAACACTTTTATTTTGTTAAAAGTCCCGCCCCAGTGGGCGTAAGCAGGCATGGCATTCTGGTAGATGTAGTCCATCTGCTAAGACTCACGGTCCATGTAAAACCAAGTGGCTCAGCTGCCTCACAATTGCGATAATGTCAACCCGGTTGGGTGGAGGTTACCAAAAGGGTCACGGTGTTGCTCCCAATGTAATCTGGTTGTGAGGCCCCATCCACTCCCGAACCGTGCCCGCGGTCGCGAGCACCAGGATCCGCTAAAATCCAGTGGCGGGACATCTCCACGGCCGGACAAGCAGCAAAACATCAAAAAACTAGGGTGTCCCCAAGGAAACATCGCACCTGGAAGGGTTAGCGCTCTCCACCTCCAGCAGCAGCAACCACTGTGAGCTCTGGCAACTTCCCATTTGCATAAAACCATACGCGTTTCAAGCCGTAGCCCTTGATCACTGGCATGCAAAACAAAGTGAGGCAGCAAAGTAAATTAGGAACACCTTTATTTCGTTCATATATATATATATCTATATCTATATATATATATCTATATCTATATTCACTGAAAAAAACATAGGTTTCACACACGTTATAGTTAGGAATTAGCATTTAAAAAACCTTGCAAATTCACTGAAAAAACTATAGGTTTCACACATGTTATAGTTAGCTGGACATTTCACTCGTAAAAAACCATTGAAATTCCCCCGTTATAGTTAGTGCAGGCAACTATAACTCACGCGACCGCAATCCTCTGCTGATGCTAATACTGTATTTAGACACTTATTTGCCCATGTCTTCTTCCATTAAATTTTAGCTATACATATATTACAAATATTTTTTTTTCATAAAGACACATATGTCATCAGCAGAGGATTGCGGTCGCGTGAGTTATAGTTGCCTGCACGCTTTGCGCACCGCGCACCCACTTTACGCAGTTAGTGCCGTGCACGCATGGTGGCGTGTCATTTGAGATGTCATCAGTGATGTCATGAGTGATGTCACTGACCATGTCATGAGTGATGTAATATGTGACGTCATCAGCAGTTCATTGCGGGCGCGCGAGTTATAGTTAGCTGAACTAACTATAACGGGGGAATTTCATTGGTTTTTTACGAGTAAAATGTCCAGCTAACTATAACATGTGTGAAACCTATGGTTTTTTCACTGAATTTCTAAGGTTTTTTATATGCTAATTCCTAACTATAACGTGTGTGAAACCTATGGTTTTTTCACTGAATTTCTAAGGTTTTTTAAATGCTAATTCCTAACTATAACGTGTGTGAAACCCATGGTTTTTTCAGTGAGTTTGCAAGGTTTTTTAAATGCTAATTCCTAACTATAACGTGTGTGAAACCCATGGTTTTTTCAGTGAATTTGCAAGGTTTTTTAAATGCTAATTTTTTTTTCTTCTATTTTTTCTAACATATTTTTATTTTAATTTTCTTACCTTTTATAAAGACCATGATTAAATTTTTAAAATTCTTAAATATGTTTTTTTTATATATTTTTTAAAATAAACATGTAAAATTTATTTGCAGTACTTTTTTTCTAATTTTTTTTAAATTTTTTTAGTACGCGTACCGTAAGCTCACGGTAAGCGTACGGTTTACGCAACGTCCGTAATTTTCCTACGCTGCTTGCGTATAGTTACGCAATTTGCGTAGCCGCGCGTACTCCGCGTGGGACGCGTACGCGTGTACGCTACACGCGCACATTACGCGGAAGTGCCGGGAGTCACTGTTATGCGCATGCGCGCAAGCGCGTGTCTTTTTTACGCGCATGCGCACTTTTGCCGTAAGCGTACCGTAAGCGTACGGTAGGTCATGTGATCATGAAACACAACTTTTGATTGGTTGAAACTACTTTCAGTTCTAGAACTCTCCTACACCACACCCATTCCCCTCATTTCTGCTTGTGATCCCTTGGGAGAAGGAGCTGGTTTGTCTTTGGGATACGATGGCAGAACAGCAGAGCTCTTCTGAGAGTGAGGCTAGCACTAGCAGCACTGTCTTGAGGCAGAGATCGAGGAAACAAAAGCCCTCTTATGTATGGGATTATTTTACTTTTCCTGAAGGCCAGCAAAAGGTAAATGCACCCTTAGTGACTTGTAAGCTGTGTAAGCGTGTACTTTCTAGAGGTAATCCTAACAGGAAGTATTCCTTTGGGAATCACACCATGAAGAGACACCTCCAGGATGTACACAGAAGGACACATGGTCATATTTTTGGAGGTAACTCTTCAGAAAGACAAGCCAGTACATCCACAGCAGCTCAGCCTGAACCATCATCTGCAGGGCTGACTCCTTCTTCTGCAGGTCAGGTGAGCCCTTCATCTGTGGGGGGAGAATCTCCTTTTGCTGGCCCTCTGGAAATCAACCCTCGATTTCGGAAGGTTGATATTCGATGCACATTTTGTCAAGATCTAATTTGCTATAGGGAGACCAGTGTTTCCCTAGTGAACAACAAAATAGATCAACACATTTGTCGCTTTGAATAATTTTCCCATGCTTCCTTTCCTCTGTCCCTGCATGAACACAACGGTTCTTTTAAGAGCCAACCTTATCTTTCATCTTTTTTTTACATATGTTTTTAAAAACTTTTTTTTATTTTTTTTTTACCGTACGCGTACGGTGCGCGTACTTTTTTTTTTTTTTTTTTTTAAAACACTAAAAATCAATAAACACATTACAAGGTCCTTGAGAGACTACAATTATTATTATTGACTTACCATTCTCACTGAAAAAATATTTATTCATTTGTTTTTTTTAAAAATAGTTTTAAAAATGTTTGTAGTTTTCGAAAATTTTCTATATCTATCTGGAAAAAAAGAAAAAAGTATTAATATTTTTAAAACATTTTATAATACAGTACACATATTTACATTTTTTTCCATAAAATATTTTTGCCTTATTTTTGCTGTTTTCAGAATATATTGCATTTCACTATAAATTGTGAAAGCAATTGCATTCATCATTTTACAGCGGGCAAAAAAAAATAACAATCACAAAGATTGTATTAAAAAAGCCCTGATTCTTTTTTTACTTAAACTTAACATTATAGAAATGCATAATATTCTAAAAAAATATCATCTAATACCAATACTTATTTCTTTAAAATACCGTCTGATATGTTTGTTTCAGAAGTATAATCACAATATTATATCTCAAATAACTCCAAAATACATCTGATTTCATTTCCTTTAGACCAAATAGTAATTTTAAAATTCTTTTTTGATTAAATTTCCAATGGTAATCCAATAAAATTCTAAAGTTTTATTTGTACAGATCTCACCGATTCTCTGTAACAATTCCTTTATTGTATTTAAATATATTACTACATTTCTTTTCACAATAGTCACAAAACGAAATTTCTATGCCAATTTGAATGCACACTAACTGCTCTTTTTTTTGGGCAAGTGAAAATCACTTTTACAAACTGTCACATTATGAAACCACTTTTCAGATTTTTTTAAAAGCCCATGTCCAGACTGCTACACTACAGCAAGGGCAACCAGCCTTAGTGATGCTGAATGTATTTGCATTACAGACTGAAACCTGAAAACCCCACTCGCTTGTAAATACTGTGCATGACTATACATGGCAAGCACATGGGTGTGTGCTAAGACTCTGCTTCTTCCCCCAAAAATTCGCTCCCCCTTTCCATCTAATGCAACTGTGAAATCACCAGAGCAAGACGCAATAAATCTCTGCCTATAATTCCTCTCTGCACACAGAGTCATGTTTTCACATTAGTCCCAAAACGAAATTTCTTTGCCAATTTGAAAGCACACTTACTGCTCTTTTTTTTTTCGGGGCAAGTGAAAATCACTTTTACAGACTGACACATTATGAAACCACTTTTTTTGATTTATTTAAATGCACATGTCCAAACTGTTTTTTCAGACCACCACCATGTGTATTCTCGGTGCCTGCCTACACTCCAGCAAGGGCAACCAGCCTTAGTGATGCTGAATGTATTTGCATTACAGACTGAAACCTGAAAACCCCACTCGCTTGTAAATACTGTGCATGACTATACATGGCAAGCACATGGGTGTGTGCTAAGACTCTGCTTCTTCCCCCAAAAATTCGCTCCCCCTTTCCATCTAATGCAACTGTGAAATCACCAGAGCAAGACGCAATAAATCTCTGCCTATAATTCCTCTCTGCACACAGAGTCATGTTTTCACATTAGTCCCAAAACGAAATTTCTTTGCCAATTTGAAAGCACACTTACTGCTCTTTTTTTTTTCGGGGCAAGTGAAAATCACTTTTACAGACTGACACATTATGAAACCACCATGTGTAACTACAACAAAAACAATTTCCATTTCTATTATTCATTTCTTAAGTTACCACATACATCCCCTCTCAAACTGTAAACTCACCTTTAAAATTAGTTAGTTGTGAAAGAAATGTGACACTCAAACAGCAGATTATCAGAGCCAGGATCTCTGTTGTGTTCACCTCTCTCCTCTCAGCAGAACCAGATAATGGCAAACTTTCCCTCTATTTTTCCACACATATACTTGTAAGTTTCAAATCTCAGTGCTTCCCCCTTTTTTTCAAATGTAATCACACATTTCTATTGGTTGAAAACCAACCCTTTTCCAAAAGTACCCTTCCCCCAACTTGACTTCTGCCTAGTACCCTTCCCCCAACTTGACTTCTGCCTGCTACCATAGCAACAGCTCATGGAACACTGCTGTGTTGAGTTAGGTCAGAAGTTCGCCAAACAATGTTTCAATTCCACAGAGCAAGAGTGCTTGACTTTTCAAACCTAACAGCAAATCCATAGTACTGTTCTTTGGTTACACATTTTTTTTTACCAATACAAAACATGCTTCTATTAATTTACACATACAGCCTAGTTTTTATTCTAGAATGGTATGAAACAGCCAATCAGTTCTTTTTGTTTTGTAAAAAATATGTATGCCTCCATTTCCAAACTGTCTTTCTTTTCATATTGCCATTCTACTGAAAGACACCTCCTGAGTGCATCCAGTTCTCCTTTGAAGATGTTCACAGTGTGGATTGTAGGGCACAGCTATGTCTTCTGGAGTGAAAAGTTTGCAGAGAAAACAGGTATGGTGAGAGACCTTGCTTTGCCAAATGTAGACATTAAATGGATTGGTCAGAGAGGGTTAAAGTGGCACCAATTGATGCCATTGGTGAAATCCTTCATTCAAATCCAACACCCTGACCTCATAATAGTGCACTGTGGTGGCAATGACCTAGGCACTTTGACTGGGGTAGGTCTGGAAATGCTTATAAAGGACACCTTTGCACAACTGTTTACACTTTTCCCTAAAACTGCCTTTGTGTTTTCCAACATATGCCAAAGGCAAAAATGGAACTGGTCCAATCATTCTGTTTCTGCTTTCCTCCGTGACTATGGTATGGGTGCCATTTACCACAACAACTTGCGTTATGACATGCAAGACATTTATAGAGGAGATGGTGTGCACTTCAATGATGAAGGGAACAGAGTCTTCCTCTTGAACCTTAGACTCTGCATCGGTACTTACTTGTAGGTACCACTTAAAAAATGACTTCATAAACACAACAGCTCTTTTTAGAGCTCCCTAATATCTAAACTCTTAAATCTGCTTTTCATTGATTTTTTTTTTTTTTTTTTTACCGTACGCTTACCGTAAGCTTACCGTACGCGTACCCCGTGATTTTTTTTAAAATCAATAAATGTTTTTTTTGTACTTTTCTGTCCTTCTTTGACCCCCTTACAAATGTTAGGGGGTCTGTAACTCTCCTCATTGCCCCCTTTCCTTGTTTTCACTCTTTTTTTTCCAGAGTGAAATACACAAAATGGCGGCCGCCGCTTCCTGGTTTCGACCGATTCGAATGTTTACTAAGATCTAAGAGCCAATCAGAATCGGCCACCGTACGCTTACCGTAAGCGTACGGTAAGCGTACCGTAAGCGGGCTCAGATATATATATTGATTTAAAGGCTATTTTCTCAGAATCTACTGAACAGATTTACACCAAACCTACAAAAGGCACTTCCTTGACCTAGGGACTACCTCTCTGCCAAATTTTGAGTAATTCTGTTCAGCCGTTCGGGCTGTAGCTCGTTCTAAAGGTCCTATGGAAAAATGCATGGGAAAAACGCGTTTTGGGACCCCCCTTTTATCTCAGCCCCCGCTTGACGGATCCCCCCGAGACTTTCAGGGTAGGAGCGGAGCGTAGCGCCCCACCTATTTTGAAAAATTCGCGAGGATTCGTCAACCGGCGCCAAAGTTATTCAAAATAGAATGTTGCGGATTTCCTATGGAAACGTGGTCCTAACTATAACTACCTACTGGCGACCGCCAGTAGGTAATATATATATATAAATATATATATATATACATATATGCGCGCTCAGTCCCAGTCACATCAAGAACTCGGGAAAGCACTCACGGGACACTCCTGCAGTTGTTTAGTCATTTATTGTATAGCGAGCATGGAAAACATGACGCGTTTCGGCTATGCCTTAGTCTGATGTTTTACAAATTTCGCGCCAAAGAAGCAGCATATTTAAATGAAACGTTACGTGGATCACATGACATCACAGTTCATAGACATCATAGAAGGACAAACACATTAAGAAAATCACTGTAGGCAATTCATCGCCATTTTGGAATGTAAAAACAATTTGATAATATTGCTTATTACGCCGTGTATCGGCTTCCAAAATCAGTCCCAAATTAGAAGTAAGGTGAAAAACTTCACGCATATCGCCATATATGGACATGTGATATCCCTCAAAGATGACAAAAATTAAAGCCGTGTATCGGCAAACCAATGTCACATGAGAAATCTCAAAGCAACACAAGGGTCATTTCAAATTGCTCAACACGTTAAATAACATTGAGTATGTTACGATAACATCCTGTCGTATATCTTTTGTCCTACATTCAAGTAAAACTTAAGAAAATCACGCCATGTATTGGCTAAGACCTCATCATTGTTGCTGACATTGCAAAGTATAATTGCGTTGGCAGCAAGAGAACACTGATCTATATGGTCACTGGTCTAAAGAGTCCTCGACCCATCAAAAAGTTCCTTACCTGCAATACCAACTATGTGTTTGTCCTTCTATGATGTCTATGAACTGTGATGTCATGTGATCCACGTAACGTTTCATTTAAATATGCTGCTTCTTTGGCGCGAAATTTGTAAAACATCAGACTAAGGCATAGCCGAAACGCGTCATGTTTTCCATGCTCGCTATACAATAAATGACTAAACAACTGCAGGAGTGTCCCGTGAGTGCTTTCCCGAGTTCTTGATGTGACTGGGACTGAGCGCGCATTTATGAACGCGAACGCACCTTCGCGTTTTGAAGCACCCGTCTTTTGAGTGCGCTGGTCTGGAGGTGCAGTGGGAGTGATGATTGGATTTACCAGCGACACCGTCGAGGTGTAAAGGGGAAGAAGTAATTTGGATCGACCGCGAGGACGAGATTGCTGAGTCCGGGAGTTTGTGACGTATTTACAGCAAACGAAAAACGGCGACCGGTAAGCGAGTTACCAACGTTTACTCGTTTCTATTCCCTAAAACCATTTGGGCAGACGAGGGACCCTGCAGTTTGGCCTTAGGAAATAATTTCCTGTGCGAGCATGTTTAACATATCTGAACGCCGCGAAGCGGCTCAGGACATGTTCAAGAGCAGTGTTTCCACCGATACCACACAGCGGGGCAACAGAGCGCTCCCCACAGTTACGAATTTGACCACGAAATTCATGGCACTTGAACGACTCTATGAGCGGGAACAACGCAAATGGTGGGAAGCCACCTCCTTGCAGAGCTACATCGACGTCGATCGCATCCCAAGGGGGTTGCGAATTTACACCATTCCGGCCTATGAGAACCCGGATCCTAAGTTGCTGGATGAATGGGCTGCACACTCAGCGGAATCGAGCAAAGGCATGCTAGTAATATTGGTCAAATTCGCTTGGAGCGACAGAGATAAAGCTCTACTTGAAATTGAGAAAATGGAGATGGAGATCGAAAAGGAGGAGGACAAAAAGAAGATAGAAGAACTGAAAGAACAAATGAAAAAACGACTTGTTAAATATGAAGCTAAAATTAGATTGAGAAAACAAGAAAAGTTTGAACGCGACGAGCGTGATTATGCCCTAGGGAGAGTCCTGACGTTTGCCAAGAAATTCGAGGGCCCACGCAAAGAGTTAAGGGCCAAAGGCAATGAACCGGATACCATCAGAATTGAAACATCAGAATCGGACCTTACGGGGGGTGAATCTTCGGATGACACCACTGGACACGCAAGACCTACTGCGACTCCTTTTCAGGAGGAGTTCCGGATAATGAGGCAAACATGGCTAAGAGGGGGCAAGAGCAGACCACCGGAGGGGGAAAAAGAAAAAGAAAGACAAGGCGGGGCGGCTGGAGAAGAAGGACGAAAAGCTCCTACCAGGGCTTCTCGCAACAGAAGGGGGAAGAAATGGAATTAGACAATCTTACCATTATCAATCTAACACCCAGAACCCTTACATCTGCAGAACAACAAGTTCTCAGTTTGGGTCTAACTTTTTGCCCCTCGAACAGAATGGAATATACACAGACTCGTATCGATCTTTTCAAGCTGATAAAAAAATTTAAGCTTCATAAATATTTCAAGTTGAAACCTAACGCCTTGAAATCAAGAAAATCTTTAAGCCGACCAGGAGTGGCTGACATCTTAACAGGTGAAGACTTAGCTGCCCTCGAAACAATGGAGTCATTGCATACGGACAATACAGATCGGAGTCAGGAAGATAACATCTCGGAAACTGACTTAATACAAAGAACCACGCATTTGGGATTCAATCAAGTGAGAGATATAAGTGTTTTTAAACCCACCTCACAATTCCTACCGCAGTTACCCATGGATGCCATCGACGTGTTTGCTGAGGCAGTTAACAAAGATCTTTTGGCCTTGAGAGGGAAGTTACAACACTCAAATATCAAGCAAAATATAACTAAAGAGCAACGCGCAGCGATTAGCGACTTGGGCAATGACCATATGGTGATCTGTAAACCATCGGACAAAGGGGGTAACGTGGTTTTACAAACAAGGGAAAATTACGAAACGGAGGTGATGAGACAACTATCTGATGTGGAGAACTATCAAAGGATTTCAAAGGATACTTATCTGGACAGTATCCGAAGATATCATGATATGATCAAAACATGGCTCGATAAATCAATGCTATGCATGGAAGAGTATCTGTTTCTCCATTGCCTGAATCCAGTTGTTCCCACGTTTTACCACATACCCAAAATCCACAAGAATAAGGACCATCCCCCAGGAAGACCCATTGTTTCCTCTCAGGGGGGACTAACAGAACATTTATCTATTTTTGTTGACTCTTTTCTTTTTCCATTGGTCCAAACCTTACCTGCGTACATTAAGGACTCGCAAGACTTCTTAAAGCGCATTGAAAAACAACAATGGAATCGTGAGTATAAACTCATTGTGCTCGACATTACCAGCCTATATACCAGGATAAGACATGAACATGGCTTGGAGGCGGTAGCCCATTTTCTCAAGAAGAAGCCCCTAAAATTCACGGAACATAACACTATGATTCTTCAATTTACCGAATTTTGCTTAAAAAACAACATTTTTGTTTTTGGTGAAGACTTTTACCACCAGAGATCTGGCACTGCGATGGGCACCTGCTTCGCCCCTAGTTACGCGAACTTGTTCGTGGGCTGGTGGGAGGAGCAGGTGTCCAAAACACCTGGTCTGATTGATTCCAACAGGGTCATAAGTTGGTATAGATATATCGACGATCTCTGTATTATTTGGGATGGCTCCTTCGAAACAGCCTCTTCCTTGATTGACAGTTTGAATAAGAATACTGTTAATTTAGAATTTAGTGGGGAGGTAAGCTCTGAAACTGTCAATTTCCTTGATTTAAAGATCAGAGTAATCAACAACCAACTGTCGGTATCCCTATATCGGAAACCTACAGCTGGGAATTCGACTCTTCATGCTAGGAGCAACCATCTTCCTAGTTTAGTTAGAAACATCCCTTATGGTGAGTTCTTACGGTTGAAGAGAAACAGTACAAGAGTTGATGATTTCGAAGATGCAGCAAGAGAAAGTATCTGTAGATTTATTGCTAGAGGATACGGTAAATCATTTCTTGAGACCACACTGCAAAAAGTCAGGAATATACCGAGAATCACCCTGTTGGACGGTGATCCGAATAGGGATACACAGCAGGGAAAAGAGGGCAGAAAGAGAAATAGGATGGATGAGTCAGGTACCAATAAATTCAGGATGGTTACAACTTATTCGAACGATGCCAACCAAGTAAAGAAGATTCTGAGAAAAAATTGGCATATCCTGAAAACGGATCATACTATTGGTCCGGACATCCCTCCTGCCCCTTTAGTAACTTTCAGAAAAGCCATATCACTAAGGGACAGTTTGGTACAAAGTCACTTATCTACTAGACCCAAGGCGATGGGAACTCTAAGGGACCTTAGAGGTTTCTTCCCTTGTGGCAAGTGCAAAGCTTGCGTTGGCAGCAAGAGAACACTGACCTATATGGTCACTGGTCTAAAGAGTCCTCGACCCATCAAAAAGTTCCTTACCTGCAATACCAACTATGTGGTTTATTGCCTGGAATGCCCATGTGGGTTACGCTACGTGGGCAGCACGATTCATTGTGCTAAGATTCGCATTTTAGAACATATGCGAGCGAAAGCTAAGAACGATGTTACCTATCCCGTGGCAAGGCACTTCGCTGAGAAGCATAATGGCAATAGGGAATTGCTACGCTATTATGTTTTAGATCAGGTCCCCGCTAACATCAGGGGAGGGGACAGAATTAAACAACTTTGCAGGCTTGAATCACGATATATCATCGATTTAGGAACTAAGAATCCGATGGGTATGAACGTGGGGGAGGAACTGTCAGTTCATCTTGGAGATTAAAGAGTAGCAAGAATCTATACACTATAGGTAAGATTAGTGACTGGAGAATGGAATCTATAACATGGTGTGATTATAAGGTATTCTGTGATCGAATTTGTGAGATTGGCCATACACGTTAGCTTTTGGACATTTTGTGAAATTTTTTTTTTTTAATTTTGAATGGTATTATTACAAATGTGGATCATTATACTTTGCAATGTCAGCAACAATGATGAGGTCTTAGCCAATACATGGCGTGATTTTCTTAAGTTTTACTTGAATGTAGGACAAAAGATATACGACAGGATGTTATCGTAACATACTCAATGTTATTTAACGTGTTGAGCAATTTGAAAGGACCCTTGTGTTGCTTTGAGATTTCTCATGTGACATTGGTTTGCCGATACACGGCTTTAATTTTTGTCATCTTTGAGGGATATCACATGTCCATATATGGCGATATGCGTGAAGTTTTTCACCTTACTTCTAATTTGGGACTGATTTTGGAAGCCGATACACGGCGTAATAAGCAATATTATCAAATTGTTTTTACATTCCAAAATGGCGATGAATTGCCTAGAGTGATTTTCTTAATGTGTTTGTCCTTCTATGATGTCTATGAACTGTGATGTCATGTGATCCACATAACGTTTCATTTAAATATGCTGCTTCTTTGGCGCGAAATTTGTAAAACATCAGACTAAGGCATAGCCGAAACGCGTCATGTTTTCCATGCTCGCTATGCAATAAATAACTAAACAACTGCAGGAGTGTCCCGTGAGTGCTTTCCCGAGTTCTTGATGTGACTGGGACTGAGCGCGCATTTATGAACGTGAACGCACCTTCGCGTTTTGAAGCACCCGTCTTTTGAGTGCGCTGGTCTGGAGGTGCAGTGGGAGCGATGATTGGATTTACCAGCGGCACCGTCGAGGTGTAAAGGGGAAGAAGTAATTTGGATCGACCGCGAGGACGAGATTGCTGAGTCCGGGAGTTTGTGACGTATTTACAGCAAACGAAAAGCGGCGACCGGTAAGCGAGTTACCAACGTTTACTCGTTTCTATTCCCTAAAACCATTTGGGCAGACGAGGGACCCTGCAGTTTGGCCTTAGGAAATAATTTCCTGTGCGAGCATGTTTAACATATCTGAACGCCGCGAAGCGGCTCAGGACATGTTCAAGAGCAGTGTTTCCACCGATACCACACAGCGGGGCAACAGAGCGCTCCCCACAGTTACGAATTTGACCACGAAATTCATGGCACTTGAACGACTCTATGAGCGGGAACAACGCAAATGGTGGGAAGCCACCTCCTTGCAGAGCTACATCGACGTCGATCGCATCCCAAGGGGGTTGCGAATTTACACCATTCCGGCCTATGAGAACCCGGATCCTAAGTTGCTGGATGAATGGGCTGCACACTCAGCGGAATCGAGCAAAGGCATGCTAGTAATATTGGTCAAATTCGCTTGGAGCGACAGAGATAAAGCTCTACTTGAAATTGAGAAAATGGAGATGGAGATCGAAAAGGAGGAGGACAAAAAGAAGATAGAAGAACTGAAAGAACAAATGAAAAAACGACTTGTTAAATATGAAGCTAAAATTAGATTGAGAAAACAAGAAAAGTTTGAACGCGACGAGCGTGATTATGCCCTAGGGAGAGTCCTGACGTTTGCCAAGAAATTCGCGGGCCCACGCAAAGAGTTAAGGGCCAAAGGCAATGCACCGGATACCATCAGAATTGAAACATCAGAATCGGACCTTACGGGGGGTGAATCTTCGGATGACACCACTGGACACGCAAGACCTACTGCGACTCCTTTTCAGGAGGAGTTCCGGATAATGAGGCAAACATGGCTAAGAGGGGGCAAGAGCAGACCACCGGAGGGAGAAAAAGAAAAAGAAAGACAAGGCGGGGCGGCTGGAGAAGAAGGACGAAAAGCTCCTACCAGGGCCTCTCGCAACAGAAGGGGGAAGAAATGGAATTAGACAATCTTACCATTATCAATCTAACACCCAGAACCCTTACATCTGCAGAACAACAAGTTCTCAGTTTGGGTCTAACTTTTTGCCCCTCGAACAGAATGGAATATACACAGACTCGTATCGATCTTTTCAAGCTGATAAGAAAATTTAAGCTTCATAAATATTTCAAGTTGAAACCTAACGCCTTGAAATCAAGAAAATCTTTAAGCCGACCAGGAGTGGCTGACATCTTAACAGGTGAAGACTTAGCTGCCCTCGAAACAATGGAGTCATTGCATACGGACAATACAGATCGGAGTCAGGAAGATAACATCTCGGAAACTGACTTAATACAAAGAACCACGCGTTTGGGATTCAATCAAGTGAGAGATATAAGTGTTTTTAAACCCACCTCACAATTCCTACCGCAGTTACCCATGGATGCCATCGACGTGTTTGCTGAGGCAGTTAACAAAGATCTTTTGGCCTTGAGAGGGAAGTTACAACACTCAAATATCAAGCAAAATATAACTAAAGAGCAACGCGCAGCGATTAGCGACTTGGGCAATGACCATATGGTGATCTGTAAACCATCGGACAAAGGGGGTAACGTGGTTTTACAAACAAGGGAAAATTACGAAACGGAGGCGATGAGACAACTATCTGATGCGGAGAACTATCAAAGGATTTCAAAGGATACTTATCTGGACAGTATCCGAAGATATCATGATATGATCAAAACATGGCTCGATAAATCAATGCTATGCATGGAAGAGTATCTGTTTCTCCGTTGCCTGAATCCAGTTGTCCCCACGTTTTACCACATACCCAAAATCCACAAGAATAAGGACCATCCCCCAGGAAGACCCATTGTTTCCTCTCAGGGGGGACTAACAGAACATTTATCTATTTTTGTTGACTCTTTTCTTTTTCCATTGGTCCAAACCTTACCTGCGTACATTAAGGACTCGCAAGACTTCTTAAAGCGCATTGAAAAACAACAATGGAATCCTGAGTATAAACTCATTGTGCTCGACATTACCAGCCTATATACCAGGATAAGACATGAACATGGCTTGGAGGCGGTAGCCCATTTTCTCAAGAAGAAGCCCCTAAAATTCACGGAACATAACACTATGATTCTTCAATTTACCGAATTTTGCTTAAAAAACAACATTTTTGTTTTTGGTGAAGACTTTTACCACCAGAGATCTGGCACTGCGATGGGCACCTGCTTCGCCCCCAGTTACGCGAACTTGTTCGTGGGCTGGTGGGAGGAGCAGGTGTCCAAAACACCTGGTCTGATTGATTCCAACAGGGTCATAAGTTGGTATAGATATATCGACGATCTCTGTATTATTTGGGATGGCTCCTTCGAAACAGCCTCTTCCTTGATTGACAGTTTGAATAAGAATACTGTTAATTTAGAATTTAGTGGGGAGGTAAGCTCTGAAACTGTCAATTTCCTTGATTTAAAGATCAGAGTAATCAACAACCAACTGTCGGTATCCCTATATCGGAAACCTACAGCTGGGAATTCGACTCTTCATGCTAGGAGCAACCATCTTCCTAGTTTAGTTAGAAACATCCCTTATGGTGAGTTCTTACGGTTGAAGAGAAACAGTACAAGAGTTGATGATTTCGAAGATGCAGCAAGAGAAAGTATCTGTAGATTTATTGCTAGAGGATACGGTAAATAATTTCTTGAGACCACACTGCAAAAAGTCAGGAATATACCGAGAATCACCCTGTTGGATGGTGATCCGAATAGGGATACACAGCAGGGAAAAGAGGGCAGAAAGAGAAATAGGATGGATGAGTCAGGTACCAATAAACTGAGGATGGTTACAACTTATTCGAACGATGCCAACCAAGTAAAGAAGATTCTGAGAAAAAATTGGCATATCCTGAAAACGGATCATACTATTGGTCCAGACATCCCTCCTGCCCCTTTAGTAACTTTCAGAAAAGCCAGATCACTAAGGGACAGTTTGGTACAAAGTCACTTATCTACTAGACCCAAGGCGATGGGAACTCTAAGGGACCTTAGAGGTTTCTTCCCTTGTGGCAAGTGCAAAGCTTGCGTTGGCAGCAAGAGAACACTGACCTATATGGTCACTGGTCTAAAGAGTCCTCGACCCATCAAAAAGTTCCTTACCTGCAATACCAACTATGTGGTTTATTGCCTGGAATGCCCATGTGGGTTACGCTACGTGGGCAGCACGATTCATTGTGCTAAGATTCGCATTTTAGAACATATGCGAGCGATAGCCAAGAACGATGTTACCTATCCCGTGGCAAGGCACTTCGCTGAGAAGCATAATGGCAATAGGGAATTGCTACGCTATTATGTTTTAGATCAGGTCCCCGCTAACATCAGGGGAGGGGCAGAATTAAACAACTTCGCAGGCTTGAATCACGATATATCATCGATTTAGGAACTAAGAATCCGATGGGTATGAACGTGGGGGAGGAACTGTCAGTTCATCTTGGAGATTAAAGAGTAGCAAGAATCTATACACTATAGGTAAGATTAGTGACTGGAGAATGGAATCTATAACATGGTGTGATTATAAGGTATTCTGTGATCGAATATGTGAGATTGGCCATACACGTTAGCTTTTGGACATTTTGTGAAAAAAAAATGTAAAAAATTTGAATGGTATTATTACAAATGTGGATCATTATACTTTGCAATGTCAGCAACAATGATGAGGTCTTAGCCAATACATGGCGTGATTTTCTTAAGTTTTACTTGAATGTAGGACAAAAGATATACGACAGGATGTTATCGTAACATACTCAATGTTATTTAACGTGTTGAGCAATTTGAAATGACCCTTGTGTTGCTTTGAGATTTCTCATGTGACAGTGGTTTGCCGATACACGGCTTTAATTTTTGTCATCTTTGAGGGATATCACATGTCCATATATGGCGATATGCGTGAAGTTTTTCACCTTACTTCTAATTTGGGACTGATTTTGGAAGCCGATACACGGCGTAATAAGCAATATTATCAAATTGTTTTTACATTCCAAAATGGCGATGAATTGCCTAGAGTGATTTTCTTAATGTGTTTGTCCTTCTATGATGTCTATGAACTGTGATGTCATGTGATCCACGTAACGTTTCATTTAAATATGCTGCTTCTTTGGCGCGAAATTTGTAAAACATCAGACTAAGGCATAGCCGAAACGCGTCATGTTTTCCATGCTCGCTATGCAATAAATGACTAAACAACTGCAGGAGTGTCCCGTGAGTGCTTTCCCGAGTTCTTGATGTGACTGGGACTGAGCGCGCATTTATGAACGCGAACGCACCTTCGCGTTTTGAAGCATCCGTCTTTTGAGTGCGCTGGTCTGGAGGTGCAGTGGGAGCGATGATTGGATATATACATATATATATATATATATATATATTCACAGAAAAAACCATAGGTTTCAGGCACGTTATAGTTAGGAATTAGCATTTAAAAAACCTCAGAAATTCACTGAAAAAACCATAGGTTTCAGGGGTGTTATAGTTAGCTGGACTTTTCACTTGTACAAAACCATTGAAATTCCCCCGTTATAGTTAGTTCAGCTAACTATAACTCGCGCGCCCGCAATGCACTGCTCATGACGTCACATATTACATCACTCATGACATGGTCAGTGACATCACTCATGACATCACTGATGACATCTCAAATGACATCACTGATGACATCACTGATGACATCATCCAGTGAATGTGTGTGTTTCTGAAAATTAAATATGTTTTATATATGTATATCTCAAGGTCGATGGAAGAATAAATGGGTATATAAGTGTCTAAATGGATGATTTGTTTTTGAAAAATTGATTGTGTAACTGACTGATTAAGTGTTTCATAGTGAATACATGGCTTAGTGAGTAATGTTTAAATATGTAAATATCTGTATCAGTCTCTCACTTTGTGTATAAGTGGCTGCATGGGTTGGTGAGTAGCTACATGGGTGTTTATATAGGTTATTAGTTGGTTTTATGAGTATCAGTCTGAGTGTCTGCATGGTTCGGTGGGGGTATTACGTAGTGCATAGGTGCATGAATGAATGACTCACTCTTTGTATGTGTTGAAGACAGCATGTGTGCAGGACTCTATGGGTGGATGAGTGAGTGTATGGGTGTGTTAGTGAGTGAATGACTGTCTCAATAGTGTCTTTATGAGTAACTACATATGTTTTAAACTAGTATATGTGACTATTGGTGTATATAAGCGAGTATATGTGACAGTGAGAGATTGAAAGAGTTCCTATATGAATAAGTATGTGTTTCTATAAGTGATTGTTTAAAAGACTAAGTATGTGTAAGTTTCCGTAGAAGTAAGTGTGGTGGTGTGTGTATAACTGTATATGCAAGTAAATGTATGTTTGATTCTTTATTAGCATGAGTGACTATGTGTGTGAGTACCTCTATGGATGAGTGGCATTGTGTAACAGGATGTATAGGTGTATGAGTACATATGATGAGTGAGTACATGTATGAGTGACTGTATAGGACTGTTGGTGAATGAGTGGATGTGTATGTGGATCTTAGAATTACTGTATAGGTTGTTGTAACTGGTATTGGTATGTCCATTGTTTTTAAAATTTTAATTTCTATTTTTGAATGTGTGTATCAAAGGTTATATTAGGGGAAGAGGAGGTCTGCCACTCTATCACAAGGATGATGTCATCAGTGATGTCATCAGTGATGTCATTTGTGATGTCATCAGTGATGTCATGAGTGATGTCACTGACCATGTCATGAGTGATGTAATATGTGACGTCATCAGCAGTGCATTGCGGGCGCGCGAGTTATAGTTAGCTGAACTAACTATAACGGGGGAATTTCAATGGTTTTGTACAAGTGAAAAGTCCAGCTAACTATAACACCCCTGAAACCTATGGTTTTTTCAGTGAATTTCTGAGGTTTTTTAAATGCTAATTCCTAACTATAACGTGCCTGAAACCTATGGTTTTTTCTGTGAATTTCAAAGGTTTTTTAAATGCTAATTTCTAACTATGCCTACAGAGATAGGACATGTGAAGAAAGAAGAAAAAATGCACAGAAAGAAACAAAAGAAGTGCAGAAAGAAGCAACAGAAGTCCTCAAATACGAAGATAAGTGCAGGAAGAAGGATAACGTGCAGAAAGAACAAAAAGAAGAGCAGAAAGAAGCCTTGTTGCAAAATCATCCTGTACCCTCAACTTTTTCAGACGGATACTGGTGGTAACTGAGTCTGACTAACCAGTCCTAGAGCCAGTGCTATGTTAAAAGACACTTAGAATACAGTGAAAACACCTACATACACTAGGGAACATTATGCGTTGGGGTCCCCCTGTGATTAGCATGACCTCCTCTGTAAGCCCCTAGTGTATAATAGGGCATGGGGATTAAAACTACCTCTTAAAACAGGCCACAGGGCGTTTTTGCACACGTTAACTCAGGCCTCGTCCCCTCCCTTCACCACTGTGTAAACACGCCCTGTGTCCATTTTTAGTTGGGAGATTTAGTTCATTTGAATCCTGAGGGTCCCTAGGGTCCAACTAGCCCACTAGGTACCTCCAGTAAGTGCCACAGAGCTGCGTTGCAGAGAGGTGTAAAAAGTGGCACGGCCTGGACCACCTCTCTGCAATGCAGCTCAGTGGCGCTTACTGGAAGCACTTGGTGGGCTAGTTAGCCCCCAGGGGCCCTCAGTATTGAAGGGAAATTATATCCCCAATTTAAAACGTGCCATAGTGCGTGTTTGCACACGTCACCTCAGGCCCCGTCCCCTCCCTTCACCACTGTGTAAACGCGCCCTGTGGCTGTTCTAAGTTGAGAGATTAAGTCCCCCTGAATCCTAAGGGTCCCTAGGGTCAAACTAGACCACTAGGTACCTCCAGTAAGCGCCACAGAGCTGCGTTGCAGAGAGGTGTAAAAAGGGGCTTGGCCTCAGAACACCTGGCTGCAGCGCAGCTCCCTGGCGCATACTGGAGATGCCTGTTGGGGGCGCGTTTGCAGAGTGCTGCACGGAGGGGGCATGGCCTCCGGCACGATGCCAGTCTTTTATTTATTTTAGTTTTTTAAGAAGGGGGGCTGTTTGGTTCCCCTTCTTATTCTAATTTATTGGCCCTGATGACCCCATCCCCCAGGGCCAGTCTCCTAATTATATTTTTTTGACCCCAATCCCCAGGGCCGGCCACTGTTTTTTATTATTTTAAAAAAATATATATTTATAGACACACCTAGGACATGCTGGACAAACCGTACGTACCTATCACCATGACGATTTGCGTGATATTCATTAAAAGGCGACTATGCATGCAATGAATCCACGTGGAATGTATTTACACCACTAGTGAAGCTCTGACATGTCTGATGCCCTACCGTGCCTAATCCTGGTAGACACCCTTGTCGTTTATTTATACAAACATGGGTAGCTATTGACGGGCACATTTAATACACATGCACACCAAGCCATTCAAAGGGGATTCGACAAAAATTCGACCAAAACTATGCAAGAAACCCCCCTCACGGTTAATAAAACACACATCCACTGCCGGATGTGTAATACTTTTTATTTTACTCTCTGGAAAGGGGACGAACATCACTTGAGAGTCACAGCGTGCTCCTGACAGAGCCCAATGCTGTGTTACACCCACCATTGCCTGCCGAGTGCCACACACCTCTGTGTTGTATTCCACTAGCTAGTGCATATGCTATGACACTCTCTAGCCCATGTGCACTGTAACACCACCCCGTGAATATGTCATGCCACACTTGTCTTCGCACGGGTTATATTGCCCCATCTAACGTGCCTTTCTCGATGCCTATGTTATAACGCACAGTGCTATGCCATACATATTACAATCTGGGATCCATATCTTTGTCACAGTGCATATGCAACGTTACACTCCCCAGCACATATTTTATATTACAACTTTAGAGACTAGTTAGGTTACACAACACTGCCCTGTGCATATTACACTCCAAGGCGCATATCGCATAGCACGCGCTAGTGCCTGTGCTATCTCGCGCTCTCCCATGAATCTGTCATTGCGCACAATGTATTGCATATTATATTTCACGCCCGGTTCATCTTATATCACACTTTTTGGTGCATAGTTTATACCATACACTATATCTAGTTTTCATTTTCAATCGTGCTCTCAGGACTATGTTCTATATAACACTGTGTTCACCTACCCTTTTCACGGGCATTACATTTTGCGATAGGGGGTGGAGGGTCAGGGGGTGTTTCTGCCAAGTGAGCCCGGAGTCACAGTCACAAACGTCCTCTTCTTCCTGAATAAAAGTGAGATTATGCTGCATACTTGTTCATATTTTAAGTAGTTCGCACAGACACAATGTTTTAAAAACAATAAAGTTCCTAATACCCGCCTTCTCTGAACAGTTAGCTTGCTGCCCCATCCCCTTCCTCCCTATCCTCTGTTGTGTGAATCCATGGACTAGCCTCCTCCCTCCTGCCATGCATGGTCTGATGTGCTGCCACTGCCCTCAATTTAGTATGATGTACCAGTCCACTCCTCCTGCCCTCCATTGCCCAATTCTATGCCCCATCATTGACCTCCTGCTTAAACTCTGTGCTTAGCTTGCTGCCCCTATTCTCCTTCCCCCTGCCCTCCGATGTCTTTGTGCATGCCCCTGCTCCATCCTTTTTGCCCACCATGTCCCATGGACCTGCCACTCCTATCTACTCTGAGTGTTCTGTTGAGCTGCCACTCCCCTCCCACCTGCCTAGCATTGTCAGATGACTGTAACCTGTCCCTGCCACCTCCACCCTGCCTGTCCACATGCCATGCCCCTATCCTCTTCCTCCTGTCCTACATGGTCCATTGTATTGCCACACCCTTCTGCCCTCCCTGGTCTGTTGTGCTGCAACTGCTCCTCCTGCCTGCCCCGTGTGGTCTGTTGTGAGGTCCCTTCCCCTGAACTTTCTTGTCTGTGCACAGGTCCTGACCCTTCCTTCTATCCTCCATCGTCCTTTGTGCATGCCCCTCCACCCTCCTTCTTGCCCATCATAGCCATTGTGCTGCCACTAACCCTCCCACTTGCCATGCATGGTCTTCTGTGCTGCCATGGCCCCTCCCACCTTCCCTGTGTGGTCAGTTAGCTGCCCCTGACCCCCTCCCACCTTCCCTCCATGGTCTGTGTGTATGCCATCACAGTCTCACTGTTGCTCTTCATGGTGTGTCTTGCTTCTAGTGCCCATCCTGCCTGACCTCCATGGCTATCTTGCTGCTCCTGCCCTGCCCCCTTGCCCCCAGCCCTACTCCCTCCCTCCTGGCTTGTCTGTTCCATTGTAATGCCCCTGATCCGTCCCTCCTGCCCTTTATGGTCTGTTATACTGCAGCTTTCTCTCCTGTCTGTCCATTATGGTCAACTAGCTACCATTGCCTCTTGCCCCTCTGTTCTCTGTTGTCCATGTGCATGGTCCTGTCCCCTCCCTCTTGCTTTCTATGGATTGTTGTGCTGCACTCCCGTCCTGCATGCCCTGTGTGGTGTATTGTGCTGCTGCAAACCCTGATGCCTGCCCTTCAGGGTCAGTTTGGTGCACCTCTCCATGTCCCTCCTGTCCTCTGTTATCCAAGTCCATGTCCCTATCCCATTTCCTTCCATGATCCAATGTACCATACTTGCGAACATTTTGAACTTGGTAAGAGGGAGATTTTGAAAAAAAACTGGGGTATTGATTTTCCCCTTTGAGTTACATTGAAAAAGAGGATATTGTAGACAAGAGACAGATCAAATAAAGCCCATTTGAGCTTAAAAACATTGGACGTTTCCTGGCTGAATCGGGTCTGTTGGCATGTATGGTTGTACTACCATTGCCTCTTCCTTCTGCCCACAATGGTCTATTACATTGCCACAGCCTTGAAGGAGGGTAGATTTTGTATCACAGGGGGCCCCTGGCCCGTTCTGTCCACACCTGAAGTATGAGACCCTTGTCCTTGCCCTGCCAGCTGCATTTGTAGGCCGTATTAAATTGACCAGCGGGTCCTGTGTTGCTATATAATTATCCTGAGACATCCTTACCACTCAGCCAGCATAAAACCCCTGTGTAGGCCCTTCTGTTCAATATGTAGGCCTCTTTGTTAAATTGACCATAGCTCTGCAATTTTAGTGTATAGCAGTCTGAAGGCAGGTCTGCGAGGCCTTCTGATCCAAACTAGTAGCCCCCACCCTACCCGAGTGCTCCGTGCTCGGTATCAAAGTTCAACATCCCCCTGAAGCTGTCGACATACAGTAGGCTGCATCCTGGACTGGTACTTGCTTCCTGGGCAGGTTTCCCGCTTTTAAGGAAGTGGCAACCGCAGAGCGTCAAGTTAGGAGAACTGAGGAGATTTTATACATGAATATATTGAATTCCCGTACAATACCCATTATTTTCTGCTTGCTCTATGGAACTTACGATAAGCGATTGGCCTGAGAGACTGACCTTTTCACCCAGTCCATTGTCAGCATTAAGTGGGTAAATGACGAAATGTCTGGTAAAATCTGCAGACGAAGCTTTTGGGTAGCATACGTAGGTAGATGTAGCGTGCAAAGGAGCCCACAAAATGATATAAAAAGGGAGCACCCACAGATATCGACGGACTACCTCGCCGTCTGTATGTAGGTTAACAGGCAGTGCAGGTTTTCCCCAAGAGCTGGGAGCTCTTGTCTTCCTTTGCTTAAAATGTCTTGCTCTGCTTTGCTTGAAGTATCTTATTCTATTTTACCTATATGAAATGTCATGTTATGTTTAACCATTGTTCTCTTTACTTTTGCATTTAAAAGATTTTGTATTGTAATTGCAGGAATGCTTGCTCTAAGAGTAAACGTGAGTGTTCCTAGGTAACATTTTCCTTGGTGTAACTTGTTTCTCATGATGCATTTATAGATGTGTTTTCTCTCTCTCTCTGTCAGTACATTAATTGAGATACAGAGAATATTATGACAGCTGTATGATTATCTGGATTCTGTATTTTGTACTTTATGTCTCTATTCTGCGGTTTCTTTGAAGTTGCATCTTCTCATTAAACTGCCATTGTATTCTGCCTCCAATTCCATGTCTCATATGTCTGTTTTCTTCATTTTTGGAGCAAGCGTTCCTAGGCACCCCGGCTCAAATTAAGGTGCCCCTTTTGTCCCTGACTCACTCTCCTGCTCAGTTCTGTGGTGGCTCCCGGGGATCTGGGGACCGCCCCTAGCTTCCTTGACCCGTAATAGATCTTCCCTCCAACAGCCTCTCTTGCAAGTCCTGTATTGTTGGTTTGTTGCCCCTGCCCCCCTTTCCACTGCCCTCCATAGTCTGTTGTGCTTCCACGGCCCTTCCTGCCTGCTCAGTGTGGTTAAATTGTTGCCTTTGCACCCTCCTACCTGCCTTCAATTTTCAGAGTCCGTGCCCCTGGCCTCTGCCTCTCAACAGTATCCTAATGAACAACTAGATTGCTAACATTCTATATTTATTACAAAAGTGTGGAACGCCTGACATCATCTTGATGTAATCAAAACTGTAATACCTAGAGCATTTCCTTTAGAAATTACATATATGAGAGGGTCTTATTGGCATCAAAATTATGGTTAGTGCTCTAAAAGACTAAAATAAGGACATATTTTCTGAGTTTTCAAATAGCGACAAAGCACTTTTAAATTATTTGTTATCTTTATGTTTTTTTATCCAGTTGACCACTTGATTAAATGTTGCACTTAGGGGAGAGGATGTGGTGTTACTTCCAGAACTGCAGACTTTGCAACTGGGGAACCAGGTTGAAGTTTCTGCTTCAGCTCGACATTCTGTGATTCTGGTCAAATCACTTAGTCTCCCCATGTCTACAACCAAAATGAATTTGTTCTTGTGTGATGTAACCAATGCTCATGTAAAGCACTCCAATACCTGACAAGTCTGCACTATATAACACTGCAAAAACACAAAATAATAAGTGTTTTGCACACTTCTGTCATTGGGCTATATTTGGGCTACATCTGGGTGATTTTGGGCTACATTTGGGCTCTTTTGTCTCCGGTGGCCATCTTGGGAGATTTATTTGTTATGAAGTTTCCTAATTTCCTCATGTACTGCAGTCTCCTCAGTAGGAAATGCTTTCAGTTTTTTACTTTGATTCCATCATGAAGGTATTCAGATATGTCACACATTTGCCATAAATTCTGGATGTTAGCACTCTAGTTGCTCATTAGATCACTGTAGTAAAACTACTGCACCATGGAAGTCTGCTCCTGGTATTAAAAGTGCATGTTTCAGTCTGCATGTCAGAATTTTTTAATGAAATAGAAGAGGATTTGAGAAGTCACTCAAAATGTGCCCTCATTTTCTTTCTTCAGCATTAATCATAATTTCTATGGCAAAATGAACCTCCTCATTGTGTTCCTTTTTAAATTAAATGTTTTAAGTGTTACCAGTTTATTCCAATAAAGATGGCTTCAGGTGTGCCTTACTTTTGTCATAATGAAGACAGTAAGCGCTCTAGTTGTTTTTAAGAACATTCTGGGACATTCTGTCATTGGGCTATACTTGGGCTACATCTGGGTGATATTTGGGCTACATTTGGGCTCTTTTGTCTCTGGTGGCCATCTTGGGAGACTTATTTGTTATGAAGTTTCCTAATTTCCTCATTTACTGCAGTCTCCTCAGTAGGAAATACTTTCAGTTTTTTACTTTGATTCCATCAAGAAGGCATTCAGATGTGTCACACATTTGCCATAAATTCAGAATGTTAGCACTCTTTTTGCTCATTAGATCACTGTAGTAAAGCTACTGCTCACCAGGGAAAACTGCTGCTGGTATTGAAAGTGCATGTTTCAGTCTGCATGTCAGAATTTTTTAATGAAATAGAAGAGGATTTGAGAAGTCACTCAAAATGTGCCCTAATTTTTCTTTCTGCAGCACTAATCATACTTTTTATGGAAAAATGAACCCCCTCATTTTGTTCCTTTTTAAATTAAATGTTTTAAGAGTTACCACTTTAATCCAAGCAAGATGGCTTAAGGTGTGCCATACGTTTATCATAAGTAGGACTGTTAGCGCTCTAGTAGTTCTTTGGAACACTCTGGGAAGCTGCAGTAGAACACAAAGGAATCAACTGACAGTCTCTGCCCTTGTTGGATGTACATGTTTTACTGAGAATGTCAGACTTCATTCTCACATGACTGAGAAAGATAATGTGAATTTACAGAAAATAAGCTCTCAGTTTAGCCTATAGATCACCTTCCAAACCTCTGTGGTAAAAGCATGAGAAAATATTTTTCTCTCAATCATGATATCCCAGCAGAAGGCTTTTTCACATGGTGAAATCACCTTAGAACATACCACAATTCCTAAAATGAGTATGGTACCATCAACAAATGATTTATAATGTAACTAAAGTCTTAAAACCTTCTATTAATTGCAATGCTTTTTAATGAGGTGCTATCATGTATATTGGTCCCAAGATGGCTGCCAACACTTCTTGGATGAAGTGCTGACAGCCAATCAGATCTCAGGATGAGATGTGTGGTTAGGCTCCGCCCACATATATATATGCTTTTAAATGCTATTTTCTCAGGAAATACTGAACAGATTTACACCAGACCTGCAAAAGGCACTTCCTTGACCTTATGGCTACCTCTCTGCCAAATTTCAAGTAATTCTGTTCAGCCGTTCGGGCTGTAGCTGTGTCTAAAGGTCCTATGGAAAAATGCATGGGGAAAACGCGTTTTGGGACCCCCCTTTTTTCTCGGCCCCTGCTTGACGAATCCCCCCGAGACTTTCAGGGTAGGAGCGGAGCGTAGCGCCCCACCTATTTTGAAAATTTCGCGAGGATTCGTCGACCGGCGCCAAAGTTATTCCAAATAGAATGTTGCGGATTTCCTATGGAAACAGGGTCCTAACTATATCTACCTACTGGCGACCGCCAGTAGGTAATATATATATATATATATATATATATATATATATATATATATATATATATATATATATATCAATGTGTCACCGTTTACAGCTTCAAATCCTTCAAAACAATGGATCCGGTCCACGGTATTGTGCAATAATTTATCCTTTATTGGTGCAAGTCAGCATAACGCGTTTCAGCTCTCGCAGGAGCCTTGATCCCATGACAAAGTTTAGAGTTATCACTGGTGTTTTTAAAGTGACTGGTGCAGGTGTGAATACATTCACATGTGCAAAATAAGCTATGGACATAAAAGAGTTACTGCCTTTAAATCTCCAACGCACGAATACAAAAGGGTAACAATATGCCAATTAAAATACATTTCTGATCTACAGACATTAAACAAATAAATACCATTTGATTTTTAGTAAAAATACATTGCCTTATATTAGATCAGAGTACAATATTTCCAGTTGCTATATATCAAATTTGATTTTGTATGCATATCATACCTCCCAGTGTATTAATGTCTATTACTGTCCTGGCGTACATCGGCCTTAGTGCTGATAAATTGCTATTGTGTTAAGGTGCAAAGTACTAATCAACTAATTCCCTTGGTGTGTGGTTGATGCGATACTTGACACAGTTTTCATAGTTTTCATCGATTTTTGTGGCTCTGTACCTGTGCAATTACTGGAGCCCCAATAAACTACACCGAGGTGCATTGACCTCTATCTACTGTCTAGATGTAAGAATGAATTCATGTGAATTCCTGACATTGGTTGTATCCTTGTGTTCACCCATTTTGTGTGGGTTAGACACCCTCATATCGGTATGAATACCAAATAACAATTCAATTATCAATATGTATGCGAGTTGTTTGGCTATTATTGCTAACGATATCATGCATATAGGTTGGTTCATGTGCAATATGTGCAAAATAAAGTACATGTGCTACTTTTCTACATGTACCTAATACAGCATAACTTGTGCAAATTGGCTTCGATGTTTTCCATAAATTATTAGCAAAACATTTTTGACAATAATCGATGTACATAGATATAAAATATTATCAAATATCAAAATAATATTAATTATTCAAATCGTGGTAAAATACCTTGATTAGAATATCATTGTACATAGAAAAATGTAAATAAATCTTGAATAAAAATCATTGTATAAAATTAGACAGTTGAATTAAAATTCCAATGTTAAAAGTACCCTCAAAAATTTACAAGCATGTATAAAGATCCTCTGTTACATTAAGCCCTGTTGGATGTTTAGAATTCAGCTCTAAAATATATCTGGTCTCCAATTTGCGCAAACGTTGTTCGCCTCCTCTTCTGCTAGGTGGGACCGAGTCAATCACGTAATATCTGAGGTCCTGACTTTTTGAACCACGGTTACTTTTAAGGTGTTGCCCTGATTATTTATCGTCCGTATGTGTATATATATACAAACACGACTTACCCCTTTAGACGAGCCACAATACAGGTAGGTTAATTCATAGTTTTTATTCCAGAAGCTGCAACATGGAAGGCAGACACCTTGCAAAAGTTCAATTGCCAATGCGTTTCGTGATACGGCTCACTTTTTCAAAGGCAAGATGATTGGACTAATGCCGAGCATGTCAGGCACTATTTTTATACACGTGGCACCCACCCAGTGGCTGCTGGCAAAGCCTGCTGGTACCTATAGTGCATGAAGTGCTCCTTGAGTAAGGTGCTATGCGCTGTCATCATCATATCAATAAAACACACAAGTGGGTTTGCAGAAGGTCACGCACAACAACGCTGCACCGTAGAACTCCCAGCACGACCTCCTGTCCTGGTGAACACCATCTGGCATCACCTTCGGGCCGCTGCTGTCAGTGGGGCTCAGTCCACGACTGGGTCAGCCGTCTTCAAATCCAGACACAAGAGTTACCCTTTTAGACGAGCCACAACACAGGTAGGTTAATTAATCATTTTTATTCTTGAAGCTGCAACATGGACGGCAGAGTATATTGTTACAATAGTATTGTTTTTTTCTTGATATAGCTACCCCGTCCAAAGGGAAACCAGACAGGAAGGAGGTGGCAGCCATTGCCCGGCATCGGAAGCTGGAGGCCATACAAACTGAATACTGGCAGCTGGTGGTTCTGGCGGAGGAGGAGGAGGATGAGGAGGCAGCAGCAGCTGCAGCCTCCTCCAATGCCCCCGGGCCCCAGCCAGGCCCCTCCAGATAGATGTGGTACCCCTCACTGAGTGACTTCTCCTACTAGTACCGTCAGTCTCTCCTCCTAGTCTATGTATTCTGCAACTGAACTCAAGGGGTGTGTGTATTAATTAATTAATTTCCATTATTAATTACGCCTTCCCCAAACTTCTTCTCTTACCTGTGCTTGATGTTTAACGTAGGCACAGCGATGGCTGCATGGTGATGAATGGTTTGGTTTCCCAACATGCCATGTTGTGGTGGTAGTAGTAGACAGTGGCAGTAACATTTGGAAAATGAGACAGTCATTCACCTGAGAGAGACTGTGGAGGAGTAGTAGAACGAAGTACAGTTCCCAAGAAGACTGCTAAACAATAATAATAATGCTGATTAGCAATGCTAAATTAAAATAAAACAAAATGGTGGCGGGGATAGCCTAGTACAACAAGTTACAAACTGTAGTTGTGTCGAGTCACTCGACTAGGCCTACACTCGACACAAGCGTAATCTTTAGTGCTGTTTAGGAGGATGACAAATCCAATCGATGCCGGCAAGTAATGATGATGGATTAGGGTCCTTTGGAAAAAAAATTACCTTGCAAATATACTGATCATATGGTTGGGAAGGGGGATTTGGAGAAAAATGTGACAAAGAAAAACACTATGCATGGACAAACAAGAAAACACAATCTTGGCAGACGACCATATCCATAAATCTGTTAAGGGAGAAAAAGGAAATGCACACATGATGATTTATTTATTTATGTATTTATTTTTTGACATTTATTGAGCGCGAACGAATACCCGTGGGCGTCTCGGCGCTTGACTAAGTGGCTGACTCTCCCCATCAGTGGAGGGACCAGGACAAGTTTTACTGGTTAAACAGCCAGGTTTTCAGATTCTTACGAAACTGAAAAAGTGAGGGACTAGTTCTAATTTGTTTTGGCAGCGTATTCCAGATCTTGGGTGCCGCAACTGAAAAGCGACGATCACCCCAGGAAACTGTTTTAGAACGTGGGACCACTAGTTGGTTGAGAGTCGTAGATCTAAGTTGTCTGGTCGGTCGATAGAATATAAGCTGGTCCTTGAGAGGGCGTGGACCTTGATCGTGGAGTACCTTATAAACTATACAAAGGGATTTGAACTTGATCCTGTTATTAATCGTTAGCCAATGGTATGTCCTGATAGTGTCGGAAATGGGTGCAAACTTGGGTGTTCTGGACAGGATACGGGCTGCCGCGTTCTGTATTGTTTGTAGTTTTTTTGTAACTCTAGTTTGGGCATTTAAGAAAAGTGCATTACAGTAATCCAGAGATGAGAAAACCAAGGAGCTGACCAGTGTTTTGGCAGCAGCATCTGGGAGGAATGGGATAATTTTCCTTATCATTTTCAGTTTGTAGTGGGCTGTGGCTGCTACTTTATTAGCATGTGCCATAAAATTAAGATGGTCATCAAAAATGACACCCAGATACCTGACCTTGGAAGTCGGGCTGGGTGGGGTGCCGAAGGCTGGGGGCCACCAAGGAGCGGGCCAGGTCGGAGAGAGGGATCCAAAGATGACCACCTCCGTTTTGTCGGAGTTAAGTTTCAGGCAGTTACCTGCCATCCACTCTCCGATCGTGCACATTGCAATTTGGAAGCGCTCTGCTACTTCCATCCCTTCACCCTTGATGGCCAACACCAGTTGCGTGTCATCTGCATATGAGGTTAGGCTCATCCCGAATGCTTTGATTATACCAGCAAGGTCCGACACATAGATGTTAAATAGTGTCGGACTCAGGGATGAGCCTTGAGGAACCCCACACGGGAGTGACATCTTGGCTGATTGATATGGCCCCAATGTAACCACCTGTGTTCTATCGCCCAGTAATGAGGAGAGCAAATCTCTCGCCGTATGGTGAATGCCCATCCTCCCGACACGGTCCACCAAGATCTTATGGTTGACCGTGTCGAATGCTGCCGAGAGATCAAGCAGTACTAGTAATGCTGTCCCGCCCTGGTCACGGATGATTCTGATGTCGTCGGCTGCCTTGATAAGGGCGGTTTCCGTACCATGGTATTTACGGAAGCCATACTGTGTATCATCCAGGAGCTGATGTTTCTCTATGTGCTCTGAGAGCTGCTGGTTCATAGCTTTTTCTGCCACTTTAGCTAGAAAAGGAAGACTAGCTATGGGCCTATAGTTCTTAAGCTCCTCCTTGTCTAAACTAGGTTTCTTTAGCAGGGGTTTAACCAGCGTATTTTTGAGTCAAACAGGGTAGCTCCCGGAGGTCAATATTGTATTACAGACATGTGTAATGACCAGAACAATAGTGTCCATAACCATAGAGAAAACTGAGGAGGGGCAGGGGTCCAAAGCCGAACCCGATTTAATAGATTTAATGATGATTGTTGTTTGGTCAGTAGAGAGAGCCCTAAAACTGGACAAGGTATTACTTGAGAAGGTAGGAGCGAGGGAGGCTTTACTGATGTTGATTTTGGAGGTAAAGGCTTGATATATGTCGTTAACCTTGGAGAAAAATAATTCAGACAGCGCGTCACAGAGTGGTTGTGACGGAGGATGATTTAGATCTGGTGCATTACCAGTGAGGGTTTTAGTTATGTTGTATAGTTGTCTGCTGGAATTTTTTGCGTTTTCAATTTGCTCTGAAAAAAATATTTTTTTGGCTGCGACAATCATAGATTTATAAGTGGCCAGTTATTCTTTGTATATGATCTTACTTTTGGCGTCATAGCTTCTGCGCCATTGTCTTTCCCTGTTCCTACTTCGTTGTTTTTGAGCTCTTAGTTCTTCAGTATACCACGGAGCGGTCGGTGTACTTCTATTCCTAGAATGGCATTTGGTGGGTGCCAGGAGATTTGTGGCATCACCAAGCCAATCGTGGAATTGGCAGGTGGCAATAGTAGGATCAGCGGATAGGATTGGGTAAGTTTTGTCCAGTAGTGTTTTAAATTCATTTTGGTCTATACTCTTCCATACTTTAAAAGGGCGTGGCTTAGTAGGTGTAACCTTCTTCCTCAGCGGTTACTTGATTGTCAGGCCGCTGAATATGGCAAAGTGATCCGTCCAAGACATAGGCAGAATATTTAGTATATGCAGGCCCTCTACGCTGGAAAAAATACCATCCAGCGTGTGTCCTGCCTTGTGGGTGGAAGCGGTGACCAATTATCTAAGGCCCATTATTTCTAGGTCTGATATAAGGGCGGCGGTATCCCTGTCATTCACTTGTTCTAGGTGAAAATTCACATCACCCATCATTGTGGTGGACTCTTCGGTGGCTATTGATTCGGTGATTGCGCTAAGGTTGGTGAGGAAGCCTGTTTTAGTCCCGGGGGGACGATATAAGAGCACTCCCTTAAAGTTAAAGCGGGCTGTAAACTTTATATTAAAGTGCATGGCTTCACATGAGGTGGCAGGGATGAGTGCTGTTCGGACCTCAAACCGATCTCTAATTATGATGGCTAAAACCCCCTCCCTTTTTGCCGACCCTATCCTGTCGATAGGCTTTGTAGCCGGGAGGGACAGCCACTACAAAATCGGGGGCCGAAGAATCATCAGTCCAAGTTTCCGTAATATACAGGGCATATAAGTTGTTGTCAGTAATGAGGTCCGCTATTTCTTGGCTGTGTTTGCCCAGAGAGCGCGCATTAATGAGGGCCATAAGGATTATCACTTCGTTGACATCACATTGCAAATTAGAGAGCGTCTTTGATGATAACTTGATGGGTAATATTAAGTAGTACTTACTAACTACTACTAGACAATTAGACAGTACAGGGCATCAGTATATTATGCAACTTGCCTTGCCTGTCTGCCCTCAAAAAGACCCAAATTATATACAGTTTCTGTTCTGTTGTACCTGGCTTACTTTTAAAGATAGCAAAGAAAATTAAAAAATAGCTGTAGGGATGAATTATAAGCAGAGAGCAAACATAATAACAACAACACACAGTCGTCATGATTGAAGATAAAAAATTAATCAAATTATTTAAAAGATGATGAATGTTGATACTGTTAGTCTGTTACTGTATGTTATCCTGGTCAAATTGGGCAGTTGTATCTCGGCATTCCTCTTGGTCCTCCCTTCTATGGACGCTCCATCCATCAATCTTGGGTGACACCACTGCCTGCCTGGCGGATGCGGATTGGTAAGGTAAGTGTGAGTTGGTTTTCCCAGTATAGCACAGGGTAAGGGTCAGCCTGTAATTGTAGATGGAAAAACAAAAATGATATTGAAAAATCAAGGAGAAAAATAATGCATAAATTACGGTGGTGTGCAACAAGAACACTTTCAGAGGCAGCATGGATACATCATGTCTACTCTGTTTCCTGCATTAACCTACAACAACAACAGGACAGAGCAGGCCCACAGCACCCATGACCCATCCTCCATTTAGCTTACATTTTGACAGAGGCAGACAAAGCACATATATAGCAACATAGCATTTTACAAATTAAGTGACTAAATTAATGCTCTGCTGTCAGTCCTACCACTACACTGGACTCCACCACTACACAGACATGTAGGTCTGCTGTGGTTGTTGTTGACTTGTTTACCTTTTATGCCACTCAGGAAACACCCTGACTTATTCCATCAATCATCTCCGATCCTACTGAGTGACTGCGAAGATATAATAACACTGTGGTCATCATCATGGTGTTGTCCAACTCAGTGTGCAGTGTACAGAGTGAGATCACATTCCATATTCAAAATGCAATGGATCGGCCTGCTGTAGAAGTACAATTTTGGTATTAAAAAACAAGAAGAAACTGACGAGTTACTTTTAGTGTGCAGAATAAATAATAGTACACAATGAATTCACTTCATGCACAACAAACAACAACAACACAAATCCCTCAGTCAGCGTTTAATGCGTGCATAATTTATTACCTGTTCCTTCTCATCTTAAGTTAAGGGGCAGTCTCTCCTGGCTCGAAAAGGAGGATAGCTATAGTAGTCGTCATGTTCCACCTCTTTTGGAGGGATCAACGAGGCAACATTTTCTTTTTTCTTCTATTATTCTACATCCAATCATCATCTGGCTTGAGGGAAATGGATTTAGGGCAAGTCAGGAAGATGGAGGAGCAGGACTTGGAGGAGTGGACTTCAGTTAAATGCAGACAGCTGCAACTTATGGCAATAAAAAGACTAAAAGACGGTGGTGATGATTCGAAGTTTCGAACCAGAAAGACAGACACACACACATAAAAGTAAATAAGGAAGGAAGAAAGTAAGAAGTTCAAGCCTAGTTGTCTGGGAAGTATAGCTTGTCCTCGAACTCTGGGGGTTCAACCAGAAGTAGGTAATCATCTAACACACTACTTTAGTCACCTAAGTCGCTGTCCTCATCTTCCTGCATCGATTCATGTATTGTGTAATTCGGTGGTATAAAGTGCTGATTCATTTTGATCATGGTTAACCTCTCCACGTTTTTGGGCGAGAGACATTTTCACTGTTACAATGGCACCAGCAGCACTGAAAACACGTTCAGACGAGACACTTGCGACAGAGCAAGCCAGATAGTTTATTGCCAGCCTGCTGAGCACTGGCCATTTGCCCCTTTTCCCATACCAATACAACAATGGGTTTTGATTAATGTGGACCTCTGTTTGGCCATCCAGATAGGCCTGGACCATCTGCTCAATGTTCAGAGGTGCTACAATTTGTTTGCCTCTTTTGTCTTTGGACCTAGCAAGCCCTTGCTGTAAATGCCAATCCTGTGCTGATTTTACTGGGGCTGATGATCAGGTTCTTGCTGTTGTCGATAGTGTTGGTGAACACTCTGAGCCAAATGCACTGCCCTCAGGCTCTGAAGTGGAACTTGACGCCAGATGCCCTGCTGCAGTACTTGTTGTGGGTTTGAGTAGCGGGCATTTAATTGCCAGCGATTCATTTTCAAAGTCATTGGGTGCCTCAGCTAATCAAGTTATGTACCGGGCAACCTCCTCTTCTGAAAAAGGAATTAATCTCTTACTGTTCAGTGCCGATTTGTACCGTGGATCCAGAATTGTGGCACAAATGTAATGTTTTTCTGACACAATCTTAGTTTGCACCCTTTTATTTTCAGCTAAGTGACGGGATAAGCTCTCCACCCACTCATATGTTTCATTTCTTTCCTCCACACCTATGTACGCTTCAGACACCTCCTTCAGCTGTTGCTCCAACATGTGCAACAATGGGATAGCTTGGCCCACAGTACAGTCCTCCTTGCTAACTTCACATGTGAAGACCTCGAAAGGAAGAAGCATTTCTTTCAGGCATTTAACTAGGCACCATTGGTCCATCTGAAGGGTCATGCCTTTCACAGCAGCATCCCCTCTTTGCATGACATATTCATTGATTGGTCTGTACTGCTCAAACAGATGGTCAGGCATGTAATAAGTTGAGTTCCAACGTGTTGCCACCTCCTAGATGAGTGCTTTGACTGGCATTCTATAGTCAAGTTGAATGATCCTCAGTTGCTTGCGGGCTTTAAAGAATGGCTGAAATGTGTGCATATTCTTCGGCAGGTGGTCAGTAAGTTGCTGACTATGGCTTCTTTTTACAGAAAGTCTTGAACAATAATGTTAATGCAGTGCGCCCAACATGGGACCCTGAAATAGGCACCATCCTCCATGGCCTTATGTACATTACTGCCATTATCCGTGGCAATAAAACCAATGCTAAGCCCTCTAGAGGTCAGCCTTTCAAAGACCTTGCTGTTAAACTCTTCCAAAATGTTTGAAGCATTATGAGATTTCTCCAAGGCGAACATAGCTACAGTTGCATGTTTCCGAGTAGCATTAGAAATCACAGCTGTGTCAACAGCACCTTCTTCAGATATCTTTTCTATAACCCCCACAAAAGAGATCCAGTGTGCAGTGATGCACATGTAATCAGTGGCTTGGCAACTGGTCCACATGCCTGTTGTCAGGTGGATATTGTGAACACCACTCTGCTGCAAAGGTTGTCCAAGCAATTCCAGCACATCAGATGTAGTGCTGGAAAAGCAACTCTGGCGAAATAGGACTGGCTGGGAACCTTCCATTTAGGGCAGATTCAAGGAAACCCACCCCTTCCACAAAAGAAAAGGGGAGAAGGTCAGTGCTAAAATTTTAGCCAGCTTCGCATTGTACAAACGTGCTGTTAGGTGGTTGCGTTCGTACTGACCCTTTGACCGAAGCATGCTATCAATGGTAGGCTGGATTATTTTCCTTTGTGGTGCAGCTGTCTTCTTGAACCCAGTTGGGCTCAACAATGCACTTTTTTCATTGCAGTACTCGGTTGCCTTGGAGTCTCAGTCTGACTCTGAGGCTGACTCTTTTTACTACGGTGCCACTGAGATGTTGCTGAGGATGTGGGCGGTACCACTACACTGCTGCGGACAGGGCTAGAAATGTCTCCCTCTTGTTCACCTTCCAACATAATCATATCTTCTTCTACTTCTTCATCCCCACCAACAGCAATGGGTGCAGTTTTACTCTTTTGTACACGAAGTAGGTGAGCCTCCCACTGGAACATGTGGTGTTTTTTGAGGTGACTTGTTTGGCCTCCGGTACCATAGTTTGTACCAAGCTTACCCTTCCTAACAGCGTGTCCACAAGTTGAGCATATAGCTATGTTCTCCTCCTTACTGCTAACCGAAAAGAAGTCCCAAACTGGGGAGGTGAACTTTCTGGCGCTGCTGGAGGTGCCACTTTCAATGCCAGATGAACTGGAGGGTGGGTGTGAAATTTGACTTTGTGCACTTACAGTACCACTACCTACTGAGGTGGTGGTTAAGCTGGATGTAGGTCCCTGCCGGGCCTTAGCAAATGCAAATATGGAAGCTGGAGGTGGTGTTACCTGTCTTGGTGGTATCCACACTGCATCACTCACAGCAATTTTGAATAGGGTAATAATGTTGGTCTCTATCTCCTCTGGGCCGGGAGTGATGTTCTCGATTACTGACTCGTCATCATCATCCCCCTCTTCTACATCTACCTCCATAACTCTAAGACTTTCTGGAACCTTCCTTTTCACTAGCCTTGTCTTGTGGCATGCATCACTCTCAGACTGAGCTGGTGGCTTCCAAGTGGCATCTAGATCATCAGAAGCGGGGCTTGAAGAACAAGTTGATGGACTAATCCTCCTTTTCCTTGCTGGGGATCTGGAAGACAATAGATCTTCTGAAAGAGTGGCTTGCTCCTCTTCGTCTGCAGGGAGCTCGATTTCCTGAACTGCCCCTACTTCAAGAGGAACAACTACTATTGTGGGCTGTTGTTGCGGCTGTTGTTGCGGATGTTGTTGTGGCTGTTGTTGCGGCTATTGTTGACCACTTATCTGCTGAATTTCCACCTGTGTTGATTGGGGACTACTTTGCGATAATGACATTTCAACATCACTGCTCCTTAGTAGACTGGCTACCTCTGCGACACTCATGGGCTTGGGCCTAGGTTGGTCGGGTGGGCCCGCTGATGCGGAGGTGCTGCTCCCAGCTTGCTTCCCGGACACCACTGATGCAGACGTAATTTTTTGTTTCCCAAAAAACATATTGGCCGGCACACCAGTCTTGATAAGTGGCAGTGCCACTTCCTTCTTCTGTTCCTTCTTCTCACTGGCAACTCTCTTGGTACTGGAGGACCTGGTACCTTTCTTTGGGGCCATCTTCTTCTTCCTTCTGATGTCAGCAGGACGCAGGTGCACAAGTTGCAGAGATGTCTGTGGCCACATGTGGACGTAACGTGGTGCGCAGCAGGACTTCTGTCTGGCAGCACAACGAGTGATGATGACACCTCCTCCTCTGTCTTTTTGTGTACCTAAAAGCACAGCAGCCGGGTGAAGAACATCAGTGAAATGTTGCATTTGTTGTTGTGGTTCATTTTCTACTACTACAAAAAACAATTGTAATATATAACTTAGTGTGTGATGGTCACACTTGTTAATGTTATATTATAAAATTTTATTAACTCAGTTTAAGTTATAAAAAAAACATAACAGTGTAGCCATTTGTGAGACTTTGACAACAAGGGCTTTCATGGTATACTGTGTACACTCAGGAAGGATAGGAAAGAAGAAGAACAAAAACAAAAATACAAATGTAATGGAAGTGGAACCTGTTTGGCATTAAATTATTTGCTCATCACGTCATTCAGGGAGCTGCAGCTGGCAAAGGGGATGGATGGAAGTAGTAAGCCAAGAGGAACATAGGAAAGGCATGCAGGCATATATAGCAAAATCAGCCCACCACTAAACTACCCCCACAAAATGGCCGCCAGCCACATGGACACTCATAGTCACAAGCAACAAGCAGGAGGCCTGGAAAACAATGAACTCAAACAGGCCTATAATAGCCAGGAAATGGAGGCATGCTAAACAACACAGCTTTAATGCAATAAAATGCAAAAACAAAAATCCACAGGGCTAAACAAGGTATGCAAGTTACACAACAAACACACACACACACACACACAGAGACACACAACCAAGGCATTTATTTAACACACACCAAAAAAGTGAAATACCCCAAAAAAACACATTTTTGCAATTCAATCCAATGCCATCTATGCCATAAATGATGTTTACATTCAATAGAACACACAGAAACAGCTGTTTCATGCACCCCTGACTACCTCTGATCCTACTGGATGAAAGGCCTGTTGGCAGACTAGGTCACAAGCTTGCAGGCCTATGGCAAAAGCACACTACATGGCTTCAAAATGACCACCAGCCACATGGCCAGGCCCACAACAAAAAGAAAGGGAAGACAGACATGCAGGCCTATGGCAAAAGCAAACTGCCTGGCTTCAAAATGGCAGCCAGCCACATGGCCATGCCCACAACAAGAAGCCTAGGCCAAAAAAGAACAAAGGAAACACATGCAGGCCTATATGGCAAAAGCGGCACACTTATAACCACCACCAGAAATGGCCACCAGCCACATGGAAACTCACAATCACAAGGAGGAGGCCTAGAAAACAATGAACTGAAACAGGCCTATAATAGCCAGGCAAAGGATGCATTCTAAAAAGCACTGCTTTAATGCAATAAAATGCAAAGACCAAAATCCACAGGGATAAACAAGGTGTGCAAGGTACACAACACACCACACACTCAACAAAGGCATTTATTTAACACACACCCAAAAACTGAAATACCCCACAAAATACACATTTTGCAATTCAATCCAATGCCATCCATACCCTAAATGATGTGTTAAGTAAATTCAACACACACCAAAGGAACAGTTGTTTCATCATGCACCCATGACTAGCTCTGGGTCTACTGGCTACCCACAATATTTTTTTTTTTAAATGATGAAAAGTACCAAAATTGCAGTTGCAGCAACTGCAATGCCCCAATCAAACAAACAACTTACTTGTAAAATTTCAAATCCAAAAATACTCAAATCCAATGATATATGATGCAGCAGACACCTTCCAGCTCAAAATCAAATGAAAAATGAACAGGAGAAGGACAAAACACCGTGAGGAGCCTTCTGGACAGGAACAGGAAGTTGGAGACTATGTGGCACTCCCTTCCTCTCCCAAAAAAAAGTTTTTTAAAAAAAGGACTCCTTGCACAAAAAAGTACAGCCAAATGTCAATCAGATCATCATTGTAGAGAAGGTTTTATGCTGCTCGAGATCTTATTCTTCTCCAGATTGCAAATTTTGCATGTTCGGCATCGCAAGCTTCACCAAACTTCCGCCGAATGTCCGATGGCGCGTCCAAATTACGTGTTCGCGATCGCACACTCTTGCGGTGTCCGATGGCGCAGCGAATGACGTGTTTGCGATTGCACACTCTCTCAGGATCGCGCGGCCGGCGACCAAAATCTAGTGGCGCATGCGAACAGATAGGAAAACTCGTCATCGAATGCAGGGATCCCGGTAAGTCGCCATTGTGCACCCAAAAACGCATTTTTAAAGTGCGAATGAGGAAATAATTCCGCTACCCCGCGGATCGTGGAATTTCTGGCAATTCCGTGTTCTCAGCGGAACACGGAATTGCAGAAATTCCGCAAATTCTGCAAGCGGAGCGGATTTTACCGCCCAGGCCTACCATGATATAGGATGTCGATATTCTTGACTTCGATATTTTTGTCACGATATTTTTGTGCCTCAATATTTTTATTTGAAAAGTTTTATATAGCGCTGGCTAGACCCGGAAGTATCAGAGCGCTTTACATGAGGACGAGCATTGTTTCAAAGCATAGTTACAAGTTACATAGTTACACAGTTTCAGAGCATAGTTACAAGTTGCTGGAGCGTAGTTACAAGCGTTAAAAACATATATGTAAGTGAAAAAGCAGGTAAGGTGAGAGATTCAGGGAAGAAGGGATAGGAGCAGGGGAGGTAGACAAGAATGAAAGAGGGAAAAGGATGGGAGAGGGTTAAAGAAACACAACCGGGAGACGGGGAAAAACAGTGTCCAACGTCCAGTGTGCCAGTTCAAATGGTGTCATTCCCTTTCCTCCGTTTTGTGTGGCTCCCTTTACGCTGTGGACTCTCTCAGAGGGGTCTCTGAGACTCCAGGGCATACATACTGGATCTCTCCCCAACAAGGGGAGAGGGAGTGCTTTGGCAAGGGGCGCTATTCCCACACCTTCGCTGTGTGGCTCCTATTGATGCTGTGGACTCTCTCAGAGGGGTCTCTGAGACCCCAGGGTATAAATGCTGGATCCCTCCCCAACAAGGGGAGAAGGAGTGCTTTGGTAAAGGGCACATGGTTACAGAAGTTAGTGTTGTAAAAGTCCAATAAAGAAGAAACAAGTCCACAGGAGAAGGAAGGGGGGGCAGGGGGTTGGGAAGAACCAGTTGGTTACATAAGCACTTTGGATTACATGAGTTACATACGAGATACAAAACAGAGAAAAAATTGCAAATGTACAAGTTGTAAAGTCACTCAAGGAGGAGATATAAACAAGAAAATATTGCAAATGTACAAGTTGTATAGTCACTCAAGGAAGAGATACAAACAGAAAACTCTAAAATCACATAGGAATGGTAGTAAGTACAAAGGTCTACTACATATGCTAGTGGTTAGAGTTCTATATAAACAAATATTAGGTTCACTCAGGATTAAATTCAGGGGAGAGAGGAAAGTAATAAGGGAGGTAGAAAGAGTGAGGGAGGAGGTAGGGGTGGGGGTGATGAGTGATGGGATCTGTTTTGTCCATGCCGGACACCTGGGCCCCCCCACCCTGACCCACCGCAGTGCAGGGCCCGCTCCTTGAAGCCAACCCGGGCCAGGCCCATAAAGCCACCATCTTGAGTGTGAAAGCCACCATCTTGAGTACAACCAGCTGCAGGGAAGATCGTTCCAGGGAGCACACAGTCTAATGTCTCAGTAGTCTGTTCTGAAAATGCAGCGCCGCCTCCTGCTGCGTGTGTCCCGTGAGGTGAGCATAGGGGGCACTACAGCATGTAACCGGCCGCTCTGGCCCGCATCACCCGGTCAGCAGTCTCTGCCCCAACACCATAGTCAGTTTTGTGCTCTCTACTCAGAATGGGCCTCACCACAGAATCGCCCGCCTGGGCCCCCGGGCTGTTCTCTGTGGTTCCCGAACCGGCTTTTAATGTCACACTAGTGTATTTTTCTGTTTGGAGAGAAGTACTTAGAAACCCTTGTGTTATTGAGGTTTATAAACAAATTAGCATACAAAAACATATAAACATGTTCACTATTATCTCTCAGCTTTTTTTATCTTACTCATGAACAAACATGGAACTCATCTGCATACATTTATTCAGATAGAGTTTTAAAAACAGACCTATTTTATTTCCGGTAGAAATGCAACCGTAAGGCAACAAACAGAGGTTTAACGATTCCGCTTCCCAAATAGATTCCATAATTCGAAGAATCTGTAGCATGAGCATGTCCTGGCGTAAGTCATCACCATGTTTAAATATAATTCCAATGGTCTTGTTTGACAAGGAAGTAAGGTCAGCACATCTGAATTCCAACCAGAGCGGATTCTTGTTTGAGGCCATCACTTTGCATTTCTCTACTACAAGTGCTCCTGCTCTCATTCCAGGATCGTAGGGCACTCTGAAGCTTTCGGGCAGGTGGGAGCCCTACAATTTCTCAAGCTTCTGCCTCAGCTGAGTCATTACTTGGGAAGTGACGTCATACTTTTCAGCAGAGATAGACTTAATCACCATGGTAAATTTGTGCAGTATTTCGGTAACTTGAACCTGCTTTATGAAGTCCTGCAGCTTGGCCTTTCCGCATCCTCTTAGATACGCTTCTAAGATTACAGCAAACCTCTGCTGATAGTGCTTAGATTGAGCAATTCTTTTACTACCTAATCCTCTTTTTAGAAGAAACCGAGCCAGTGCGCTGTCATAATATGGTTCAAACTTCACTGCTGTCCGATTGATGGCACTGCTTGCTGCCTGCTTAGCGCACTGACATCTAGGCATATCCGAGAAAGTGCAGTGTCTCCACGTCGCGGCCCGGGATCCTGCCTCGCCACATTGTTGAGACGACCCTCTCAGATTGCGTCAGGATCGGGACCGATCACCAGATGAACAAGGCGCCTCCCACTGCTTGTGGACAAACAGCTGATGTGCACTGCTCTAGCCTCAATACTCCATGGTACACTTCTCTCCTCGCTCACCGCAACCCCGCAGATAGTCTGAGCAGGAGCCCTGGACATCACAGCCTCCGTCCAACGGTTTCCGGTAGTGGTCTCGGCCTGCTTCAGGTGCCATCTTGGGTTAAGGGCGCTCAAAAACGCCGCAGCTCACACCCCGGCCCTCCGCCATCCCAGAACAGCAGAACCGAGCTCTAGGAAGGCTGCAGGTGCTCCGCCCGTGGAATTCGCTCTTCAGGTGGGTCACTGAAGCTGCGAAACACCACCACAGATGCCAAATCGCAGGTTCATGATGGAGCATCTGCTCCAAATGACCATCATGGCCATTGGCTCCTCCTCCTTGAGGAGGAGCCATAATATTGTGGTAGTCGATATTTTGTCAGTGATTCCTCTTTAATTATATATATGCAAAGTAGGGTGTGGGGAGAGACTGGCTTCTCCTTTAAGACCTCTCTCTCTCAGATGACAGGTGTGCGTAGTATGTTGTGTGGAGGGAGTGCCCTCTCCTTTAAGCACTCTCTCTCAGATGACGGATATGCAAAGTAGGGTGTGTGGAGCGACTGGTATCTCTGCTGAGACTTCTCTCTGTAATGATAGATGTGCATAGTAGGGTGTGTGGAGGGACTGGCCTCTCTGGTGAGACCTCTCTCTGTAATGATGTGTGTTCGTAGTAGGGTGTGGGGAGGGACTGGGCTCTCCTTTCACACCTCTATCTCAGATTATGGGTTTGCATATCAGGGTGTTTGGATGAGCCTTAACTCTACTGACAACTCTTGTCAAACCAATGAGCTTAAATAGTAGAGCCTGATAAACACCATCTCCAGTATGGTGTACACAACAGAGAATATTCAAACATCTCCTACTCCTTCCAACTTTTTACTATCCAGTAACATTAAAAAAAAAAGAATTAACCTTCTAATCATGGCAGTAGTAACCACTTACACACTTCCTCTCAAATACAAGGACTGCAATATTTATTCCAACTAATAAAGTGTATTGAGAACTCATCTACTCCTTATTACTATTCACGATCCCTCACGGAAGCGCAAAATTAGTTAAAAACAATATACATTTATTTTCTTCACAGTTGGTATTCCTTAGACACCTCCTCTCTAAATCTAGGGGGACAGCATTCCTTACTGATGCCCCCTCTACTTAACTTTTTTACATCATTTCCACAACACCTTGATTTTTTTCAGAGTAAATAATAATGCCCGCCATTTCTTTTTTAACAGACAGCCAATCAGAGCGCTCACGAGACTCCCTGAAGCCTCTCACTCCAATGTGAGCATGTAGGCTCACAGGAAAAATGGGCCTCTCACCCAATTACAGGCCTCCATTTTTAAATTGGTACTCTTGCGGAAGGCTCGCCGGACTCTTGCCAGCCCAATTGTCTAAATATACAATTGTTTTTTACCCTTAAATAAAACTACTGAACAGTCTTATACCAAATCAAGAAAAGTGCAATCTGCAGACCAAGATCTAGCTTCCTGCCGAATTTGGTGTAATTTAATTCAGCAGTTTTTGCTGTACATGTGCCTAAAGTAGTCTATGGAGATTTTATGTTTTGGGACCCCTTTTGTCTCACTAAATAAAGCAAAGGTCACAGGGGCGTTATAGTTAAGTGCAGATTTTACACACACCAAACCATAGAAATTCAGCAGTTATAGTTATACTTATCTCCAAAAACTATAACTCGCGCCCTAAGGTAACCATATGTCGCCCCCTGCCATGCACAGCTTTCTCATGAATCATTTTATTGCAAATGTTGCAGTGATATTATCATGGATGCCATAGAAGATGTCATGACTAATGTATTATGTGGGGTAATTAGTAGTGCATGGCGAGCTGTAAGTTATACTTACCTTAGGGCACATACTACAAAATGCTGTTAACTGACCTACATGCAGAGAACACAGCCATTCCTATCTTTTCTATGCAGAGATTGTCACCATATGCGCAAAAATCACCACACTGATAGGCATGCATTTTGGTAGTAAATATAGAAATGACCAGGAAGAGTGGCTGGGAACTAGGAAATGGGGAATACATACGTCTAATTAGGAAGGATTTAAGGAGAAAAGAGACAGTGTTTAAGGATGGATATCCAAATACAAACAGCCAACTACAAAAGAAATAAGGCCATTGCTATTTGCAAACTACACTTCTAAAGTTACTAGAGCTTGAAAAGGTCCAAAAAAAGTAATACATGTACTTCAACCAGACCTTGGAGTAAGTCTTCCACCACATCATGTCACATGGTTCAGTTAGGCCAAGGGAGAAACGCTGGTTTTTTAACATGCATACATTTCCTAAGTTGCCTTCTTTCAGACAATGACTTTTGACACACATTTGCCTGCTTGCCATCGCAGAATCAGTTTTCCTGAAACTACATTTTTGCTCACAATTTCCAATTCATAAGAACACTACCACAACACCTTGAACATACATTGTGCAAATGTGGTTGTTTGTTATTAGTTCATGAAGTGACACAGCTATATATAGATCTTAAACAATGGCAGCCTGACTAAGGTCTCAGCTCGGAAGCAAGGAGGCTTTTTGTTATAAATAAACAGGCACTTCTGGGTTGGGGCAGAGGAGCACTTGCTGTCATTGCGAGGTCACTACATGCTGAAACCTCCGACCAGCTGCTTGTTGATCCCTCTGCGAGGATGGATGACCAACCTGCGCACAAGACGAGGACCTACATACTTTTCCTTCAGGTAATAGGGGTTCGACCATCCAATAAGGGATTCTTGGCAGAGCACACATGCACCCTAGACAACTATGGGGCATATCAGCAACACCCGGCGATAATTATCGCTCAGCGCTCTTAGCGTGAGGATAATTTTTGCCGGGTAACGTGGATTTTTATCGCTGAGATAGCGTGCTATAGCAACGCTTATCTGCTCAGCGATAAAAAACCTCACTCTAACTGCCTAACGTGAGATTATCGCAGGAAACCCAGCGATAATCTCAGATAGTGTGGCGTTAGCTTGCTGATAGGGACTCACAAACTTAGCCATGATAACCACCTTTCATAGGATATCATGGCTAAGTCAGTCCTGAAGCAGGCGTAAGGAAAGTAGCAATAACAGGGGTTATCGCTACTTTTCCTGACGCGATGCTTCATAGCGTGGGGCTTGATGATAGGAGAAATGTCGCTTAGCGACATTTCTCCTGTCATGTTAGGTCAGGAACGCCAACTTTGCATCTCATTAGAGATGCAAAGCTGGGCGTTAGGAGTCCCCACGCTAAAGATGGTGGTACTATTTATTTTGTTCACTGCTAATCACTTTTATCTGCTTCTATCTATAGTTCATTGCAGTACATATATTCCATACAGAAATTACGATGACTCAAAAAATATTGAAAACACCCCTCCGTGTATTCTCTGTATATTCTCCGAGTGAGAGAGTTCTAGATCTGTTACCATGATTCCATGTTTCGTGGTTGCCAAAATCATTTGCTTCCTGTCTAGGTTTGGAGGTGCTTATGGTGGCAAAATGAGGTTGCTGGTCTATAGGACAACATATCCTGCCTGGTGCTCAGAATCTTTCTGGCACCATGCCAAAGTTTATGTTGCCCAACAAATGAGAATTTCCTACAGGAAAGTGAAAAATACATGACATGGTGCCGCCATTTTTTTAGATTGGGTTCTCATTTAATGGATTGCCTGCGTAGTTCCCTTGTGCTTTTTCAGAGATCCCTACTTACCCCCTTACCAGAGTCGTCCATGGTGGTAGGGACTATCCTCCTCAGCTGAGTAGGTAAATCCAATGTATAGGTTGTTCAAGCTTGAACACATAAAAGGATCTAATTCCCATTGTGTTACCCTCTCTGCAATTCATTTACAATATTATCTGGAGATGTAGGGGCTCCAGCACTTAACATTGGTGAGAAGTGCAGAAATGCTTTTACTCAGAAACTATTACAATATGGTTGCGCACTTGTGGGTGAAGATCTCACCTTCATGGTTGAGGCTCACAAAGGTTATAGGACGAGGCATTCTATTCCTGGGTTTCATTTCCAGCTGCAGGCAATACAACATGGTTATTTCATACCTACAAACAGGATGAAGTACAAGACAATTATACACCATGCAAAGAAAAAAAATACCTCTAACATGTCAAGAACATACAGATTGGTTTAATGGCACCCTACCACACACAACAGAAAATGTTAGACAAGCTCCCCTTAGCAATGAGAGGGCAAAACGTTCCCACATCCTAATGTTGATAGTTTTTCCGCACCACAGGTGCGGACACTATACAAATATTTAGTAACAATATACAGATGCTTGACACAGTCGTTAACACTTAACCCTGCGTGGACTACTCAAAAAGCACAACTGCAATTTGCTACCCCAGGTATCAGCCCACAAACACTAAATGCAGTCATGGGTAAAGTTCGCATCCGACGGGTGGAAATTCCATTCTGGATTGCACAAAAAAATAAGCCAGCTTGAGGCGGTGTTTCCCCATATATGCCCAAATGAAAACATAGAATACTGACAATTTGCTTGCCATTGGGGATGATTCCTGTGTGGAAGACTGCACAACTTGGGGTACAGTCTTTGCTGCAGTATAGACAAGAGCACGGAGTACCCCATCATTGGTTGGTTTGCCAGAAGTGCTTCAAAAGATCCAGAATGAGTTTGGGCCAGCACCAGCCCTGGACTTGGGGATGAAACTGATGGGCAATTTTGCAGCGTTATTCGCAATTATGTTAAGAAGCATAAAGGAGGACCCTGCAGCGTTGATTATATGCCAGCATCTAAGATATTGGGCTCCAGCACAATAGGAGTGCGAATTACCTAACATTATTGAAGAAACTTATGCTACACTGAAGATATGCTACACTGAAGATAAATTGTGAGCCAGACCTAGTAAACAACAATTTAATCAGCAATTCTGAAAAGATAAGTCTAAGCAAGCACCCGACTCTTCTACAAAGAAGAAGTCAGAAAAAAAACCCAAAATAAAATCAAATCACGGGGTGGGTCTCCTGCACAGGAAGCCACTGAAAAACATTATAACCTGCGTAACTGTGATAACATTAGACCACTTGACAAGTATCAGGATATTGATGCACATTCATCTTGTTCCTTTCAGGAGTCATCCAAAAAGCATTCAGAGAGAGGTGGACGGCCAGAGGGCAGACTGGAGGAGCATAAAAAACCAAAGAAGGAGTCATAACAGTCATCTGACTACATCATTAAACAGGAAAATAAACCAAAACCTTACAAATCTCAATTAAAAAAGAAGACGGTAGCCGGACTAAAGGTGAGGCATGCCCCGGATATTGAGGACACTGCTTATGAGGGGAGAATGGGCTATGACCATGCTGGACAGTGCAGCAGAAGTCAGAAGTCAGAAGTCACAATACTTCATCACAACCTGATGGAGTGTCTAGTGTAAGTAGCACTGAGTGAGTATCTCATTGTGGAGATACCTGATTCTAGAGTAAGTGTCCCACATCACGAAATACAACTCTAATTGAAGGGGAATGTTCCTAGAAACATTAATGTTCTCTTTTGGCAGGACCTAACTCATTGTTACAATATACTTTTGGCTGAAAAATATTGGTCACCTGATTTTGTAATGGATTGCCCAAACTGAGAAACTGTAATTTGACCTGCCTTTTCCAACCTCTTTCAAGAATCAGTTAAACACTCATACGTAAAGGAGTGGGCGCCTGTGCTTGCTCCTGTGTTAGACTGCAACCATGTGTGGTGAGATGGCAGTTCCCTTTACCATCAAATACCAATGAGGACAACCTCACAACCTCAACGACAATATCCTATTAGGCATGAAACTAAAAAACAAGTTAGGGAAATCCTCCAACAACTTGAGTACTAAGGTTTAGTACAAAGTTGCACCTCATCAATGAATAATGCCTTCTTTCCTGTGATGAAACTCAAACATTCATATCACTTGGTGTTAGAATACAGACATTTAAACTCAGCTACTCGTACATTTGCAGTACAAAATGCACATCTGAAGGCATTCTAGGTGCTGGGCTCTCAGAGGCAAGTTTGTCAATTGTCTCAGGGGTATAAGAATATCCGCAGGCTTTGTTCATCCAGACTAACAGAGTTACAATAAAAGTTTGATGACCAGGCATTGTCCTCTGTCGATGACATATATCTGATGGATGATGGCCTCTTGGAACAATTTGAGAAGAGTAGAACACATTATTCTGGGCTTTGCTCACATGGGCTCCAAATTTAATTTAATGAAGTCAAAGATTGCCCACCTCAATGGCCTTTTTCTGGGATATGAGTTGTCAAGTGAAGGCAAAATCCTTGAGGCACACTTCTTAGAGAAATGTGCTCTACTTCAACCTCCAACTGAATTGAAAAGACTACAATCCATATTGATGTAATGTGCCCGATTTAGGCCCCTTGGGAATTAGTACCATTTTTACATGAACATGGTCCTTTCCTAAAGTTGCATTTTCATTACCACAACAACCAATGGCACACATTTGCATTCATGACTCCTAGACTACTTTCTTGGAAACACTGACCTTGCTGACAAAGAACACTTCATGAGCACACTATCACAGTGTCTTGACATTAGACATGGCCCTCACGTGCGTGACACAAATGTGCTTTATTATTACTTCCATGTGGTGATGCAGCTATCTGTGAAATACAATGGCAGGCCAATTACAATCCAATCCCGCGGCAAGGATACCATTTTTCATATATAACCATTTATTTCCGAAAATAATCAGAAGAGACACTTCTGCTGACTTTGAGGGGTCCCTGCATGCTGATACCTTTGCCTTGCAGCTGACTAACATCTCCGGGAGGAGTGTGCAGTTCGTGACCAAGACAGGGTCTTATACTCTTACCAATCAGGTAATGGGGCTAGATCATGCAAGTAAAAAGGACCCCCTGCTGGGACCACGGATCTCCTAGGGCAGGGTAAATAGCAAATATGAACATAAACACCTAGGCAGTCTAGAATAAGCAACTATATAATACAATAGTCATTTTAGATATTACAGAAGGGAACACAGTGTGCACCATGTTTATAAAAGCATATTTAATTTTTATTGTATGTAGATTGCACAAAAATATATTGATTGTAGGCAATTCTACATTAAAGTATATGATTCAAAAATGTCAAACAAATGAGCAAATTGTCATGTAAAAGAAAGGAATATACATTTTATTTACGAATTTTTCTTAAAAACACTGAGACCCTTCACATATTGTTTTTCTGATAATATTGAGGTGCTGTCAAAACAACCCTTCACTAAATATCCAAAGTAAGAAGAAGCCCGAGAGATGTGTGCAGATGTGAATAGAATAGAAAAAGTGCTGTGATCTCCAAGACAGTACCAGTGATAAATAGGCATAGAACAGAGAGAAGATATGAACAACGAAAGAATAATAAAGGTCAGTAAAAAGCAAAAAGAGAATAAGATAAAGAAACCAATATTTGCCAAGTGAATATCTTGATAAAATAAAAAATCTTACTTAAATGATTGTCGTAGATATAGATAAATATATATGGTCCAACCAAGACCTATTTTCGATAAAGATACTCCCTGTATATAATGAGAGAAAAAAGATCAGGAGCATACTATGATACATATTATACAGTAATCTAAAATCAACAAATAAAGGGGAATAATATTCCCTTAAACCAGGCAAACAGACCAGAGGGGATAATCAAAATGGTAAATGGCTGCTTACAAATATGGTGAGACGAAGTAGTCAAAAGAGAGATGCCGTGAAGTCCAATAAAGGCACTTAGATTCAGAATAAATTCAGAAAATAACTGAAAAACAAACAATAAAAATGAATTCGAAAGGTAGAAAGGACAAATGATAAATGATAACAGTGGTATAATGCCAGGCAAATCCGATCAAAAAATGAAACCAAGAAATACCTGCAGCACAATTTCAGCAGATACATGAAATGATTTCAGGGTTCAAACGGATGAAAATCATTAGTATGCGACACAAAGGAAGCAGAGACAGCGAATGGACTCGTCACAAGCAAGAATGTAGCTTGATGTTATAGGATGACAAACACTGAAAAAGAAAAGAAGGAAAAGGCCAAATGTAACCAAAATTTAGGGAGTAGAAAGAGAGAGCACATAAGACATACTAAAATAATAACAATGAGAAATGCTTCAACAGCACGCTAAATAAAAAGACCGATGGAGAGATAAAGGAAGATTACTGGCTGTGTTGCCAGATACAAACTAAGAGTGCAACATAATAAACTGAAAAATTGCAGAGAAAACATATAAAGAGTTGATATGGCAGCGTGAACCACGTGTGACGAACTAGTCAGAGTCTGATGTTCCAGAAGAGGAATTGCGTAAGTGGTAAAACGGACTGAAAAAGATATATCTATAACAAAGGTCTAAGGCTTGACTTACTTGAGAAATTTGAGGATCAAACGTAGTAACGGATGTGAACCACAGGCATTAGTACGGAAACAGGCTGAAAGACCCGATTTAAAAAGGTTACGTAAAGTCACGTGATAACGCGGGAGTACACTGGGACCGGCCGGCAAGCTAGAAAGCGGACAATAAACAGTGAATGGAAAAAGATCCGGAAACAGATATGAAACAAAGCCTGACTGATGGAAACGAAATAGAAAACGTAGCCACACAAGAGAAAGTGATATTTACTTATATTAAATAAATATACAGATGATACTCAGAAGTGAAACTAATGTGACTTTTATTAATAGAATGTGCAGGTAATGAAAGAAAAAAGGATGAAATGATCCAGAGAGTCATAAAAACACGGAACTTACTAAGGAGGAGCAGGTAAACATAATTAGGAATCTGACAGATGATACAGGAGTGTCAAACTAAAAAAACCTGTATTAACTATAGGCAGGTAATAAATAAAAATGAAATAAAATAATCCAGTCAATCGTACACGAAAATAAACTTATTAAGAAAAGGCAGGTAAACATAAATTAGAATCTGTTGAATAGAATGGCATTTTCCCATGGTAGTTCATTGTTTAATCCCTTATGGAAAGTGTTGAGAGTGAAAATCCAAAAAACTTCTCGTTTTTTACGGATTTCCTCACTGTGTGTCTCGTTTTCGATGTTGATTTTTTCAAGTATGTGCCATTTAATATCTTCTGCAGAATGTTGTTGTTCTTCATAGTGTTTAACCATAGGAGCTAACAATTTATTAGTTCGCATGGCTGAGGGATGCTCATTGAGACGGGCAGCAATAGGTCTGGAGGTTTCTCCTACGTATCCGGAATTGCAGTGACAAAGAACACTTCATGAGCACACTATCACAGTGTCTTGACATTAGACATGGCCCTCACGTGCGTGACACAAATGTGCTTTATTATTACTTCCATGTGGTGATGCAGCTATCTGTGAAATACAATGGCAGGCCAATTACAATCCAAGCCCGCGGCAAGGATACAATTTTTCATATATAACCATTTATTTCCGAAAATAATCAGAAGAGACACTTCTGATGACTTTGAGGGGTCCCTGCATGCTGATACCTTTGCCTTGCAGCTGACTAACATCTCCGGGAGGAGTGTCCAGTTCGTGAACAAGACAGGGTCTTATACTCTTACCAACCAGGTAATGGGGCTAGATCATCCAGGAGAGTGCTTCTTGGCAAAATATACATCTGCACCCTAGACACTTAGGTTTCATATTGTAGGCGTGCGCTCCATAGTTGTACTATTGTATATGTATGCTTATATAAGTTGTGTCAACAAAATGGTTGAGCTATTCATTTTGTTCACCATTCTGACATTCAGTACTACTACTGTCTGCTCCTGTTGTTCAATCTTCGCTGCCCATATATTCTATGCAAGAATTACTGTGGTTCAATAAATATTGAAAAAGCCCCTTTGTGTAGTCTTTGTATATTTCTCTGAGCTAAAGAGAGCACCAGCGACTGAGCAAAACATTGGAAGTCTGTCACCAAGGTCCCTTAGGGAACAGAGTTGTCATTTTCAGGGGTTGCCAGAACTGTTCACCCCTCCCGGGTTTAGCTTGGGTGGTATAATTGTATCTAAAATGGTCTTTTTTTGATGAATTTGGACCGCATTCTTGGTGCCAGGCTCACAGTGGCAATTCTGTTGATTGCCCAAGGGGTTAAGAATAGCCCCGGGCTATTTTCAGGCAGAGTAACACAGTTACTACAACATTTTGATGACCAGGCATTGTCCTTTGTCGGTGACATATATCTGATGGATGATGACCTCTTGATTTGATTTGATTTTGATTTTAAAATGTGTATAGTGCACAAATGCCTGAGGGCGTCTAGGCGCATACAGAAATGTTTGCCAGAAATAACAGAAACAGGTGACTTTTAGTTGGAAAATAGTCACGTTTTTAGAGATTTTCTGAAGGAGAGTAATGTTGGGCTGTTTTTGATGTCTATTGGGAGAGAGTTCCATAGTTCACTGTGCCCAGAGCAAACCTACTATCTCTTCAATGGCCTTTATTGAATTTGGGTGTTTGGATGAGTTTGCTCTGTGATGATCTTAAGTTTCTAGCTGGATGGTGCCAGGTGAAGTGTTGTGTCAGGAACGAGTGACCGGTCCTGTGTATAGCTTTGTAAGCTAGGCATATGGATTTGAAATCTATCCTCTTTTTCACTGGGAGCCAGTAATTGTTTTTTAAACCTTTGGAAATGGACTGGAATTTAGGAATGTCCAGCAGCAATCCGGCACCTGCTTTCTGCGCCTGCTGGAGTTTGAGCATATGCTGTTTTTGAAGGCCTGCATACAAGGCATTTTTGTAATCGAGTCTAGTCAAGACTAGAACGGTCACCAGTGTTTTTATTACTTTTGGGGGAATACAACTACGCACTTTCCTGATTGTCTTAAGTGTCAGGAGAATCAAAGATGAGACCTTATTAATCTGATAAAAAGTCAGTTTATCATCTAAGATGATACCCAAATTCTTCACCTTACAAACTGGTACTGGAAGTGCTCCCATACCGGGAGGCCACCAGATCTGCGACCAAAAAGATGTAATGGAGACTAGCAGGAGAACCTCTGTTTTGCTCCCATTGAGTTTTAGGCAGTTTGCACTCATCAATTGGTCTACGTGGGACATGCATTGGCTAAAACGGTCTGCGATTTCCTCCAAATTGCTTGAGATGGACACCACTATTTGGGTATCGTCCGCGTAGGAAACCAACGAGAAGCCAAATTGCCTAATGATATCAGCCAAGGGGGTCACATACAGGTTAAACAGTGTGGGGCTCAATGAGGAGCCCTGCAGCACCCCACATGGAAGCATAAAGTGTTCTGAGCATGAATCACCAATCTGAATATATTGGGTCCTATTATTCAAATATGATTTAATCAGATTAAGGGCAGAGTCCTTAACTCCTGCCTCTTGGAGCCTTCCGATTAGGATATCATGGTTAACGGTGTCTTGGAGAGTATATTACATAATTATGAGGTTTGCTCACATGGCTACAAATGTAATTTAAAAAAATCAAAGATTGCCCACCTCAATGTCCTTTTTCTTGGATACGAGTTATCAAATGAAGTCAAAAGCCTTGCAACACACTTCTTAGAGAGAACTGCACTACTTTAACCTCCAACTGCATTGGAAATACTAGAATTCATATTGGGATTCCTAAATTTTGGAAGAACATACATTTCAACTTACACAGAATGGGTTCAACCATTTCTCCTACTTGATACCTCCAGACTTAGTACACATTATACTAAGGAAATCAAAAATTCATACAAGCTCATACGATAGCTTCAAAAAATTTGCACACACATGTTAACACAACAAACCTGGTCACCAGCGTCATCACGGGGACATCATGGTACACCTATGTTACATTTAATGAAGGTGACAATGTACCAATTGCATATAAAGCACATTTATACAACAATGATGAAATGTGTTGTGCACATAGACAAAAGATACTGATGGCAATAGAGACTGCTGTGGTGAGAGAGCAAGCCCTGGTTCAGAGAAAATGGATCATTGTTGTTACTCCAGTGCCAACCCTAGAGGCTGTCATGAGAGCAAGCGTTACAAGCGCTAAAGCATTACATCCATGATGGATAAAATGGGCTAACTCACTCACCGCAAGAGATGTAGACTACAAATTTGACTCTACACTACAAACTAGGCCTGGGTATACTTTGTGGGTTTCCGCTAAGTGGAACCCTGAAAAGTGACCAAAAAACTCTGCTTCACTACGCGGAGTTCCGCAAGTGGCAGATTGTGTTAGGTCGTGCCATTCGCAATTATATTGAGCATTGGGTTTTTGTCCCGTGCTTTTCCAGTACAAATGGCACCATGTGCAGCGGAAGAGGGTGCTGCTTCTTTCTGCCGCTTGAGTAGATTTTTTACTTGAGCAGCAGCTTCCTTAATGCGAACAGTTGCAACCATCTGCGACAGCCCGCGTTGAGAAATCTGACTGGGAGGTGTTTTAACGTTGGATTTTCCTCGCTCTCACTTGCCAACTAAACATTGGCGTGCTCAAACGAGGAAAAAACTTCACTCTGCGTGATCCGTGGAGTGTGGAAAACTCAGCGAACGGAGCAAAGCTCACCAGCCAGCCCTACTACAAAAACAAGCTTTTCTGCAATATGAGCAGGAATATCCTCTGCCTAATGAAATAATGCCTTTAGAATGGTAGTTTATATATCATATATACTGATTGTTCTGCCCATCCTGTGGTAGGGACAAAGCACCAATACTCAGCAGCGTACACTGTTGTAAAAGAAGGCACGCATGATGGAGAATTCTATCCTGAGAAGACCTACACGCAGTCACAAGGTAACCACACAGCGCAGTTGGCTAAACTAAAGGCTCTCATTCTGGCATTGGAAAATACGGATCCTGGACTCCACACACCTATAGTGTGTGATTCATACTACTGTGTCCAGTTTTAAAATTAATATCTATGCTATTGGAGCCAGAATGGATTTAGAGATTCAAAGGGTTGCACAATTAAGTGCAAGATGATTTAGGAACAGGTGGCCAAGCTGAAAGATTGCTTGCCACAAACTCATGTAATACACACATTGAGTCATCATCATGCTGGCATACATGTTGCAAGGAATTCCATGGTGGATAAAGCCATGAAAGCAAGAGTTTGCATGGCTGCAGTTGCTTCAATTACTCATTAAAATACAAGGACAGACAGAGATATCATGGTGGCTGTCGACACTACTTACAACAACATCCACCTGCCTAAAGACTTTCCAATCATGAACTCCTACAAGTTAGATGCAGAAAACATTTCATATGCTTACATTCCTGGAGAGGGGGATAGAGTAATATCATACTGTGATAGCAGATAAAGTTTAATTTTAGCTGCACACAAGGGTCTGACATCTGCACACACAGGGGTGGATGCTACCATTTCATTATTGCACCAACACTACTGATGGCTAGGTCTTTACAAACAGAACAAGGACTTTGTCCTTAAATGCGACATCTGCCAGCAGTGAAGGGTTCCGCCATGGCACTTCCACCACAGACACCTCTATTGATTTCAAACAAGCTTCGGGCTTGTGTTTATTTGGACCATTGTGGCCCTTTGTCATCAGAACATCTTGGTAGCAGTGGATTCCGGCTCACAATTCCTCTGGGTAGGGCCACAGCTGTCGGCTGACGCCCAAACTGTTATAACGTGTCTGTGTGTCTTTATCAGGACATACACAGTAGGCACATTACATTCCGACCAGGGTCAGGCATTTAGCTCTAGGACTTGCGAAGAGGCCATGGGAAGTTTGGGTGTGACCCTGTGTTTCTCTTCCCCTACCATCCTAAGGGAAATTCGTAGTGGAGAGGAGAAGCAGTGACTTAAAGCAGTCTTTAACTGCTAGGACTCTAGGCTCAGGTCGTAGTCGACTTCATCACTTAATGGGGTCCATAGGGCACTCAATAACCTGCCTAGAAAATACCAGGGTGGTCTGCCTCCCTATAAAATCCCATTTGGGGTGAAGATGTGGATCGCACACCTCAACAATCCCAGCACAGTGGTGGCAGAGACACCATTTGACATCAGTAAACGTTTGGCTGTTTTACAGAAACTGAACGGCTCTCGAAACAAACATAGGAATGTCCAAGTAAAACGCAACTCCACTGGGAAGTGAAAGAAGTGTTGGCAAGACCTGCCTGGGTCCTGAAGGTTGGGGATCTTGTCAGGGAGAAAATTGTGGACAAGAAAGAATCTGGGCCATCATACAGAGCGCCTGTACATGTCCAGACTGTTGAAGGTACTAAAACTGTACTTCTTCTGCCTCTTGCTGGTCACAAAGACAAGAGATTTGTCTCCATTGATTTGATCAAACAACACTATGTGTTTGATTCTCAACAGTAAGCAACGTGGGCTCCTGGGTAGCTACCTGCCTCCATACAGGAATTTTACATGTAAGCTTTAATACCTAAGAGTGTGGCTTATCACCCATGAGGGTATCCAGGTGCTGGGCTGCCGTTTTTAGTAGAAGATCATGTCTTGAGTTTCTTCCTGAAGTCTGTCAGAAAGAGTGATGTTCGGAGGAGTAGGGGGGGCATTCCAGGTCTTGGCTGGGTGGTGGGAGAAGACGTTTCCTCTGCTGCGCAAGATGTGTGAGGTCTCAGCAGGGGAAAGTGGATGGAGCGGTGGTTCCTGGAAGGTTGGTGGAAGTTCAAGCAGTGGTTCCTGTAGGCATGTCCTAGGTCATGAAGGGCTTTGGAAGCATGGGTCAGGAGTTTAAAAAGGGATCTTTTCTGGATGGGGAGCCAGTGGATGTCTCTCAGGTACTTGGTGATGTGGGTTCTTTTGGGCAGGTTGAGTGTCAGTCTGGCTGCTGTGTTCTATATTATCTGAAATTTTCTCATGAGTTTGCTGGTGGTGCCTGTATAGAGAATGTTGCCAAAGTCCAGACTGCTGGTGATGAAGGCCTGTGTCAATGTTTCCATGGTGCTGATGGTGAGCCATTTGAAGATTCTGCAGAGCATGCGGAGAGTGTGGAAGCAGGCTGAGGAGATAGCATTGACTTGTCGTTTCACGGAGAGTTTGCTGTCTAGAATTATGCCACGGTTCTGGGTGTGGTCTTTCGGTGTGGGAGTGTGTCTGAGTTCCGATGGCCACCAAGAGTTGTTCCAGAGGGTGGTGTGCCTGCCAAAAATCAGTGCCTTGGTGTTCGCCATGATGAGCTTAAGGCAGTTGTCCTTCATCCCGGCTGACACATTCTTCATGCAGTTGTAGAAGTTGGATATCGTGGTGGTGGGGTCAGCTTAGGAGATGATGTTGATGTTGTGGGTCCAGATGATGTTTGCTAGTGGTGTCATGTAGATGTCGAAGAGGGTTGGACTGAGGGACAAATCTTGGGGGCAGGCGCAGATGGTGTGCTTAGGTTATAAGGTGAAGAGAGGGATGTGGATTCTCTGGTTGGGCTCCTAGAGGAATGAAGCCATCCATCTAAGGATGTCTTCTTTGATTCCGATCTGGTGTAAACATTTGATGAGAGTGTGGTGGTAAACGGTGTCAAAGACTGCGGAGAGGTCAAGGAGGATGAGGGTGGCCGAATCTCCTCTGCCAAGTAGAGTGTGGGTTGTTGTTGTTGCTATAACATCAACAACTGTACACTCAACCAGTACAGAAGCACAGATTTCAGAATCCTGACAAGAATACTGCCTATGTTAATGAACCCCTGTTTGAGTCATCTCCTAGTTCTACAAAACCTGCTGAGCTGCCAAATATAGACTAGACAGCCTCCGGCTACTTCATCGACTTTGATGACTTCTTTTTGGATCCATCTGATTCGTCACCATCACTACCTCTACTGTTTAGTAGAATTCCATTGAGTTGTCTAAAAGCTCCCTGAGATTCCGCAGAGCTCTGCCTGTGGTGGAATGCTAGTATACCTCCCAGTCCTCATTTTTTCCAGGTCCTTGCGGCCTTCTCAGGCTGGGATGGCCCTCAGGTGGTGTGCAAAAGTTGGTTAACATCAGACCTGTGTGAATAAGGGCCTAGGCCTCGCCACAGAGACTGCTGGCTTATTCATCACCACAGAGTGGGTGAAAGTGACAAAGGGGCCAGGCCAGGCCTAGCAGTGCCACATCTCCGGCACGAAAATTATCCGAGTCTGGGAGTGGAATGACAGCTGGTGCACTGTGTCAAGTGGTGTAGAGACCAGAGCTATTTATAATCTGTACCACATGGTCTGCAGTGCCATAAAACAATGATTTAGACATTAGTCGCCATAAAGATTTTTACGTTTAGTCTGGTGGTGACAATTGTAGCAGTTGCAGAATAAATTACTATTCAATCAGCATGTATGAAAAATAAGGCAATGAATACATTAGGGTTAAGGACTAAGCCTGGGCGAAGCACTACGCTACGCTCGCGTAGTTTGCGAAGTTCGCGCTACTTCACACTACGCGAACTGCACGTAGCACAGTGCGAACACGCGTAGCGTAGTGTTGCGTAGTGCTGCGGTCATTTTTTGCTTGCTTGCGGTCCTCAACGTCAAGTTGGCGACCGCGAGCAAGCAAAATGACATCCCGGCGAGACTTTTTCCTTGTTCGCGATCAGCAACATCAAGTTGGCGATCGCGAGCATGGAAAATAAACCTCCCGGCGAGATTTCCAACGCGAGGAGGTCAGGTTTCTCATTGCGAGTGGTCGCGTATGCTCGCGACCGCTCGCGATGAGAAACTACCAGTTCGCGTTGAGAAAGCTGCCGCTCGAGTAAAAATCTACTCGAGCAGCAGAAAACTACAGCTCGCACTGTGCAAGATGCCATTTTCAATGATTGCACAGTGCCGGTTGCTTGTCCGCACTGTGCAATCATTGAAAACAACATCTTGCACAGTGCGAACATGTTACTACGCAGTTCGCGAAGTGCTGCGCGTAGCTCGCGTAGTGCGAACTTCACTTTGCGTAGCTTCGCGAAGTGCTACTTCGCGAACTACGCCCACCTTTATTAAGGACAGGGAGGGGGCCTTACCCTTGCACTGGATGAGCATAGTTAAGTTAATCACTCCTACCTCAAGCTTTGACAAAGGGCATGGTGAGTTAAGGCACATTCTTTTACTTATCTCTATTATAAAATTGATTTATTAATCAAAGCGTCAATGCTTTTTTAAGAGATTCTGAAAAAAGAGTGAAACAGGGGCCAACGGCAGGACCCTCAAATACTCAATGCCTTGCCTAGCAAGATTAGTGATATGTTGCTAACTCTGTGACGTGGCATGCTTGTTTTTTTATATCGTTCGGGAGTTCATTCAAAGTGTAGAAGGCCTACACGTACACTGGGATATGAAAAAACACACTTTGAGCAAAATAGCATAAGCATTCACATTAGTTCTAGCCACATGCTGCACAGGACCACCGGCCTACACCGTACCTCACGCGCATGACACAATGCACAACTCTGCACTACTCCAATGTATCCTGCTGAACGCCCACTCCCTCTGCAAACACGCCATAGAAATTTGGGATACCATCACCACCTTCTCTCCTGACGTGACCTTCATTGCCGAAACATGGCTAAACACCACCGTGAACCCCGTCATCGCCACAATCATTGGCTAAACAATGAGACACAGATACCATGCAAACAGACAATGTGGAGGCATTGACATAATCTTAGCCAGCAATGACCCCACACCCCTCATGCAACACCTCAACTTCCAATAACAAACTGATGCCATGACCAGTTGTCTTCTCCAACCTCAACGCACCCCTGGCCATCGACTCCCACCACTACGTCCTGCTCGGTGATCTCAATTTCCACATTGACGACCTCAATGACACTAAACCTGCCTCCTTCCTAGAGAACCTCAACAACATTGGCCTCACCCAGCTAGCCACCGAACCCATGCACAAACCTGGACACACACTTAACAATATCTTCACCTTCAGTGGCAGACTCCAATTCACCAACATCACAGAGCTCATCTGTACTGACCACTCAATTGTCCACTTTACCATCTCTGGCAGAGCTTAACATACAACCACCAAGCACCACAGTGCCACCCACTGCATTTAGGGAAAAGTCACCAAAACACAATGGACCCAATCCCAGAGCACCACACAACCTGAACCTCAGCAGATCTCAACCAGGTCATCCGGAACATCGCCACCTGGATTGCCAAAGGCAATAACGAAGTCATCCCATTGAAACCAGTCAAAAACAACAAAGCCTTGAATCAAGTCAGCTGGTGTATCCTAGAGCTCATAATCATCAAGTGCAACTGCTACAGACTCAAGAAACATTGGCGAGCTTCCAAGGACCCCTCCGATAGAACCACCCACAAAGCTGCCCTTAGCGACTACCATCAGCGCATCAAGGAAGCCAAGAGAGCCGCCATCACCAACCACATCGACTCCACTACTAAGCACACAATGGAGCTATTCAAGATTGTCAAGGAATTTGCCAACCCTCCAGCCACGTAGACCACTATCCGCAACTCCGAAGAACTCTGCAACTCCCTCTCAGACTACTTTCACAGCAAATTAGCCACAATCTATAACAACCTCAACCCCAACCCATCACCTCCAGCATCAACTACCTCAAGCACCCAGCAATTACTAGCCGAACACTTACCACCTGGTTGTCTCCACTCATTGCGCAGACCACCTCCACCATCATGTTATCCATCCACTCCGGGCGCCCAACGACCCTTCCCCCCCATCTCTTCTACTTTGGAGCTGACCCTATCCGCACGGAGCTAACCAGCAACCTCAACATCTTCTCTCCTGACGTGACCTTCATTGCCGAAACATGGCTAAACACCACCGTGAACCCCGTCATCGCAACAATCATTGGCTAAACAATGAGACACAGATACCGTGCAAACAGACAATGTGGAGGCATTGACATAATCTTAGCCAGCAATGACCCCACACCCCTCATGCAACACCTCAACTTCCAATAACAAACTGATGCCATGACCAGTTGTCTTCTCCAACCTCAACGCACCCCTGGCCATCGACTCCCACCACTACGTCCTGCTCGGTGATCTCAATTTCCACATTGACGACCTCAATGACACTAAACCTGCCTCCTTCCTAGAGAACCTCAACAACATTGGCCTCACCCAGCTAGCCACCGAACCCATGCACAAACCTGGACACACACCTAACAATATCTTCACCTTCAGTGGCAGACTCCAATTCACCAACATCACAGAGCTCATCTGTACTGACCACTCAATTGTCCACTTTACCATCTCTGGCAGAGCTTAACATACAACCACCAAGCACCACAGTGCCACCCACTGCATTTATGGAAAAGTCACCAAAACACAATGGACCCAATCCCAGAGCACCACACAACCTGAACCTCAGCAGATCTCAACCAGCTCATCCGAAACTTCGCCACCTGGATTGCCAAAGGCAATAACGAAGTCATCCCATTGAAACCAGTCAAAAACAACAAAGCCTTGAATCAAGTCAGCTGGTGTATCCTAGAGCTCATAATCATCAAGTGCAACTGCTACAGACTCAAGAAACATTGGCGAGCTTCCAAGGACCCCTCCGATAGAACCACCCACAAAGCTGCCCTTAGCGACTACCATCAGCGCATCAAGGAAGCCAAGAGAGCCGCCATCACCAACCACATCGACTCCACTCCTAAGCACACAATGGAGCTATTCAAGATTGTCAAGGAATTTGCCAACCCTCCAGCCACGTAGACCACTATCCGCAACTCCGAAGAACTCTGCAACTCCCTCTCAGACTACTTTCACAGCAAATTAGCCACAATCTATAACAACCTCAACCCCAACCCATCACCTCCAGCATCAACTACCTCAAGCACCCAGCAATTACTAGCCGAACACTTACCACCTGGTTGTCTCCACTCATTGCGCAGACCACCTCCACCATCATGTTATCCATCCACTCCGGGCGCCCAACGACCCTTCCCCCCCATCTCTTCTACTTTGGAGCTGACCCTATCCGCACGGAGCTAACCAGCAACCTCAACATCTTCATCTCCACAGCAACCTTTCCAGATGGATGGAAACATGTCCTCGGCTGACCCCAGCGACCTCATAAATTACCTACCAATCTCCCTGCTCCCCTTCCCAGCCAAAGTACTTGAGGAAGCCGTCAATCAACAGCTCACTGAATTCTTGGAGCTCTACCATCTACCCGTCTCCACACAATCCGGATTCTGTGCCAACCACAGCACAGAGACCGTGCTTATTGCCACCACAGATGGCATCAGATCTCTCTTAGACCATGAAGAAGCTGTGGTTCTTATCCTCCTCGACCTCTACTCTGGAATCTCCAACCAACTCCTCAAAAGACTACAGACTATACAGAGCACAGCAGCCAGACTCATCTTGACCTCCTAAAATGGTCCCACATCATCCCCCACTCAGAAATCTCCACTGGCTCCCCATCCAGAAGGGATGCCTGTTCAAGATCCTCACGCATGCCTACAAAGCACTACACAACCAAGTACCTAGCCGACATCAACCATCGACTGAACTTGCACCTGCCCACAAGACACCTGCACTTAGCTGTACTTGCACTCACCCCAGACATCTATCCTAGCTGCATAGGGGGCTGCTCCTTCTCATACATCACCACCAAGACCTAAAATGCCCTAGCTCTCCTTGGCGGAGTTCAGAAAGATGATGGAGACACGGTCGACTCAGCGACTCTGAGTCCACCGGCCGCTAAGGAGACTCATAGTGGATTAAATCCCGTACTGCGTGGGACTCAACCCCAGCATCCTTTCTTCTTAACTAAATCCCTGCATATAAGCGACTCGCCTCTCTGAACATACAGCACAGTCATATTGCTGTCTTCCAAAAGTGCTCGTAATGACCTTGTCCTGATGAAGACCCCACTGTGAGGACTAACTTACCCTCTGTGACAGGGGTCGAAACGTAGACTGCTCTATTTCTACACAGACTCTAAAGACAAAATTGTGAAATACGCATGTGCATTAGAGCTATGTGTTTATCCCGGAACTATTGACCTATGTTACGCCGGAAAGGTCCCACACTATGTACAAATGATGTATATATGTCACAACACCCTTTCCTTGTCCTCCTCTCACTCATCCACCACTTCCTACCCATTCTTCTTCTTTCCCAATCACTAAGAGCACTATATTTTTGTATCACAACATACTGGAGCAACTGTGTTGCCAAAATATGAAATGCTTTGGATGCGAATCGCATTCTAAATACCTGATTGAAGATAGTATGAAACTTGATTAAGGTAGCTAACAATCACACAGTGTGGATTGCGCTTTTCTAACTATGGTTGTTTTTTCTAAATAATTGCTACTACGACCATCTATATATTGTACTGCATTATTGACCCAGGTCAGGTAGTTTCTTGTGGGCTCCCCCATTGAAACTCAACACTTGTTAGGAGCAGGGCTGGTTCTGTCTTGTCCGTCAAGGAGCTGCATTGTGACCATCGGTTTGAGTGGAGGTGCTGTGACATCTGCCAGTTTTATGACACTGTGTGCTGTGAGGAGCCTTTGTAAACAAAGCAAATGGTGGCTTGCAGGTGTCTGGCTGACTCACAGTCATTGCAAGGTCCACAGTACCGAATGCTTAATGGTCTTTAGGAGCATTATGCACAAGGGGAACATGAACTTGGTTCATTATTATATGCAAGAGCGCATATCTCCATTATTTCATTCCATACAATGCAAATTATTAAATGTTTATCTGCATACATTAAGCTTCAAAATTAGGCTTGCTTACTTTCTAAAATGCTCACAATTTTCAATTCATAGAAAACAAGATGTACATGCACGTTTTGAAATAAATATTTAATGATTTAATTAGTTGAGCTGCAAATAGCAAACTTCAGACATGTTGATATCCATATGTTGTAAAAGGTAAATTTTTATGTCAGCTTTAGGTGTAGGATATAGACTTGTTCCTGAAATTAAGGGTAAGCTTGCACTCTGACCTTACTTCCAGTGATGTCACTCAAAATGTAGGCAGTCATTCAGAAATGCCTTTGCCTATTTATCCCCCTCCCCCACTCTTGTTTAGGTCTTGTGCAATGCCTCTTGTACACAACGTAGCTGCTGCACATGTCCTGCCTACGTTAACGAGGTCCTGTCTCTTCTCTGACCACTTTGGTGATCAGCGCCCGGAAGCAGCTGGAAGAACACAATGACCCCTGCACTGGGACTGATGATGGTGATTAGCCTTCCGCAGACTTGAGCCACCTGACCTGTACTACTCTGTTTCATGCATCGTTTCCTATGGCCACATCCCGCACTTCCTAGGGTGAGCAAGCGCACCAGTGAACTATGCTCTGCCGGTGGAAGGCAGAGTTTATTTTGCTGAACTCCATGCTTCAAGCAGAGCACAGAGTGGCAAAACTCAGTGAACTCTGCAGGTTGAGAGGAGTTTACCACACAAGGCTACTGTTAAACTGAAAGTGAGTGTCGTCTGTCTTTGGCTGAAAAGGACTTACTTCATTTCTCCATGGTTACACCTCTGGATTTCAATTTTGTTACTTTTACTGGTCCTTTGGATTGGTTTTGTGACAGTCTTTTTCCTGCTTTTAAATAGACACTGTCTCCCAGAACACTCTGCAGTATAACTGGTATTCTTGGTTCTTAAACCACATTCGTCATCACACCGAGAATGAAGAGACCTTTTCTTGGTGAATATTTCAGCTGCTCCAGTTCCTGATGAGATTGTTTGGTACAGGGTATCGTATGGTGTGTATGGCCCCATTGAACTTTTATAAAATCGATACTTGTTTAACTTATTGTTGATCGATGTCATTACCCCTACTACTGTTTCTGACAATGGGGACATTGATACAGTGCATGAAATGCTAGAGGATCTAGAGCATTCTACTGAGTTTTTGTCTAAGGAATTATATGAAGATACATCTAATTAGGATGAACTGTTTTGTTTTTAATACTACAGTCATCATTTTCTGAATAAAGCAAGTACTCCACAGGCTGTTTTTAACTACACACAATGGGAACATTGACCTACACCATAACAGGATAGTTCAATAGCATCTGCACAGAAATTTGCTAATTTGTCTGGTTATGATACATCTGACCCAGTCTCTTATTATTATATGCTTGCACCATCACATGCAAATGAAAATATGCTGACCAACACCAAGCTGATATACTGTGCTCCTTTTCTTTACCAGCTGTCTGTACAGGGTTTTGACTTTTGAAGGGACACTATAGATGTACAATCAGTTTGGGGGATGAAAGACTGACAGGTTCAGGGAACTTGCATGCCTAATACTCAGCAGATGATTTTCCTGATCAAGATTGTGCAACAAATGTCATGTCTTGGATTAGCTAAGATGAAAGATTTGAACACACAACGCATTTCCACTTTCTCATGTTTTGAAAAAAATGCAGCTTTTTCCAAAATATAAGGAGGAAATAAGGAGGTATGCAAGGAAGTTTCACATCACGGGTCACGTCATGCTTCCAGAGCAAACTTATCTTGCTACTTGAAAGGTTCCCCAGCAGCCGTGATTCACCCAGCTTTCAGATTGCTCTCAAATGCGAGCTACTTGATACTGAATGAACAAGGTTGCTGCGGGATGAAATTGAAGGTCGTCTACCTGGTGACAGTTTCTTCCATATTCACTTGTTATACAGAAGGACTGTTTCTACCTGCCTGCAAAGTTTGGGAGACAATGCGTTGGTCTTCAATAAATCTTTCAAAAGTGAACTTTGATGTCTTGAGCAAATTGAAAGACTTATAATTTCCGAAAGATGTGGCCTTAACATCTGCAAAGGAGATGTTTGATCTTCAAGTTGCAAGGTCCTCTTCAGAGATACAGTCCCTACTCTGTACTAACATTCCACTACATTTTGGAGAGCTGGTGTACCTCATTTTTAACATGTCTGATGCAGTGGGAATAGCACACTTTTTAAAAAGTATAGGCTCTGGGTTGGTTAGCACTTTCCAGACAGGTTTCTGAGTCATTCCATCATTCATACACTCTGTGCTCTGAAGCAATGTTGGAGGTCTTTTGCTGGTCCTGCTCCTGAATGTCAGGACTGGGATTTTCATTTTTCTGCTCCGCAATGGATAATCCATTTAAAGAATGAATGTAGCTGGCACTACCACATGTGCTGTTGCGTCTTTAATGCATGGTACATTGCTTTGGCTCACCTTTCATTTCAGGAACTGAATGAGCATTGGTTCTTGGACTTTCGGCCTGTTTGGCCACACAGTATGCAGCCCCATTAGGCTGTTTGCTGTGCACTTTTGGACTTGCCTTGGACTTATGCCTAGAAACACAATTGGTTAAGCCTTCGGACATAAATGTACTGGTGGACTCCTTAAAGGCCCATCTTTATCGCTGTCCAATGCGTATTCCATTGCTTCGAGCCACATTTTACGAGTCTTCTTGGGATATTTCTGCTCCTGGTGAGCTGGATCGTGGCTCTGGTTGGTTATAACTTCCACTGGCTGTAGTCACTCCCTCAGTGGCTGCTGTGGGGACTGGATGGCAACACATTTTCTCCATAAACCTGCTGCTAGGTGAGCCTCTGGGATCATCGTCTGCGGTTTCTGGGAACAGAAATGTTTCGTCTACCACTCAGAACATATAAACATTTGGCTATTCTGTTTGGTGGGAACATTTAATTTGGCTTGTTTTTAAGATCATGAATTGGTTTTACATTTGTTTTTAATGAGCTTTTTACACTTTTAATGATGGCTTTCTGTATGCTTTGGCTTTCAAATTGTATGATTGCCTTTTTTAATTGATTTTTAAATGGATTTTAAATTGATTTTGTATAGCGTTCTTATTATTGGGTAGCTTGTTAGTTGATTTATGTTCGAGGAGTAGGTGTCACGTGGCTGTTAGGCCCAGGAAGATATGCTGTCATTTTAACATGCACACGTTTCCTAAGTTGCCTTCCCTTTCACATGCTGACTTTTGATACACATTTTCATTCATGACAGTGCAAGACTAGTTTCCCTGAAACTACATTTGCTTACAAATTCCATTTCATGAGAACACTATCACTTCAACTTGAATATCTCATAAAATGTTTCAACATACATTGTGTAAATGTGGTTTTTTGTTATTTTTCCACACAGTGACTCACCTACTAATAGATCATAAACAATGGCTGCCTGACTACGGTCTCGGCTCGGGAACAAGGATGCTTTTTGTTATAAATAAACATAATTTCTTGGTTGGGGCAGAGGAGCACTTGCTGTCATTGCGAGGTCACTACATGCTGACACCGCAGCCCAACTGCTTGCTGATCACTCTGTGAGGAGGGATGACCAACCTGTGACCAAGATGGGGACCTACATAATTTCCCTTCAGGTAATGGGGTTAGATCATCCAGTAACAGATTTTTGGCAGAGCACCCACACACCCTAGACAACTAGGTTAGGAAATGCATAGTTAGAGTAAGCTACATACATGTTTTATATGCTCTCATATATACATTGTTTTAATAGGATGGTGGAACCTTTTATTTTGCTCACTGTCCCTCTACTGCTAATCACTTTGGTCTACTTCTCTCTATTGATCATTGCAGCACATATATTGTATACAATGGTTAAATAAATCTTGAAAACACCCCTCTTGGTATTCCTTGTTTATTCCTCCGATAGTACACGAGCGGCTGAGCGAAAGGGACTAGATCTGTTATCACGATACCTGGGGGAAGTCAGAGTTGTCATGTTCTTTGGTTGTAAAAACCATTTGCTACCTGTCTAGGTTTAGCGTACTTTGGTGGCACAGTGAGCTAGCTGGTCTATAGCACAACATATCCTGAAAGGGGGGGGCTCAGAATCAGTCTGGCACCATCCCAACATTTATGTTGCCCAACAGACGCTCAGTTCCTACTGGAAAGTGGAAACTACACAACAATCAGGCCACTTACACTTAATGCGATATACTCACTTACAAAAATTAAGGTACAAAATAACAAAAGGGAAAATAGAAAAATAATTGGAAAACAATGTAACTTTTCATTTTGTATCTAGACTTGCTACCCTTAAAAGACCCTGGTAATGCTAGGGGGAGGGAGTTTGCACTGTGGATTCCAACAACCATCTGCAGGTGCTGACATAAGATCATTAATCAGTCACAAACAGGTTAATCACATAAGAAATGAACTCACACATGAAACAACTTTTGGCCTTCACTATGTTGGTAAATTTCTTTGCCCCTCATTTTGTGAACAATGATTTGAGGAGGAGAGATTCAACATCTTTGGCATGTCCAAGGAAGCGGTCATTGTCAGATACTGCTTCTCACCGAAGGTTAACCTTGCATTCATGGCAGTCTTGGGAGCAGAAGCCTGATTCACCTACAGCCAGATCCCAAAGCTGTCCCCTTCTGTGCCAACATTCTAGCTGCATTCCATTTAATGGCCACTGGGTCTTTCTAGAGGTCCAGGCATGTAAGCATTTAACAGGTAATTCAGTCTTGATACCTGCATCAGGTACTGAGGTGCATCAACAGAAGAATACAACAGTTTAGGGCCATGTCACGGTCACTACCAGAAAGGAAATAGGTGGAATAGAATTCTATGCCTTTTCCCACTTACCTTGCACCAAGATGGCATTGATTGCACCCCTGGGCACTTCAGCCACCTCACCACAGGGAACACCTTTTCAGCAACAGACAGCGCTGGCTCTCTATATTTTTTCAAGTAGCTGCTCAAATAATGTATACATTGACTTTCCAGGATCCACACATAACAAATACATCTTCCAAGAGTCACCGTTTGGCATCTAGAGACTTTAGTGGCATGTGATTCTTAGTCAAGCTCAACACGTACTGGCCTTGCATGTACATTGGGAGATGGGATCTAAAACATACTCACTACTCTTTACAACATAATGATATATATTACATTAATAGTCCCTGCATGTATATTTACATGATTCAGTAGATTTAGAATAGTATTACATGTAAGAAAATGTCACTTGTCTTTGTAGCAGGTAATGCCAGGTGTGCACTCTCTCCCCATTTCCTCACACCCTATAGACATCTAACAACATTAACTCAGCAGGGATATTGTAGTGCAAAAACACATGAACATTCCATCTTTGAATGCACTTTTTATATCTATAAGTCACAATTCAAATGTCTTGGTCACACAGAAATACTGCTGGTGTACTTCCCAGATGTTGTGTGCAAGAATGTAGCTACCTGCTGTTTGTTGCACAACATCACCTCGTGGTGGAGCTTACATATACACTTAACTATGATCAATGGCCACATTTAGTTAGGGCTGGATAGGGCAGAGGTCTTGATCTAAAGGTTCAGGATCTACTAGTAAACTAATTCCACTTGAACTGCTAGTGTGATTGATGCGTTTATGTGGTTGAAAAGTGTGTAGTCAAAGATGAATGGTGCAGCAGAACACAGTACACAAATACCATCCTGAGACTATGTTGTTTCAATATTGTAATGTTACAATAAAAATTGTCCGCACTATATTATTTACATTTACACTTCACTTTCCCACTCATTCAAACACTGTTAGCTTAGAGCACCTTAGGAAAATCACTCCCATAGTAAGGTCAATTTTACCTATATACATTTGGAGCATCCTTATTATTATTATTTTTTTTGTAGTAACTTACACTCTGATTTTTTTAATAAGCAAGAAGTAGTAAACTCTCTCAAATGTGTGAATTACTCAAACGTGTAAGTTACCTTTGTGAATCAGGTCCTAGCATGGCAAAAGTGAAAGTTAGTGAAACTCTACACAATGGCAATCTAGCTTTGATTTTGGGATATAATATGCTAGAGAGGTATGTAAGAATATATGAGTTATTCAGCCCTCACCTTCTATTCATTGTGTACACATTGCGTTTCAGTGTAAAAACCTGGCTTAGAACCACCACAGCAAAGTATGGGGACACCATAAATATCCTGAACAGCAAGGTGGCACAACAGCTTTCCAACACCAATGAGTAAGAGGAACCAGAGGTGAGGACAGAAATTGCCCCCATCAAGAGACAAACACATTTCATTGCAAAAACTGGGAGAGTCTGGTAAGACAAGTGTGGGTATTGAAGACTTGCGGGACCAGCCACTGGTCTCCAAAGAGTAGGTGGCACCAACATCTGGGCCTGCACCCAGGTCCTCCTTAACTACTCAGGCCCTCATACCATTGAGGCCTACAGCTGCATCCGCTGTTCCTCCTTCTCATCTTCCTCCAAGCACTTATTAAGAACAAGGCCAGGAGTTGAGGGACATTTTTGCCCCTGACAACTGGCACCTGAGCCCTCATGTGTTGCTCATTGCCTTCTTCCTGAGTTTGTCTCTGTGACTGCTCTCAAGGAGGTCCTGAAAACCACTGAACAGGTTCAGTTATCGATTGCATGGATATATGTGAGTTACGAGTAGAGATGAGGATGCTTTGAGAGTTAGTAACTGAACAGCTTCAGATTTGATGAACCCTCATGACCTCTTTGATGAAAGACATAGTGTCTCACCCGCAATCCAAACCCACCCCGGTAATTCTCTCTTACAGTTTGCCTGCTCTTATTGGTTCCCCCCACCACCCCAGCGCACTGCATTTCCCCAACAGTGCCCTGTCCTGCAAAGATCAGCCAGATAAGGTCCACCTCTAAGGAGACAATGGTGTGGTCCCTAGAGAGCCACAGAATAGCTGAGAACATTTTGTCCCAAAGTCAGGAACTTAACTCAGACACCCTTTTGACTTGGGGTACTGGCTTTATTGTTCATTTAGATGTTGGATTCAAGACTTTCATTGAATTATTACACATTTTTAGGAAGTTTTAATACAATACAAAAAATTATTACGTTTTCTCAATGTAATTTTGTGCTTTATGCATTTTTGTGTTTAGACATGGTCAGGGACATTTCCTGACCTGTTTGCCCACCATCCTCCATGCTAACATTTCTGTTCTGAATTATTTTCCGTTTTCCCAGTCCCTATGATGGTAACTATCACGTTTCATTTTTGTTCAGATAAATATGTTTTCTTAATATAACGTAAAACATGTAGAAACTTTAAAAAATTGATTTTATATTTTTTGCAATTCTAACTTTTTCTAAATGCAATTTTCACATGATAGTACATAGATGTTGTTTTACAATTCCTTCTCATAGAGTTAAATTATGACACTGAGAAAGTCAACAAATACAATATTTGTAAGAGTTTAGTTGACTTTTAAGTAAGAGTTTACTCCAACATTTGTCACAGTTGACGTTCATACACAATTGATACATATAAATGTTATTTAACTGTTTAAGTGTGTTGGTTTTGGATAGGGTAGAGAATTTTAAAATGGAAATCATTTGATCTCACTTACTAGACAGTGCATGCACTGTCATTTGTCAGACTTTTTATTAGCTTAAAGTGGGCATAGAGTCTGTCCATTGCTTACAATTGGTTGGCTTGATTGTCACCCTTATCTACTTGCTTCACATTCATTAGCTTATGTGAGCTTTTCATCTTCTTCTTGTGTTTGTGCCTTCCCTGGAGCATGGGAGCATTACTTATCTCCACTGCTCATTTTTAGGAGCTACTTTCTTTCTTTTTGTGTAGGCACTCCATGAAAGTCCATGTGTTTCTCAGCCGTCTCTCTAGCATATTGTGCTCGATTATGCACTCTCTCTCTCTTGCCCATGTGCTTCTTCTTTGCTGACTTTCATTGTTCTCTGTCACTTTACCTCCCCCCACTATCCAAATTGCTTTCTCTCCCATTTAGTTTGCTTCCCTCCCCACATCCTCTGGGTGGTTTTCTCTCCCTCGTGTTGATTTCTCTGACCCCATTCATCTTTTGATACACCCCCCTCCACGCACTTCATCAATTTGTCTCTCACATGTGTTTTTCTCTTTGCGCTTGACTCTAAGAGAAGCAGAGGATATTAGGATCTGGTTCACTAGCGTAGAAATGATCTGCATGACTTTTAGATCAACTTCACTGAAGAATGAAAACTGTAGATCCATTTCTAAAGGGCTGCAGTGGCACCTGATCCTCAGGACCTACAATTAGGGCCTATCATGTCACAATAGAGGAGGTCAGACCCGCTGCTTTATTTTACTGAAGTGCACCACTTACCCCTCTGATATGTAACAACAGCTGTGCTCCTGCCCTTCCAGAGACAATGCACAATGAATGCCGCAGAGGAGCAAAGCATGTGTTCCTTGTTTCTGCCACACAAGTTTTAGATTTTACTCCAAGGTCTCCATAGTTTTTCAACATCTCAATTGTTTGGTATCCACTGATAGACAGCTTTTAGCTATCGGTGGGCAAAAGCCTATTGTAAACAACAGTGCTTTAAGTATGATGAAAAATGTAGGGGGGTGTGTCCTAAGTAGTTAAGGGCATGGCTTAAATATATCAACTATAATCATGTGCTTTACACAGCATGCTGCCTGATGAGCATTTAGTTGCCTATGTGTGAACTTTCTGCTATTGCATTCCGACATATCACATAACAATAAATACACGCCTAAAACAAGCTGGACCTGTTAGTTTTGTGAGTGCTTTTTAGCTTTTTGATATAAAATAAGTAACAACGAATATTTAGAATTGGTAATTACAGATGTTAAATGTGTGACCATCGCTATATGCACACTGGAGAGAGGCTAAGGATTGGATGAGGTCGTAATCACTGTTATAGCCTAATTACTTACACTGCCTTCAGTCTCAGCTCCAGAGCTCTCAGTACCACTTTTGGAACACCCTCCCACAACTAAGGGTGGGCGGAATTTGCAATATTGACTTTCGCAAATTATCGCGAAATTGCACAAAATCTCCGCGAGCATGCAAAACTTTCGCGAAGATGCGGAGATTGCTTTTCCCGCCCGTTCGCGATGTGTTTTTGCGTGATCTTAGGGAAATATATCTCCAACTTGCCCATGCGGTCGCTAATGGGCGCAGCCATCTTGCTCGCGATGCTTATTTCCTGTTTGCGATCGCAATGACATGTTCGCGATCGCAAACTCTCGCAGGGTAGCGCGACCGGCTACCAACAATCCAACATCTTGTGGCGCGCGCGAACAGATAGGAAAACTCGTCGGCAAACGCAGGGACCCGGTAAGTCGCGACCGCGCGCACGAGAATGCATTTTTAATGTGCAAACAAAAAAAATACTTCCGCTTCGCGGCAGGTTGCGAAAGTTTTGACATTTTCGTGCTCTCCGCGGAACGCGAAAATGTCAAAATATCGCAAATTCCGTGAACAGAACGAAATTTACTGCCCAGGCCTACCCACAACCAGAACACAATGAGACACATAAAAGCGCCTTAGTCACATCTACCATGCAAGATTTAGAACACCTAGTATCTCAATCTTTTAGAGCAAAGACCCTCTGGATTTACCAATATTTATTATAGTTATTTCAATTACAATTCAAAATGGCATTAAAGCAACAAGAGTTTACAAATGTTAACAAATTCAAAGACGTTTGTTACATAAAGTATGGCAAGTATATGCAGCAACATATTACTAAAACACTTGCAGAAGATCATAGGCTCCAAAGGTGAGGTCTATCGGCTTTGCCAATGCAGTGGCGGCTGGTGATCCCTGAAAGTGGCGGTGCGTTGTGTGTGATACTTGCTAATGATTCACCTCATTGTTTTAAAAATTTGGCTTGGTTGCCCCACATACAAATGTACCTATACACTCACACTGACTTTTTCTCACTCACAAATGCACTTTGCACACACAGGTGTTCTTCTTTAATAGTGCAGGAGGAGCAATTACACCAGTGCCTCTGTGTCCAGGTTCAATTGTACCTGCTGCTCCATTGATAGAGACACCCCTGGCTCATTCCCACTCATTGTCACAATCTCCCCTTTACTCATTCATTCTAACTCACTCACACTGCTTTACTCACTCCCTTGTTTCCACTTATTCATACTCCCTCTCATTTATTCATTGAGTCTCATTCTTTCAATCACATTGAAACTTTCAAACACATTAAAATAGCACACGCTCTCACTGAATCTCATTCTTCCTCAATTACTCAAAGCACACTTTTACTCATACATGCACAGAGAAACAACACAGATTGTTTTTAATTTACATGTCTTCCTTTTGCTGGGAACTCAGAGTCTCTACAGCAGCAGAAAAGCAGGAATCTGGAGCTGGGCATTGGAACCAGCAAGTCATGATTTCTGACGAGGAGCCAGACAGTACGGTAGGGCAAGGTTTAAGAGGAAGAACCACCTAAAGCCCTCTCCCAGTTTGCTTATGGGACTGGAAGCACAGCCCCATAAGAAGATGAATAGTTCTAGGGATCCTGCCCCTACTGCTCTGTCTGTCTCCTCATTGATCTCAGGGATGCACTAATGTGCTCCCTGACAGCCCCATTGTAGCAGATGTACTGTGCTGCCTGAGGCATGCACAATATGTCTGCTAAATAAAAAGGATTGTGCCTGTGTTAGGGGATCTCAGTTTTTTAAACAACACTCTGTAGCCGGATCATCACGCAGCCCCCCCCATCCTTCTGTCATCCGGACCCTGGTGGAATGCCTGAGAGGGCTGACCTGTGCACTGCAGGGTTCATGTAAACATGAAAGCTAAATTACATTTTTGAAACTATAATAATTTAATTTAGCAGTGGCGCCATGGCAGTTCACAGGTGGCAGAGCTATACCCATTAGCAACTGAAGAGGAACCACCCCGTGCCAATGCTTGTATTAATTTGCATTTATTCCATTTCTCTGCCTACTCAAAACTGGCTCCAATTTTTTTTTGTGGTGTGCTTATGATGGTGCTTTTGTTAGTAGTGGTTGGCTTGGTGCTAGTTGAAGTGGTGGAGGTGACAATAGTAAAGGTGTTTTTGGCAGAGGGGTAGGTTTACATATTTTGCAAGAGGATTGACAACCAGGTTTGTGTGTGGGTGGTGTTGGCCGCTTTGATTGGGGTACCTGTAGAGGATCAGGTGCTTGCATTGGCTCTTAAGAATTATATTAGCATATTGTTGTAATCGCCCCTATCATCTTCATGGTCAAGTCATGTTACATTGTAAACTCTTCCCTCAAACAATGAAGATGGTCATAGTGCATCTTTGTAATATCTTGGTAACATTTCACAACACTATCTAAGCATGGATAGATCTGCTTGTTAGTGAGTAATTTACATGTTTTTGCTGTCTTACCTAGAGCTGGCATAAATACTCCCATACAGTGGACTGCTGCTGGGAAAACTGCTTCTCCTTAAAGACAAGAATTGGCCTTGCTGGCCCTCCTCCCTCCACATGTGTGGTGGTCTACCTTTTCCAGCAGTTTATCCATCACAGACAAGGTTTCCATCTGGGAGGTTGTTGGGGCAGGATTGATTAAGAGGAGAGCTGCTCCTTACCAGTCCTTTTCTTTCCCTAACATTATTGAGAGAAGACCGGTGGTGTGCCTGGATTGGAGGAGTATTTAGGGGAGGCAACTGTAGGTAGAGAGCTGTGTCATGGTGAGCCTGGCATAGGTAGAACAAGCATCTGTGGCTGCTTAGATAGTGGCTGAGGACTAGAAATTCTAAGAACTGACCTTGGAGGAAGACTGCTGCTGAGCCCTAAAGAAGTCTTGACTTTGTTTTTCTGTTTGGGGACAACAATGTCCTCCTCCTTAATTCCATCCTCATCCTCCTCATTTATCTCCTGCTCATTCTCCTCCTCTTCTTTTAGGGAAGTGTTTAGCTCCAAAATAGCTTATTCGAGGAAGATTTGATTTTCTCCTTCAATTGCCTGTCATCCTCCATTTCTAGATGGTTCAGAAACAAAGTCAGTCTTAGAATTATCAGTACCTGCAAGACGAAGATGAAATATCTAAAAAAAAAGTACTGCTCTTAACAGGATACCTGAAATAAACATTTGCATGGAATCATTACATATGTAGCATTTCAACCCACCAACTCCAATCACAGATGTTTCCTTTATCAATGCCCCCTTGATGTCAGCTGTTGAACCAGTGTCATGAAGTTAGGGTTATTAAGGTATGCCCTCAACCAGCTGCTGGAGAGAACATTAATGGGAAATGAGTACTGAAAAGTTATAAAGGTAAATTGAAAATTGCTATTTGACACAAATTATGTCAAGGTAGAGACATATGTTGTGAAATGATGAGATATTGAAGTAAAGATCAGATTTTACCAAGCTTAATGGATTGGCAGATGATAGAGGACTTAATTGTTCCTGCCACAATGTCATCTGTGATGCTGTTTGCACTGTTGACACCTGGGGATGTTGCCTGTGTATAGCTGACAGGAGAGAGAAACGAATATAGAAGAATATAATGCAAACTCATACATGATGAGGATATGTTAATGGTCTTAATATAAAGTATCCGCACATCCACACACACACACACACACACAGATTGCACTTCTGAAAGTTAACACAAGGGGTGTGTGAATGTCACGGAATTTGCACAACATTCAGCAATCTTATGCATAATTAACCATCTGTTTATATTTTAGTCCAAAATGCAACTGCACCTTAATTTTTAACATGATAATATATTCTATGCAAAAATGTGCAGAAAAACAAAAGCACCAAAAACAACTGTTGCTCACATTCTGTGTTTTCTGTACATGTGTGGTAAAATTTATAGTGAATCTATACCACACAGTGCTTAGTTACACAAAGGGACGAAATGACTTAATGTCGGGAGTTTCACCTAGCAAGCATAATTTACATTTTACCCAGACCTAAACAGAAACTATATAGTGCCCCATTATGATGCCAAGTTAGAAGATACTAGTAATGAGGAAGTATTTAATAATGAATACTTAAATACAATAAATATGGACATAGGTGTACATAGGAATGAGGGACTGTAAATATATACCTATTCTGTCTCGAAAAGAGAGATAGGTTTGGCCAAAACTGAAAAGAACAGATGTAATACAAAGCAGCATCTGCCATCTGTCACTCTAAGTATCCGTCCTGAATTTGCTGCCTCACTAGGAGCAGAGCAGTGGTTGTGCAAAGTGATGGCTATAACAACTACTAAGGAGCCCATTATGCTGTCGGGTGGATCGCCACTCACAGGCTGTCAGTGGTGGTCCGTCCGACATCGGAAGCAGTGGTTCGACCTCCGCATTATAATGCGGTCAGTCGAACCTCTGCAGGCTGAGGGAAAGACAGGCGCCTCCGACAGGATCGGAGATCCCGCCAGGGTGTCACTCAGACAGATAATCAACAGGCACCGCCATCAGGATTATGATGTCCGTTTCCAACGGCCTTTCCATATCAGTCTTTCCGACATTGAAAGGCTGTCAGAAAGTGAATTTGTGGGCCCTTAGCAGGGCTACCGTCCCCATGCGACCTCCGCTATGAGGCCAGAGGGGCACCTGTAGTGCCCTCCCAAACATCCATGCCCTGTGTGGCAGGCACCACATTGTGCCTGCTCAACAGGGCATGGATGTTTTAAAAGTGTATTTTTTCTATTGCAGCTTGTACTACAGCCTGCAGCACAAGCTGCAATAGAAAATATACACTTCCCGAAAGCCGTGAAGGCGGTCAAATCATAATCATGGAAGCGGGACTGCCTACTCCTTGTTGGGCGTTCCCTTTCCACTACAGTGCCGGTCAGACGCTTGTCCGAACGACATCGTGATAGGGCCCACAGAATTTTATAAAAATATATATGAACATAGTATTTTTATGAACATGAATATACAAATTATATTTCAGTAAAATTATTAATGAAATAATAAATCAGCATTTATGAAATTAGGCACCATAAAAAAACTAAATAATATAAATACTGTAAACTGAGCTACTGGAAATGGTATCATAAGTACAAAGGGCCTGATATAGGCTTTGGCATATGGCATTTCTCCCATCACGGTAGTGGAGGACATTATCTCCACCACCCTGAATACTACTCTCTGCCAAAAGAGATGACCGTTGGTCCAGCAGTCATCTCTGTACCTTGAAAGGGACCAATGTAATGATGGTTCCCTTCAAGGTGCAAACGGTTTGGTGGCCTGCCCCGATCGATTATTGCAGTCATTCACAAAACTTTTAAACTTTTTTTGTTTTTAGAAAGAATCTCCCAAAGTGAGAATTTGCTTCAGAAAAACAAAAGACTCATACTCTCTGGGAGTTTCCTCCCAAGGAATGAGAGCCTTAATTCTTTTTCTTTCCCTCAATGCCAGTTTTCACTTGGTGGTGACCGATAAGAAGGAAATTACATCATCCACACTAAATAGGTACGTGGTATAATGCCCATCATCTTAAATCCCTTACTCCATTGAGCCATCAGAGGAAGCTTTCTGTTAAAAGAGCCAATAGGGGCTCTGTCAACATAAACCTTAGAGTCTGCCGATCTCTAAATGAGACTGAGAGTTTGGCAAACAGAGTACCTTATTGCATTTGCAATGGAGTAATGTATCCTTCAAACTTCATGTGTAGTGGGGTCCATTTTGAAGCCAGGCCCTGTGTTTTGGTCTGCCACATTATGAAGTACATCTGCCTCAGCTGTATCAACCAATTTACTTTGAATAGTGACTGTATGAGTGGAAGTCAGTATAACTTAAAAATATTACTTATTGTAAGAGTGGGTGCTGTAGGTTGTTTTTGAGGGGTCTGTATGTGATATTTTGAAAAGATTATAGGTTTGGAGGAATTAAAGAGTAGGGTAGTGTTTCAGTGATAAGGTTTAGGGATGAGATGGGGTTTATTTTATAGGGGTGTCTACAACAGGCAACCAGTGTATCAATTGATTGTGCATTCTGGAGAAGACTGCGTCCTCGATGGGATGATGCAAAGGAGTTAAACTATTACTCCAGGAATGCATTCCTGGAGAAGTCCTCTTTCATCTGCCTCCTCTCATCCAGGCACCTTCTCTTAATATCTGCCACAGTACAGGCCTTCTCCCCAATGCCCTGACAAAGTCTGGCATGTCCGGGTCTATGTTCCACTGAGTGTTACCAGATGCAGCCCATGTAGCATTCGTAGTGTTTGCCTCCTATTAAAATTCCTTTTGATCTTCATACTTGCTGATTACAGGCAGAATGTGGATTCTGGTGGCTGCAGATCCATGGTGAATGAAATAATTGCCTACGCTGTGGTATGTCTTTCAATGGGTGTCAAGTGAGTGTGATATAGGTCATGTGTATATTTTCTGCCTACTCCCTTCTATTCAGACGTCTCCAATTAGGTAGAAATGGTGGCATGTAATTGACATACAGACGGTCCGCCCCACATATGGACATGCCCACCAAGTAAGCAAAATGTAAAGTACAAATGTAAAGTTACAAGTAGAAACTTTACAGTTATAAATTCTACTGTAGGTGGCTCCAGGCCATGAATTGAGACATTCACGTCTACATGTAGGTGTGAATCTACACTCAGAAATGGTGAATAGCAAAGAAGTGTGGATTTGCACCTAGGTACAGCAGCAACTTTATATGTGAGGAAATCTACACATGTGTATTTACGTTTGTGAATTAGGGCTTTAGTGTTCAGGATAGTGATGCATTAGATAACAAAGGCACCTTTTTTAAAGATACAAGTCTTAATATGCAGTAAAAAACTTATGTTTATTTACATTAGAAAGTTATGTTTATTTACATAAAAAAGAACCATTGAGCTGGTCCATAAAGGCATTTATGAGGCTGTGAACTAATACTCCAGTAGTATTACTCCACATGATCTTAAATGCCTTTGCAAATTGCCCTGAAAACATCAAAATGGAAATATGTATGTATAATTAGTACAAATATAAAGCATTGTGCCATCTCTATACTCTTGTAAAAAAAAGAGTACTACTGTAGGGCTGCTTCACATACTCATAAATGCTTTCATGAATTGCCCATATGTCTGTTTCTAACGAGAGTAAAATATTCTGAAGGGAAACACTTACACAATAAACTGTTGCTCATGGTTGCTGGCCAATTCTGATTGCACTACATTGTTTGATCTAGTTGTGTAAAACCTACGCCGTGCTACACTTTGAAGAAACTCTAGATCCAAAAAACAAGATAAAGGCTTTTGTTTTACTGTTTATCTTGGCACTCTTACTTCACAAGTATTTATTTTTCGTTCTTAAACTTATCCGAAGAAGGAAAAAGAACACACGTCTACCGAACCATGAAAGGCTAATGACAACATTCAAAGAAACGCTTCCAAGAAAATGATATCACCACACAATTCTCTAACTTTTCTTGGACTCAGAATAAACAGTCTTACCTGTAAATTACAGGGCGATATGTATATCGAGTCACTAAGTAACAGAAATACTGACATACAAAGAATAAACCAACAGGACTTGGGCAGGGTAAGGCATTTCACATGAAATCACAAAGGCTAACTAAGGCATGGCAAGAGCGAAAATGATTTTCAGCCAATGGTCCAACTATATTTACAGATAAACAACACATAAAATCACAAGTAGAATCACATTACCATGAATTCATTCATTTATTCATTATTAATTTTACATATATTTGCAGATTTCCAAAGGAGAAATATTCCAACTCAAAATGCAATTGTGGCTGGAGGGTTTTAGGCAAGTCTTAACACTACTGTCTTTTCCCCCAAACATTTTGGGTTTAAAAAAAGATGGGGTTGATACCAATATAAGGTCACAGAAAGGTGATGGAGTGATCTGATTAAGCAGAGCCTGATTTTAAAATAGCTCGGCGCGCACACCACATGGAGAATAGGTATCGGGAGACAGAATACACAATGGGCATCCTAGTATCATATTTTACAATCCTATAGGCTTCCACACAATTGTTTGTTCCAAGGTTTCTACAAATCTGTACTAGCCTTCGGCATCTAGCCTTCTTGTATGCCGGGCAAAAGAACAGTACTTGTTGAGCTGTCTCCGAGATGTGGTTGCAAGCTGGACAACCCTGAGTTGAAGTGCCCCCCCCCCCCCCCCCAGCTATTTGTGAAGATGCGAATCGGCAATGCTCCGTGCCTGAATTGTAGAAACAGCTTTTTCGCAAGGGGGGGCTGGATGACATCAAGAACAGGTTCTAGGCTATTTTGCTCTTTAATCTCTAAAAAGGATGCGGTCATGGTACCAGTTACGGGATTTCTCTTTAACTGATTCATTTTGTAATCCCTGAAGATCTGTTACAAGGTCTTCCTGGATATTAACAAACTGCTACCTTCAGCTTTAGCCCATAGTTCACCCATCCCCATAGCTCCTAAGGAGTTTTTAATATACGCCAGCCATGGGATTTTGCTAGCTCCTTTTAGGCTCAGCCCTTCCTTTAACTTGGCTCTAAAAGCTTCTAATTCTGGGGTACTCGATAGGCGTCACCAATGTAGTAGGGGTCTGAGGGCAGCTTCCTCTGCAATTGGACCAACCCCAAAACTGCAAGAGAAAAACAAGATGCTATGGTATAGGTCCGATTTATTTTCACCCTCATGTCTTCAGTGAAATGTAAACCTTCAGTCACACTATCAAGGGAGATATGCCTTCTATAGCAATACCGAAAACTCAGTTATGACACGTTGAAAGCCTGTCAATCACATTCTAGGAAATGCTAACCACTGGCTTGTATTATAAAGTTGATTCCTAAGACTATTCTAGTTTTCTCAATGTCCTCTAAACCTTGAGAAGGCAAAATTGCCTTCAGTGCAATATACCCTCATCCAACTGAGCTGCAATACATATTAATCTATTCCTACAACTGCCAGTATCTATCTGACCCACCTGACTAAGATGGGTAAATATATACAACACAGAGGGAGAAAGTAGAGGTCCAAAGAGAGCGAAGACACCCACCTCCGAACCCCCGAAAAAAACATGCTGGATGCCTGCAAATATGATGACGATCTCATTGTTAATTTTGTCCCCTATTTTCCCTAGATGTCTTAATTAGATGTCTGTGGTTGACGGAGGTAGGCCCTGTCCTTTGTGTTTAGTTTTTTTGTGTATAGTATAATAAATTGACTCGCACGACCCTCACTCATTGAAAGGGATAAAAAAAGAAGCACATAACACTGACGAACACTGACAAATGCCCCAGACCGAACAGGCTATTAAATAGGGCAGAAATATGTTGGTAAAAAAAAAATGGGATCACAAGGATCATAATAATCCATAGCTGTATCTGTAGATTACGTTTTGGAAATCAAGATTGTACTTTTTATTCATACCTTAGGTACCACATGGATAAAAGGATACTTGGTGGTATACCTGGAGGTATTTTTAGCTTAGTAACTGGACCATTGTTATCCTGAGTAGAAGAATATCTAAGAACTCCCTCTGGACTGTACAACCCGAGGTTGAGTCAGCCCTGGTGGGATCATCCTACCAGGGTGGGACGAGGTGGCCTATGATGAAGAATGGCACATTACGTGAGCGAGTCCACCTCGTCTTGGACTGACCATCCCCAATTGGAGACTAGAAACATCTAAACAGGTCTGTGAAAAATTAGAACAGAACACTCTTCTCTTAGACCAGGGATTGCTCTATCCTTTGGTCTCTGCTGCATTCAACAAATGCATGCAGTAAGGTAAATAATAAATAGACATAAGTAAGGAAGGGATTATATAAACAATACAATAAACAAGCTTTAAAGAGTGCAAATGTCCTGTATGTATATGAGCAATAGAAAGGCTTCTCCGTTGAATGATTCTCAACAGTAAATGTTATGATGATGTGACAAAGGTTCTAAGAATGTAAAATTTTGCTTAAACTATTACTATTACTATTTAAAGGATATTTGAAAGGAATTAGTCTCGATTCAAATGGGCTAAGTTTAAATCTGCAAATGAGCTGGTTAATATCTGTTTCTGTACCTCACAACAAATACCACACATGATTTAACAAGCCATACGAATCTCAGGAAGAACCTATTGTTGTTTCCAATAAAAAGAACAGAAAGAAAGCAAATGCTTAGTGAGTTGTCACAAAGATTCACTGAAAGTGATACTCATTCAGACACAGAGAAGCATCAAATCTACAAAGAAATATTACCTCTGTTGGAAAATGACTCTCTCTGTAGGGTCACAAGAAACATTTTGCCTTCCTCCTCCACTTTTTCCAACCTCGTTTTTGTTGGCTTTAGGACTCTGAGCACTTTATCACTGCTATCCAGTTCTAAAGTTCATGTGCTCTTGCCTCTAAACATGGTAATTGTGAGAACATGGGGGGGTTATGTTGCAGTACCCATCCCTACATTTTGCCTGGCTGTTGATGCTACTTAGACTGTAAGGTACTGAGTCTCTGCTGTCCAGGTTCCCAGTACCAGTGTTCTTTCCCTAAAAACATGTCCACAATTGGTACTTCTACCCCCCTGTAAGTCCCTATTAGGTGGTACCCTAGATACCTTGGGCCTGGAGGCTGAAGAGGGTCCCCTGGGACCATGCCACTGGCCCTGCTGCTGGCATGCCCCTGTGAGGTGTGAAAATGTTCAAGTCAACATGGCACACTCAAGCTTGCACTGCCTTAGATATAGGTAGGTCACCCCTCTAGCAGGCCTTACCAGCCCTAAGGCAGGGTACACTCTATTCCAGGTTTCGGCATATCTGCATGACCAGATATGCCCCTACAGTATTAGGGTATATTCCTTCACCTTGTAAGGGCCAGGGAAGCCATAGAGAGTACATGGGCTGGGAACTTAACAACTCGATTTCCACAGCACCATGATGGCTTCACTGAACTCCGGAGTGTTTGGTACCAAACAGCTCCTTGTAATAAATCCACACTGATGCCAGTGTGAGATTTATTAAAGCATGTACATGGAGGGCATCTCAGAGCAGCCTCCTGAAAACCTACCAACTGTGGTGTGGTCTCTGACAGGCTTTAGCCAGCCAGCTACCACCAGACATGTATCTGGACACCTGGGGAGAGAGCCCCTGCTCTCTGGGACCAGAAACAATGCACATCCTGGGCAGAGGTGTCATGCCTTCCCTCACAGGATGGGCCTGTGCTCGAAGAGGGAAGCTTCAAAGGCCTGCCACCTTTGTAATGTGACCCAGAGCCTCTGCTATTAGCAGCAGATTGCAGCCCCTGGTTTACAACTCGACTTTGGGCAGGAATACAAGTAGGAAAATTCAAAAGAATAGGAGAGTGCCCACCTCTGCCAACCCCACCACTGAGGTGGGGCAGGTGAGGTGAAGCACAACCTTCATGCCCCGGCATCTTGAAGTTGGGGAGACCCTTCCAATCAGGGCTAGGTCTATACCCCCTCCCACAGGAGGGTGGCATATTAGAGGGTGTAGTCAACCCAGGAGAGGTGCCCATTGGACATACCTGCTACTCCCCTAAAACACCTCCTACATTTTATATTCAGGTGGCTCCAACAGACCAAGAACTCAGATCTGTGGCAATCTAAGAAGAGAGACGATTCCCTACAGTGGAAGCCAGGATTGACAACTGCCATGGCCCCAGCCCTACAGGCCTATATTCAGCTTCAATGATCCTGAGACCTGTCATGCAAAAACGACCTACAAAACCCCTGGGAGGACTGTTGCCTTCAATAAAGACTCCAATCTCCAGAGGACAGTGGACCTGTCCAGAAGAAACTGGCTCCAAAGACTTCAGATCCTTGTGTATCTGTGTACCCAGCCCACTCTGCACCCGACATCCACAGCCCTAGCCTGAGTGGCTCACATGTGCATTGAAGTCTCCCTGGTGATACTGACCTCATGTCGAGCATTGACTGATATCTCCTGCCCTCCACGATGGCATCTGCAGTGTGAATCCATAGGCTCCCCTTCGACCTCGCGAGCTCCGGTAAGAAGACTCTGAAGTCGAAAGGTACCCCTGCACCCAAACCCCCTGGGTTTTGGTGAGCTGAACTGATGATGCCCCTATAACCCCCTACATCCGACTTACATCTTCTATCATTAGTCTTCCTCTTGCAACCTCTGGTGCCACGCCTGCAGCCTCTTCGCCGAAAGAAGAATCCCCTTTGAAAAGCATTGGGCGCCCTATGTAGAATATGCACCCTGCACCCGGCCGCCCCTGTGTCACTGGTGGTTTATGTTCAGTGCTGCTTTGTGGCCACCCCTGTGCTTGTGCTAACCCCCAAAGCTTGGCCCCTGCAACAGATCAAATTACCCACAAGCAGTGTGGCTCCAAGCACCCCATGTCTCTATTGGAAAGCATTGGGTCGAAAGCTGATTTTGACCTCTGCACCCGACCGCCCCTGTGCCCCTGGTGGTGCAGTCTTGGTACTTACCTGACCCCTGGCTCTTGCTGACTTTTAGCTTCAAAGACTGACTTTTTTTTGTTTTATACAAAGGTAAACAAAAACAATCGGCAATGGCACAGTTATTTTGAGACAACACAATGGTGACAGCAGCAAAGAAAACTACATAGTGAAAAAGGTGACAAGTTATCTTTTGAGTTGCGTCAAGGAGATAGCAATTCCTCCTCTGCGGAGTGTACAGGCACTACACAGATTCCTACCATGTAGTCGTTCCACCCAGCCCACACTGCAGACCACTTTCTGGGGCATCCTCGCGCTACATATACAGTCTTCTCCCTGAGCATACACCAATCAAGACTCTTCTCCCATGAGGCCAGAGTAGGTGGAGCAGCCGCCCTCCACTGCTGGGCTATATCTTGTTTGGCCACCATTGCCCCAGTGTGGCCCAGAGCCTCTCCATACTCGTTAAGTCAGGGGGACCAAACATGTTAAGAAGACATCGTTTAGCCTCAGGACAAATGGTTTTATGTAGCACCTTCTCCATCACCTTATGTATTGCTCGCCAGTACCTTTGTATCTGATCACATTCCCACTTGCCCACAACGGCGTCTACAGTCACCCTCTTCAGTCCTCCCCATATGGACTAATTGTTGCCCCGTGATATATGTCCTGTGTAGTATCTTTAGTTGAACTAATCACAGACGTGCCGAGATCGCCACCTCTCTGGGGAGGCAACCGCTTCACGCCACTCCTCATCATCAAACTCCAGTCCATCTCTTGCCCAGCACTCACGCAGGTGCCCCAGTGGGTCAGGAACGGGATTGATCAGTTTTTTATATGTAAGGGAGATCGCTTTTTGGGAAAGGTAGCCGTCCAGCAAACGATCTTCTAATGGCGAGGATTCTGGGGGGGGTTGTGCCTCTCTGTAGGGCCGTGGTGATAGCATGTCGAATCTGCATGTATCGGAATAGTTCTGAGTCGGAAAGTTCATACTGCTGCTGAAGTGTGGCAAAGGGGACCATAGCACCCTTAAACCAAAGATCACCCAGGCGGGATATACCAATCAAGTTCCACTTATCAAACCCTTTCGTAGACTGGAAGTTACCCAACAACTTAGAGTTCCACAGCGGTGTAGCCAGCGTTAGCTTCCGGTCCCGACCTAGGCTCTTATTCACGGAGTGCCAAATAGTCACAAAGTGTTTGGTGGGGCCGGTGAGGGGGAGACTCTGGGGGTTGGAATACAAGGCTCTATTATAATTCCCTCTGGGCAATAGCCACCTATTCATAGTAAAAGCAGGGTCGTCTGGCTGGCGATACGTACATTGATTAATAGCCGCTAGTTGGGATGCACAATAATATCGCTGAATATTGGGGAGGCTAATACCCCCGTCATACCAGTTCAGGACCAATTTGTTGAGCGCTATCTGGGGCCTTTCATCCCACAGCAGCTCCCTCTGCAGCCCTTCGATTTCTTTAAAATACCATGCCGGGACCGGATCTGGATAGTTTTGCAAGGCATATAGGAGCCGAGGCAGCAAAATCATTTTAAATAGCGCTGCTCTGTCCAACAAAGAGAACGGTAATGTCTTCCAACTGGACACATCCCTCTAAGGTGCTGCAAGGGCAGGACCAGGTTCTGTTCATATCTGAGTTTAGGGTCTGCGGTAATAAAGATCCCGAGATAATGAAAGCCATCCCCCACAGCCTGCATTGGACAATTTTTAGGCAATGAGGGAGCTGAGCCTCCTAATACATATATAAGCGACTTGCTCCAGTTGACCGAATAGCCAGAGTATTTACCAAATACGGTGAATATATCCAGAACACAAATTAAAGACTTTTCTGGAGAGGCTAAGTAGAGGAGAATGTCGTCCGCATAGAGCGAGATTCGATCTGAACGGATCCAGGCTGCCAGTGGCTCGAGGGCAAGGGCAAACAGCAGAGGGACAGAGGGCACCCCTGCCGGGTCCCATGATGCTGCTTAAAAGAATCTGATTGCCTATTATTGACTATCACCTGAGCCATAGGTTCCGAGTACTGAAGCCTAATCCACGATATAAAGACCGGCCCGAAGCCCAGTTTGGCAAGGACAGCCAGCAAGTATGGCCACTCTATGGTATCGAAGGCCATGGAGGCGTCTAGTGACACTACCACCACGGGCTCATCGACAGGATCCGCTCTCCCCAGGACTCCGTGGACCCTGTGCAAGTTGAGGGCCATGTTACGGTGGGGCATAAAACCCAACTGGTCCGGGTGGACCAAAGTCGTTATCACCCGAGCCAGCCATGTGGCAAGGAGTTTGGCCAGAATCTTGGGCTCTGCGTTCAAGAGGGAGATCGGTCTGTAGGAGGTGCATTTGTTTCTGGGTTTCCCCTTCTTGGGAATGACAACAAGAGAAGCAAACCTCTGATCAGGGGGAAGGACGCCCACACGTCTACTCTCTTCAAACATGGATCGGAGGAATGGGGCGAGGCCATCGGGACGCAGTTTGTAAAGCTCGATGGGTAGGCCATCGGGCCCAGGCGCCTTCACCGAAGCATAGGCCCCTAATTGCCTGGGCTATTTAATCATTAGCTATGCTGCTGTCAAGGAATTTGGCATCGTCCTCAGAGAGAGTGGGCAGACGGATATCACGAAGGAGACCCATAGAGTCCTCCTCAAGGAATGGGGAACCAGATTGGTAGACAACGTCATAGTGTATCGCAAATTCACGAACTATATCAATGGGATCGGTGTAGACTCTCCCCTCACTGTCAGTCAATTCCGGAACCATCTTGTTAGCCCGTTCCTCCCTGTCCAGCCAGGCCAGGAGTTTTCCAACCTTGTCGCCCCACTTGTATATCCTCCCATCTTTTTTGCTCCGCCAACTCTTAGAGCTATCAGTGGCAATACTCTTGTTTTCATCTCTCTTGAGCTGCAGGAGATGAATTGTTTCTGGGTCTAGGTCCCCAGCGGGTTTGCTCTCAAGGGAGAGAATATCTCTCTCGATGACCTCAAGATCCTTTTGTTTTTCTTTTTTAACTCCAGCAATTAATGAAAGAGCCTGTCCCCTGATCACGGTCTTAAACGCCTCCCACAAGATAAGGGGGGAGTCAACCGAGCCCTGATTCTCCCAAAAGTAGAGGTCAATTGCGAGCAAAAGACCATTGTGGACCGCGGGGTTACGGAGGAACCAAGGGTTTATGGGCGCAATTACGCCCAAACGCATATTTCCCAGGACCAGTCGGGTCCACACCGGGGAGTGGTCGGAGATTCCCCGTGCTAGATGTCGGATCTCATGGATATGTGTGGCCTGGGCCGCGGGATTCAATAGACAGTCGATGCGAGAGATGCTGTGGTGCGCTCTTGAGAAAAATGTGTATTGGAAGTCGCTAGGGTGGAGCGAACGCCAAGCGTCAGATAGGCCAAAAGACTCCAAAAAATCCAGAAGCCAGCGATGTGAGGGGACAATGTCTCGGGGGGGAATGATGATCAAGGGATCCCGAGCAAACAGCATTGCAACCGGGCAGGGAAAGTAAGTGACTTCCCAGGTCAGCATAGGTTTGCACCTGCAGGCCTGGTAGTGCATATATCGACATCAAGGTGAGTGTTTTTCCTCCCACTGGCCCGTCACTGTGGCGTATCTGTCCCATGCGTGCTGTGTGCATTTGAAAGGGAAACGCCTTTTTGATAAGGATTCCCACCCCCCTGGATCCAGAAGTGAAACCAGAATGAACTACCAGCTTGTACCCCCACCTGTTCAGTGCCCTATAGGAATTACCCACGAGGTGCGTCTCCTGAAGAAAGACAATGTCTGGAGAGTGGTGTTTAAGATATTGGAGGGCTAAGGTGCGCTTAACCCTGTCACTAAGCCCGTTGACGTTCCAACTCATCAAGGTAAAATTTCCTATCCCACTGTGTGTCCATAGATAGTGTCAAGTGTAGACCTGCCTCTGAAGGCCATCACAACTAGTGCTGCCGAACGAACTGGAAAGAACAAACCCCCCACCCACTCCCAACTCCAACCACCCCCTTCCCTGCTCCCCTGCACCATGGGCCTAAAACTACCCATAAAATAATATGCAGAGTGCCTGTCACCCAACCCTAAGGAACTAAGTGTCTAAACGTGGGGAGAGAGAGAGAGAGAGACGCTCCATACCTCCGCCCAACCACCATTGTCAATGTCAAACAACTTCAAACCCCGCATGGGACAGCCCCCAGTGACCCCTTATAGAAAAAAGTGGGTCAGCGAGATGTTAAAAAACAGTCAATGTACGTTTTGTCCATTAGGGCCACCCCTGGGGGCCAGCCCAAATCCACTCCAGATCCAGGACACAGCCCAGGCGCAAGATAACATGGGTAAGTCTGTATGTAGTCCCGCCAGAGCAAGCTCAATGTGCATTGTGCTCAGCCGCGTCTCTCCAGCCTTCCAACCAGTCCGCCACATCTTCAGGACGCTCAAAGAACCATGGTTTGCCGTCTGCCTCAACCCGCAACCTGGCCGGTAAGAGCATGGCGTATTTGAGACCCTTATCTCTAAGTTCTTCTTTAAGGCCAAGAAGGATCTTCTTTGTTTCTGGATGGCCTGGGTGAAATCCGGAAAGAAGGAGATGACTGCATTGTCGTATTTAAGAGGGGGAGCTGCCCTGGTGCACTGAAGAATTGTGTCCCGGTCACGAAAGTTAAGCTGCCTAGCCAGGAGGGGATGGGGGAGCCCCAGGCCTCGGACGTCCCCCGGGGACCCTGTGTGCCCGCTCCTCCACGTAGAACTTGGACAGGCCCTTGGGGTAAAGATGCTTGAGTATCAGTTCCTCAACAAAGAGGTCAGGCGACTGCCCCTCCACCCTCTCCGGCAGTCCGATAATTTGTACATTGTTGCACCGGGAACGCCCCTCGTGATCGTCCAGCTTGTCCTCCGCGTACTTACGGAAGGATTGCAGGTTGTGGAGTTTGGTTTGGATCTGCGAGACATCCTCGACCAGGCTGGACGTGGTCACCTGGAGCTGCTGGACCTTCTCTCTCATTTTTGCAAAGTCCATCCTGATGAGGGTCATCTCCACTTGTATGGCATCTGTTCTCTGTTCCATCGAGGTGCGAACCCCAGCTATCGCCTCCATGATATCCTTTAGGGAGGGGCCAGGAGGGCCATTTTCCACATCATCTGACTGCTCATCTCGGGTGGAGGCCGCAGGAACAGGCGCTTTGGAGAAGGTGTATTTGTCCAGTCTGCTTTGTTGTGACAGCTTGGTGCCATTTCCACTCATGTTTATTGTGAGTTCACTGTTCCGCGCCTTACTGTCTGATTGTAGGACATGCCGGTCCCGTCTCAAACCCGCAAATGGGACCCAGTCCACGGGTAGTTCATTTCTGTGGCAGCCCTGGCCGGGACTGCGCAAGTCCTCGTCCCCTTCCACCACACCCCAACCGGCGCTGTGACCTTCGTATGCAGTTGTGAGAGGGGAGGCCCAAACATGCACCCATGGATAGCAGTGTTATAGGTCCAGGGACAGGGTCCAGCTCCAGGGGGCCAACCCGTATCTCCGCGATCTGTGCTCTTGGGGCAAGTCGAAATCTGCTGGGTCCTGAGGTTGTAAGGCCTGAGGCGTGTACAGCCGTCCGGGTGCACAACAACTAGGTCTTAGCCTCCACCTCCTCCACAGGCCAAGCGTCCCATTGTGAGTCCCTCACCGCAGCACACAGGGGCCCCAGTTTGCTCACAGCTCTCCTCCCTGGACAACATCATCCTCAAATGGGGCAGTTGCGCTCCTCAAAGTGGTACCGCAGTGGTCAATCATATAGTTGTAGGCCAGGGGGAGGGGGGTGCTCGATGATCCAGCCGCCCCAGATTCACCCCGTGGACAGACCACAGCCTCCAGCGCAACACTGCCACCGGCACACCGGTTCAACCACCTCAGCGGGCGCCCGATCAGCACCACTGGGGGCTCCAGAAGCACCAGGGCACCCCACTCACCTCAGGAGCGCAACAGGAACGAATGCAAAGTGAGAGGTGGGGGCTCCTGATTACCCCACCGCTCTATGGATTGTCAGAGGGGAGGGCACTGTCCCCGTGACACCTCCAACACCTCTCCCCCAAGATCAGGCCTCAATCCCCGGATTGCCGCACCTCCGCGGCCGCTGGCGCTCGCAGGACGTGCTGGGCCTCGCCGCCACCACAGGCCCAGGTTCAAGGCTGCGTGAAGGCCGCCGAGACTGCAACGCACCCCACTTGTCCCGCGGATCAGGAGCAGCCACCGCGAACCGCCAGGCAGGGAACGGGCCACTTCCGAAGGCTGTCCCCGCGATCGGGGGCTAGGATAAATGTACCGGATGGTGTGGTTAAGGGCTTTCAAGGACAGAGCTGCTCTCTTACGCAGCCATCTCGCTTCAGCGTGAAGCCATGGCCCTGAAATTGTAAGTTTGATACTTACCTGTTTACCCACAATATTGTTTTTCTCATAGGATGTGAAATTGTTTCTAAGTGTCGATTTTGGAAAGTGAAAAGTATTTATAATTAAAAACGTTCTTACCTTATTATGAAGACCTAGGTCTTAAAATAAAATACAAACAAAGTATAATTTTATAAAATTAGTCTTGATCTCCTTCTTGAGTCATGAGTCCATTATTGATGGTGTATGTGCAATAAATGTCTTACACACCTCTGTGTAGGCCTAAGGCTGCCACTAATAGAGCACTTTGGGTTTTACATTGAGCCCTGTAGACTTTTGGGGAACCCCTGGACACTGGGTACGGTATTACCACCACAGTAATATTGGCTCATACCCAATTGGCATATTACATTTACTCATAAGTCCCTAGTAAAGTGCACTACATGTCCCCAGGGCCTGCAAATTAAATGCTACTAGTGGGCCTGCAGCACTGAATTTGCCACCCACTTAAGTAGCCCTCTAAAAATGTCTCAGGCCTGCCATTGTAGAGCGGTATTCAAACAGAAAATCGAGTTGGAAATGTCGACTTACACGAATATCGAGTTGGAAATATCGTGACACAGAAATATCGACAGCAAGAATATCGTGGTCATGAATATTGAATTTAAGGTAAGAAATATCGTTTTCAAAAGTATAGAATTCATTAATATCGTTTGCAAGAATATAGTTTTTTTAAATATAAATTTTTTAATTAGTGATATGTACTTTAGATTATATTTTAAATCTAAGTGATGTATGTTTTTTGTATAAGTATTTTTTTTTATATATTTGCTAAATTTTTAATAGTTATAATTTTATTTTAATAAAATTTTGCGTTTTTTTGTTCCATAGCCCATTTTGGGTTTATAGGGGAATAGAGTGGGAAGTAATTTAATTATAATAAATCAATGATTATTGTTTATTTATTAATATGTATTTGATTGAGATTTAACAGTGTTTGTTGTGGGAAGTAATTAATTTGTAATTAATTATTAATTGATTTTTTATTAATATTATTAATTGGTAATTAATTATGGAAATATTGTTAAAAGAATTAGGTGGGGGTTGTGAGGTTAATAGGGGTAAAGGGTGGGAAGTAAATTATTTTTAATTAATTAATAATTAGTTGTTAATTAATATTAATTAATTAATTGAAAATTAAATATGGAAATTGTGTAATTAATTTTAGGTGTGGGTTGTGGGGTTTATAGGGGCTATGGGTGGGAAGTAGTTAATGTTTAATTAATTAATAATTAGTTGATCATTAATATGAATTAATTAATTGATATTTAATTTGGGTAATTGTTAAATTTTTTGTGTGTTGGTTTAACTTGTATAGGGGTAAAGGGTGAGGAGTAAATTAATTTTACTTACTTTAGAATTAGTTGTTACATACTATTACTTTTTTAATTAAAAATACGTTTTAACTGTGTAATTAATATTTTTTCAGTTTAATTTTAGCTGTAGTTGTGGGTATTATAGGGATAAGTGTGGGAAGTTAATACATTTTTATGAGTTTTAATTTGCTTTTCAATTAATAATATTTCTTTAATTGGTAATTAAATATGTTAATTATGGAAGTACATTTTTAAAAAATTTAGATGTGGGTTGGAATTTAGGTGGTGTTACAGGGTAGGAAATAAAAAAAAGTAAATGTATGTAATAATTAATGTTTTTGTCTTTAAATAATTTCTAATTAAAAATATTTCTTTGTTTGAAATTATTTTGTATTTTATTTATATATATATATTACCTACTGGCAGTTGCCAGTAGGTAGTTATAGTTAGGGCCTATTTTCCATAAGAAATTCGCAACATTCTATTTGGAATAACGTTGGCGCCGAATGACGAATCTTTGAAAAAATTTCCAAAATTTTGGCCTGCTCCGGTCCGCTCCTATCCTGAAAATTTCACGGTGATTCGTCAAGCGGGGGCCGAGAAATATAGTTAAATTATAAACTATTTGCTGATGGTATCATACTCATTTTAGGAATTGTGGTGTGTTCTAAGGTGATTTTACCATGTGAAAAAGCCTTGTGCTGTGATATCAATATCATGAATCATGTTTGAGAGAAAAATATTTTCTCATGCTTTTCCCACAGAGGGTTGGAAGGTGATCTATGAGCTAAACTGAGAGCATATTTTCTGTAAATTCACATTATCTTTCTCAGTCATGTGAGAATGAAGTCTGACATTCTCAGTAAAAAATGGACATCCAACAAGGGCAGAGACTGTCAGTTGATTCCTTTGTGTTCTACTGCAGCTTCCCAGAGTGTTCTAAAGAACAACTAGAGCGCTAACAGTCCTACTTATGACAAATGTATTGCACACCTGAAGCCATCTTGATTGGAATAAAGTGGTAACTCTTAAAACATTTAATTTAAAAAGGAACAAAATGAGGGGGTTCATTTTGCCATAGAAAGTATGATTAGTGCTGCAGAAAGAAACATTAGGGCACATTTTGAGTGACTTCTCAAATCCTCTTCTATTTCATTAAAAAATTCTGACATGCAGACTGAAACATGCACTTTCAATACCAGCAGCAGACTTCCCTGGTGAGCAGTAGCTTTACTACAGTGATCTAATAAGCAACTAGAGGGCTAACATTTTGAATTTATGGCAAATGTGTGACACATCTGAATGCCTTCTTGATGGAATCAAAGTAAAAAACTGAAAGTATTTCCTACTGAGGAGACTGTAGTAAATGAGGAAATTAGGAAACTTCATAACAAATAAGTCTCCCAAAATGGCCACCAGAGACAAAAGAGGCCAAATGTAGCCCAAATATCACCCAGATGTAGCCCAAGTATAGCCCAATGACAGAATGTCCCAGAGTGTTCTAACGAACAACTAGAGCGCTAACAGTCTTACTTATGACAAAAGTATGGCACACCTGAAGCCACCTTGATTGGAATAAAGTGGTAACACTTAAAACATTTCATTTACAAAGGAACAAAATGAGAGGGTTCATTTTGCCATAGAAATTATGATTAGTGCTCCAAAAAGAAAAATTAGGGCACATTTTGACTTCTCAAATCCTCTTCTATTTCATAAAAAAATTCTGACATGCAGACTGACACATGCACTTTAAATACCAGCAGCAGACTTCCCTGGTGAGCATTAGCTTTACTACAGTGATCTAATGATCAACTAGAGTGCTAACATTCAGAATTTATGGCAAATGTGTGACACATCTGAATGCCTTCTTGATGGAACCAAAATACAAAACTGAAAGTATTTCCTACTGAGGAGACTGCAGTAAATGAGGAAATTAGGAAACTTCATATCAAATAAATCTCCCAAGATGGCCACCAGAGACAAATGAGCCCAAATGAAGCCCAAATATCACCCGGATGTAGCCCAAGAATAGCCCAATGACAGAATGTCCTAGAGTGTTCTTAAGAACAACTAGAGCGCTTACTGTCTTACTTATGACAAAAGTATGGCACACCTGAAGCCATCTTGATTGGAATAAACTGGTAACACTTAAAACATTTCATTTAAAAAGGAGCACATTGAGGGGGTTCATTTTGCCACAGAAATTATGATTAGTGCTGAAGAAAGAAAAATTAGGGCACATTTTGAGTGACTTCTCAAATCCTCTTCTATTTCATTAAAAAATTCTGATATGCAGACTGAAACATGCACTTTTAATACCAGCAGCAGACTTCCGTGGTGAGCAGTAGCTTTACTACAGTGATCTAATGAGCAACTAGAGTGCTAACATTCAGAATGTATGGCAAATGTGTGACATATCTGAATACTTTCTTGATGGAATCAAAGTAAAAAACTGCAAGCATTTCCTACTGAGGAGACTGCAGTAAATGAGGAAATTAGGAAACTTCATAACAAATAAATCTCCCAAGATGGCCACCAGAGACAAAAGAGCTCAAATATCACCCAAATGTAGCCCATATGTAGCCCAATGACAGAAGTGTGCAAAATACTTACTTTTTGTGTATTTGCAGTTTTATATAGTGCAGACTTGTGGAGTGTTTTACATGAGCATTGGTTACATCACACAAGATAAAATTCATTTTGCTTGTAGACATGGGGAGATTAAGTGATTTGACCAGAATCACAGAATGTTGAGCTGATGCAGAAACTCCAACCTGGTTCCCCAGTTGCAAAGTCTGCAGCTCTGGAAGTAACACCACATCCTCTCCCCTAGGTGCAACATTTAATCAAGTGGTCAACTGGATAAAAAAACATAAAGATTTCAAATAATTTAAAAGTTCTTTGTCGCGATTTGAAAACTCAGAAAAATGTCCTCAACTTAGTTTTTTTAAGCACTAACCATAATTTTGATGCAAATAAGACCCTCTCATATATGTAATTTCTAAAGGAAATGCTCTAGGTATTACAGTTTTGATTACATCAAGATGACGTCAGGCGTTCCACACTTTTGTAATAAATATAGAATGTTAGCAATCTAGTTGTTCATTGGGATACTGTTGAGAGGCAGAGGCCAGGGGCACGGACTCTGAAAATTGAAGGCAGGTAGGAGAGTGCAGAGGCAACAATTTGACCACACTGGGCAGGCAGGAAGGGCAGTGGCAGCACAACAGACTATGGAGGGCAGTGGAAAGGGGGGCAGGGCAACAAACCAACAATATTGAACTGGCAATAGAGGCTGTGGCAATATAATAGACCATTGTGGGCAGAATGAAGAGGCAGTGGTAGTACAACCATACATGCCAACAGACCCGTTTCAGCCAGGAAACGTCCAATGTTTTTAAGCTCAAATGGGCTTTATTTGATCTGTCTCCTGTCTACAATCTCCTCTTTTTCAATGTAACTCAAAGGGGAAAATCAATACCCCAGTTTTTTTTCAAAATGTTCGCAAGTATGGTACATTGGATCATGGTAGGCAGAAGGAATTGGGGTAGGGACATGGACTCGGATAACAGAGGACAGGAGGGACATGGAGAGGTGTACCAAAATGACCCTACAGGGCAGGCATCAGGGTTTACAGCAGCACAATACACCGCACAGGGCATGCGGGACGGGAGTGCAGCACAACAATCCATAGAAAGCAATAGGGAGGGGACAGGACCATGCACATTGACAACAGAGAACAGAGGGGAAAGAGGCAATGGTAGCTAACTGACCATAGTGGACAGACAGGAGAGAAAGCTGCAGCATAACAGACCATAAAGGGCAGGAGGGACGGATCAGGGGCATTACAATGGAACAGACAAGCCAGGAGGGAGGGAATAGGGGTCTGCACATGGAAACAGAGGTCTGGGGGCAAGGGGGCAGGGCAGGAGCAGCAAGATGATCATGGAGGTCAGGCAGGATGGGCACTAGAAACAAGACACACCATGGAGAGCAACAATGAGACAATGATGGCATACACACAGACCATGGAGGGAAGGTGAGAGGGGGTCAGGGGCAGCTAGCTGACCACACAGGGAAGGTTGGAGGGGCCATGGCAGCACAGAAGACCTGCATGGCAAGCGGGAGGGTTAGTGGCAGCACAATGGCTATGATGGGCAAAAAGGAGGGTGCAGGGGCATGCACAAAGGACCATGGAGGATAGAAGGGAGGGTCAGGACCTGGGCACAGACAAGAGAGTTCAGAGGAAGGGGCCTCACAACAGACCGCGCGGGGCAGGCAGGAGAAGCAGTTGCAGCACAACAGACCAGGGAGGGCAGAAGGGTGTGGCAGTAAAATGGACCATGGAAGACAGGAGGAAGGGGATAGGGGCATGACATGTGGACCGGCAGGGTGGAGGTGGCAGGGACAGGTTACAGTCATCTGACAATGCTAGGCAGGTGGGAGGGGAGTGGTAGCTCAACAGAACACTCAGAGTAGATAGGAGTGGCAGGTCCATGGAACATGGTGGGCAAAAAGGATGGAGCAGGGGCATGCACAAAGACATCGGACGGCAGGGGGAAGGAGAATAGGGGCAGCAAGCTAAGCACGGAGGCTAAGCAGCAGGTCAATGATGGGCCATAGAATTGGGCAATGGAGGGCAGGAGAAGTGGACTGGTACATCATGCTAAATGGGGGGCAGTGGCAGCACATCAAACCATGCATGGCAGGAGGGAGGAGGCTAGTCCATGGATTCAGACAACAGAGGATAGGGAGGAGGTGGATGGGGCAGCAAGCTAACTGTTCAGAGAAGGTGGGCAGCACTGCTCTGTAGCAAAACGGTGATGGCTGCTGATTTGCCCTGTATTCTTGCTTCTGACACCATCTTTTGCACTATTGCGCGCTTTGCAACTTTTGCTAAATGTATTGGTTTTAATACTGCATTTACACAGTGTTGTTTTTCATAAATAAGTTTTTAGCCTACCTGTCGCTGCTAAAACTCTTTGAAAGACACTACCCCTGACCCCGGTCTGTCACGGCATGTGCCGATTGTGCAGAGGGTCGCATAGGGGTCTGCTCAACTTCCGGTTTCTGGCGAAAGCTCAGGGGCGCATTTTAGTGTTTTCCTCACACTTTGCCAACTTTAGCGGGGCGAAGGCGCGGATGCGCACAGCACTGCTCTGTAGCAAAACGGTAACGGCTGATGCTTTGCCCTGTATTCTTGCTTCTGGCGCCATCTTTTGCGCTATTGCGCGCTCTGCACCTTTTGCTAAATGTATTGGTTTTAATACTGCATTTACACTGTGTTGTTTGTAATAAATAAGTTTTTAGCCTACCTGTCGCTGCTAAAACTCTTTGAAAGACACTACCCCTGACCCCGGTCCGTCACGGCGTGTGCCGATTGTACGGAGGGTCGCATAGGGGTCTGCTCAACTTCCGGTTTCTGGCGGAAGCTCTGGGGTGCGTTCTAGTGTTTTCCTCACACTTTGCCTACTTTAGCGGGGCGAGGGCGCGGACGCGCGCAGCACTGCTCTGTAGCAAAATGGTAACGGCTGCTGCTTTGCCCTGTATTCTTGCTTCTGATGCCATCTTTTGCACTATTGCGCGCTTTGCACCTTTTGCTAAATGTATTGGTTTTAATACTGCATTCACACTGTGTTGTTTTTAATAAATACGTTTTTAGCCTACCTGTCGCCGCTAAAACTGTTTGAAAGACACTACCCCTGACCCCGGTCCGTCACGGCGTGTGCCGATTGTACGAAGGGTCGCATAGGGGTCTGCTCAACTTCCGGTTTCTGGCGGAAGCTCAGGGGCGCGTTCTAGTGTTTCCTCACACTTTGCCTACTTTAGTGGGGCGAGGGCGCGGACGCGCGCAGCGGCGCGCCAGCGGCGCACCGAAGGCACGCCAAAGGCAGGCCCGTCTGCGCCCATCCGCGCCTGGTCGCAGCCAGTGGCCAGAAACCCTGCCAGTTTCTTTTTGGTTACGCCAAGATATGTCCTCTTCTCTGCCCCAAAGGTATCCTTGGGTAACCCTCTCTGTGTGATCAGATGACAATGGGTCTTATCCAATATTCGAGTGCCCAACTCAAAGACCTAAATGCCTCTCTCTCTAATAGTACCAACACATATGAAAAGGATTTGCTCCAATGCCCAGAAATTAGACGTGTACCTACCTTAAGCAACTCAATCACATCTGCCAGTCCTAGACCTTTGAGGAAACGTGAAGCCTCCCTCCCCTCATTGAAAGCAATTTATTTTAATGCCCTTTCTGTCTCCAAACATTCTTTGGAGATATGGGACTTACTGGATCAAATTGAACCAGATATATGCTTCATTACAGAAACCTGGCTTCAGGAACACGCCAGTCCAGATCTGCATGTGGCCCTTCCGCCCGAATATAAAAGTATTCATATTGATAGAAAAGAGAAAAGGGGGGTGGTCTATTAATTGCTTATAAATGCACTTTAACAATCAATGCTCTGGAAAATGTATCATGTAGGCAGATGGAAGTTTGCATTTTTAAAATCATTGGTCTTTTAAATGGGTCTTGGAGAGGAGCCCTGGTCTACCGACCCCCTGGCATAAAAGGTGACTTCTCGGATCAGCTAGTTGAAATTATTGCCCCACATGTTATAGCCTCTGATAACTTCCTCCTCCTTGGAGATTTTAACCACCTTGCGGAACTGCTTCACAACCTGGATACAGACAAATTACTCTCAAATATGAGCTCCCTTGGTTTTGCCCAAATGGTGGCTGGGTCTACCCATTACGCAGGTCATACGCTTGATCTTCTTTTTTCAAATGTACTGGAATTGGTCATTGAAACCCCGGAGCCACTGTTATGGACTGGTCATTTCCTGTTGAAATTCACCATTCCAACTACCCTTAGAAAGAAACTATACTCTGCCAGCAATCAAGTATCCTGCAGGCCTTGGCGCAAAGTAACTTTGCCACTATTCAAAGATAATTTCTGTCCTTATTCCTTAGACCCTGCTGCTAGTGTTAATGACGATGCTGTGCAATTAAATAACGCAATACTAACTACACTTGATCTAATTGCCCCGGTCCAGAACATTAGGTCCAAGAATCGAACCTCTTCTTGGTTCAACGATCATTTAAAAACCACAAAAAATTTGTGTCGTACCGCAGAAAAACTGTGGCGGAAAACAAAAAATTCCGTTGACCATGAAAATTATAAAAGACAGCACCATGGCTATATGCACGAAATAAAACTAGCCAAAAAAACACACTTGGTAAGTCAGATAAATAAGGCAGAAAACTCCTCAAAGGAACTATACCATATCCTCAAAGAGTTCACTTCTGCTGTTAATGAACCTATTGTTTCCGTCTCTCAAAAGTGGACGGATTCCCTATCAGAATTTCTTGAGAAAAAAATTCTGAATATTCACAAAACCTTTCCCGTCCCCCCTGACTACAGGTACACTGAAGAACCATTGTGTCCTTCACCTGATCCGTGCGATCTCTTAACTGACTTTAAGGAGTGTGACCTTAAGTCTGTCACCATGGCCATGATAAAAATAAAATCTGGCTCCCCCGCTGATCCTTTCCCTTCCAAATTTTTTCCAATTATGGTCCCTACAGTCCTATCAGGGCTGGTTAGTCTATTTAATAAATCCTTGGCTGAATCCGATTTTCCATCATGCTGGAAGACTGCCAGGATGAGACCAATTTTGAAGAAGCCCTCGGCAGATCCGGAGGTTCTTCTGAATTACCGGCCAATCTCTCTATTACTCTATTTTGGGAAAATACTGGAGTCCTTGGTAAATAAACAGTTGGTATGCCACCTTGAAAGCCAAGGACTTTTAGATCCCTCGCAATCCGGCTTCAGAATAGCACACAGCACTGAGACTGCTCTGGTTAAGGTCACTGACAATATCAGACTAGCTCTAGGTAAACATCAGTCAGCGATCCTCGTTCTGCTCGACCTGTCGGCGGCCTTCGACACCATCTCCCATCGGATTCTTGAACGACGACTCTAGGAGGTTGGTGTCAGGGGGCAGGCCTTGAAATGGTTCAGCAGCTACTTGAAGGATCGCAAAACCATTGTCCAGATGGGAAACACCACTTCTAGTGAACGATCAGTAATGATGGGTGTCCCCCAGGGCTCCATTTTGAGTCCTACCCTTTTTAATCTTTACATAGCCCCTCTAGCTGCAGTGATCAGAACATATGGCTTCGACGTCATATCCTATGCTGACGATACACAGATTATGGTCACGTTAGGCCCTGACCCAAACGATACTAAGAAACGTTGTAAAGACTGTCTGATCCATGTGGACAAATGGATGATATCTAACCATCTCCAGTTAAACAGGACCAAGTCTGAGATCATGCTTTTCGGTAAAGCGACCAACCACTGGACGCAGGACTGGTGGCCACCTAGGCTTGGTCCATGTCCCCCCCACAAGAACTTAGTCAGAAACCTAGGATTCCACATGGACAATTGTCTGTCCATGAAGGGGCATGTGAATCATATTATTGGTACCTGCTTCGGTGTTATGCGGAGCCTTCGCAAAGTCTTCAAATGGCTTTCCCTCGAGGCCCACAGACCCCTAATACAAGGTCTAATAATCAACAGAATGGACTATGGCAACGCTCTTCTGCTATCAATTAATTCTGATCTCCTAGACAGACTCCAGGTTCTTCAGAATACTGCTGCAAGGTTGGTCCTCGACCGCTCTTATAGATCTCCATCGGCACCCTGTCTGAACACCCTCCACTGGCTCCCAGTGAGAAAACGTACTCTTTTTAAAACCGTATGTTTAACACATAAACATATGTATGAAAAAGGTCGAAAATACTGGTTGCCAAAGTTACGATGGTACCAGCCTTCTAGGGCATTGCGCTCTAGTGATTCTGCTCTGCTCACCCCCCTTAAGATTCACACTCCTAGACAGGGGGGGTGCGCTTTTTCATTCCTGGCTCCGGCTTCTTGGAATAAAATGCCTTTCGAACTCCGCAACATGTCAGACCACTATTAGGAACTTTATTGTTTTTAAAATGTGTGTCTGTGTGAACTACTTAAAATATGAACAAGTATGCAGCATAATCTCACTTTTATTCAGGAAGAAGAGGACGTTTGTGACTGTGACTCCGGGCTCACTTGGCAGAAACACCCCATGACCCTCCACCCCCATCGCAAAATGTAATGCCTGTAAAAAAGGGTAGGTGGACGCAGTGTTATATAGAATATAGTCCTGAGAGCACGATTGAAGATGAAAGCTAGATATAGTATATGGTATAAACTATGCACCAAAAAGTGTGATACAAGATGAACGGAGGCGTGAAATATAATATGCAATACATTGTGTGCAATGACAGTTTCATTAGAGAGCGCAAGATAGCACAGGCACTAGCGCGTGCTATGCGATATGCGCCTTGGAGTGAAATATGCACAGGGCAGTGTTGTGTAACCTAACTAAGGGCATATTAACAAGCCAGGCGATAACATTATCGCCGCTTTAGCGGCAGAAAACTGCCGCTAAAACGGCGATAATGGGCTTGATAATATGCTCTTTGGAATTCCAATTGAAACCCATGTTAGATGTGAAGGACATCTAACATGGGCTTCAATTGGAATTCCATAGAGCATATTATCAAGCCCATTATCACTGTTTTAGCGGCAGTTTTCTGCCGCTAAAGCGGCGATAATTTGATCGCCTGTTTTGTTAATATGCCCCCTAGTCTCTAAAGTTGTAATATAAAATATGTGCTGGGGAGTGTAACGTTGCATATGCACTGTGACAAAGATATGGATCCCAGATTGTAATATGTATGGCATAGCGTTGTGCGTTATAACATAGGCATCGAGGAAGGCACATTAGATGGGGCAATATAACCCGTGCGAAGGCAAGTATGGCATGACATATTCACGGGGTGGTGTTGCAGTGCACATGGGCTAGAGAGTGTCATAGCATACGCACTAGCTGGTGGAATACAACACAGAGGTGTGTGGCACTCGGTGGGCACTGGTGGGTGTAACACAGCATTGGGCTCAGCCAGGAGCACGCTGTGACTCTCAAGTGAGGTTTGTCTCCTTTCCAGAGAGTAAAATAAAAAGTATTACACATCCGGCGGTGGATGTGTGTTTTATTAACCGTGAGGGGCGTTTCTTGCATAGTTTGGTCGAATTTTTGTCGTATCCCCTTTGAATGGCTTGGTGTGCGTGTGTATTAAATGTGCCCGTCAATAGCTACCCATGTTTGTATAAATAAACTACCAGTGTGTCTACTTGGAGAGTACCCACCAGCGGGGGCGCCGGGATTAGGCACGGTAGGTCGTCAGACACGTCAGAGCTTCACTAGCGGTGTAAATACGTTCCACGTGGATTCATTGTATGCATAGTCGCCTTTTAATGAATATCACACAAATCGTCATGGTGATAGGTACATACGGTTTGTCCAGCATATCCTAGGTGTTTCTATAAATATATATTTTTTTAAAATAATAAAAAACAAAGGCCGGCCCCGGGGGATGGGGTCCCTGGGGCCATAAGTGGCCTGAGGAGGGGGGCAACGCAGCCCCCCTCCTAAAGAATTAAACAAAAAATAAGGCCATGACCCGGGGGTTGGGGTCCCCGGGCCGATTAAGGCCTTGGGAGGGCCAAATTAATTTTTTTTAACAAAAAAAATTAGGGTGCAGGCCCTGGGGGATGGGGTCCACAGGGCCAATAAATTATAAAAAGATGGGGGGCCACACAGCCCTCCTTATTAAAAAAATAAAATAAATAAAAGACCGGCATCGCGCCAGAGGCCACGCCCCCTCCTTGCAGCACTCTGCAAACGCGCCCCCTGGCCAGTTGTAAGTTGGGGAATTAATTCATCTTCAATACTGAGGGTCCCTGAGGGCCAACTAGCCCAACAGGTATCTCCAGTATGCGCCAGGGAGCTGCGTTGCAGACAGGTGTTCTGAGGCCACGCCCCTTTTTACACCTCTATGCAATGCAGCTCTGTGGCGCTTACTGGAGGTACCTAGTGTGCTAGTTTGACCCTAGGGACCCTTAGGATTCAAGGGGACTTAATCTCTCAACTTAGAACGGCCACAGGTCGCGTTTACACAGTGGTGAAGGGAGGGGACGGGGCCTGAGGTGACGTGTGCAAACACGCCCTATATTCACTATGATACACTTAATCAGTCAGTTACACAATCAATTTTTCAAAAACAAATCATCCATTTAGACACTTATATACCCATTTATTCTTCCATCAGTGTTTAGATATACATATATAAAACATATTTAATTTTCTGAAAAACAGACATTCACTGGATGATGTCATCAGTGATGTCATCAGTGATGTCATTTGAGATGTCATCAGTGATGTCATCAGTGATGTCACTGACCATGTCATGCGTGATGTAATATGTGACGTCATCAGCAGCGCATTGCGGGCGCGCGAGTTATAGTTAACTGAACTAACTATAACGGGGGAATTTCAATGGTTTTGTATGAGTGAAAAGTCCAGCTAACTATAACGCCCCTGAAACCTATGGTTTTTTCAGTGAATATATATATATATTAAAAAAAAAAATTGACATCAAAGCAGATTAACCCCTTGTGCGCTCATGACGGAACCACGCCGTCATGAGCCACGGGCGGCGTGTGCTCATGACGGCGTGGTTCCGTCATGCTGCGGCCGTTGGAGGCCGCTCCTCCCACGCGGCACTAATTCCCCGCCTGTGTGGGCGAAATGGACAGTGGGCGGAGTCGTGACGGAACCACGCCGTCATGAGCACAGCTCGCCCGTGACTCATGACGGCGTGGTTCCGTCATGAGCATGGCGGCGCCGCGCTTACCCCTCACCCCCCCAGCGCTGCGGCAGAATTCGCGCAGCAGCGAAGGGGTTAAAGCCCATTCAGGGCGGTATAACGAACAAGAATAAAAATAATCTCATTCACATTTGAATTATTAATTTAAACGTAAACATAGGATTACAATGTGCGATTTTCCTTAAATAGAAATAAAGAAAAGTAGAACAGAATATTAATTTCTGGAACAGTGAGTTCATGAATGAATATCTTTTATATTTAAAATCATGTAATAGGATAGCAATTTATTGTTTATAGAATGACTGCTAACAGTAATGAATTAGAATTATGTTGGTTTGCACATTTCAATATGGCGTCAATGAATTTTCTTGTGTAGTCCTTTCTTTGTTTTGATGCACCTTGTCATTATTTACTTCCGCTTCAGAGACGTTAGCCGACACTGACGAAGGCTACGGCTGAAACGCGTCTGTTTTGTTAAAGTTTGCACTGAAATAAATCCTTTACCGGATTGAATACCAACGGGATTGCTGGTCCTTTCTGTGTGTGAAAGCAACAGTGGAGCGTGTATATATATATATATATATTACCTACTGGCGGTTGCCAGTAGGTAGTTATAGTTAGGACCACGTTTCCATAGGAAATCCGCAACATTCTATTTTGAATAACTTTGGCGCCGGTCGACGAATCCTCGCAAACTTTTCAAAATAGGTGGGGCGCTACGCTCCGCTCCTTCCCTGAAAGTCTCGGGGGGATTCGTCAAGCGGGGGCTGAGATAAAAGGGGGGTCCCAAAACGCGTTTTTCCCATGCATTTTTCCATAGGACCTTTAGACACGGCTACAGCCCGAACGGCTGAACAGAATTACTAGAAATTTGGCAGAGAGGTAGTCCTCAGGTCAAGGAAGTGCCTTTTGTAGGTTTGGTGTAAATCTGTTCAGTAGATTCTGAGAAAATAGCCTTTAAATCAATATATATATCTGAGCCAGCTTACGGTGCGCTTACGGTACGCTTACCGTACGCGTACGGTGGCGTGCGCGAGCGCGATTCTGATTGGCTCTTAGATCTTAGTAAACATTCGAATCGGTCGAAACCAGGAAGCGGCGGCCGCCATTTCGTGTGTTTCACTCAGAAAAAAAAGAGTGATAACAAGAAAAGGGGGCAAGGAGGAGAGTTACAGACCCCCTAACATTTGTAAGGGGGTCAAAGAAGGACAGAAAAGTACAAAGAAAACATTTATTGATTTTAAAAAAAATCGCGGGGTACGCGTACGGTAAGCATACGGTAAAAAAAAAAAATAAAAAAAGAAATGAAATGCAGATTTAAGTGTTTAGATATTAGGGGGCTCTAAAAAGAGTCGTTGTGTTTATGAAGTGATTTTTTAGTGGTACCTACAAGTAAGTACCGATGCAGAGTCTAAGGTTCAAGAGGAAGACTCTGTTCCCTTCATCATTGAAGTGCACACCATCTCCTCTATAAATGTCTTGCATGTCGTAACGCAAGTTGTTGTGGTAAATGGAACCCATACCATAGTCACGGAGGAAAGCAGAAACAGATTTGTTGACGTGCTTTCTTGCTTTGTCAATCTGCGGACAGAAATGATTGGACCAGTTCCATTTTTGCCTTTGGCATATGTTAGAAAACACAAAGGCAGTTTTAGGGAAAAGTGAAAACAGTTGTGCAAAGGTGTCCTTCATAAGCATTTCCAGACCTACCCCAGTCAAAGTGCCTAGGTCATTGCCACCACAGTGCACTATTATGAGGTCAGGGTGTTGGATGTGCATGAAGGATTTCACCAATGGCATCAATTGGTGCCACTTTAACCCTCTCTGACCAATCCATTTAATGTCTACATTTGGCAAAGCAAGGTCTCTCACCATATCTGTTTTCTCTGCATACTTTTCACTCCAGAAGACATAGCTGTGCCCTACAATCCACACTGTGAACATCTTCAAAGGAGAACTGGATGCACTCAGGAGGTGTCTTTCAGTAGAATGGCAATATGAAAAGAAAGACAGTTTGGAAATGGAGGCATACATATTTTTTTTTTTTTAAAAGAACTGATTGGCTGTTTCATACAATTCTAGAATAAAAACTAGGCTGTATGTGTAAATTAATAGAAGCATGTTTTGTATTGGTACAGAAAAATGTGTTACCAAAGAACAGTACTATGGATTTGCTGTTAGGTTTGAAAAGTCAAGCACTCTTGCTCTGTGGAATTGAAACATTGTTTGGTGAACTTCTGACCTAACTCCACACAGCAGTGTTCCATGAGCTGTTGCTATGGTAGCAGGCAGAAGTCAAGTTGGGGGAAGGGTACTAGGCAGAAGTCAAGTTGGGGGAAGGGTACTTTTGGAAAAGGGTTGGTTTTCAACCAATAGAAATGTGTGATTACATTTGAAAAAAAGGGGCAAGCACTGAGATTTGAAACTAACATGTATATGTGTGGAAAAAGAGAGGGAAAGTTTGCCATTATCTGGTTCTGCTGAGAGGAGAGAGGTGTAAAGAACAGAGATCCTGGCTCTGATAATCTGCTGTTTGAGTGCCACATTTCTTTCACAACTAACTAATTTTAAAGGTGAGTTTAGAGTTTGAGAGGGGATGTATATGGTAAATTAAGAAATGAATAATAGAAATGGGATTCCTTTTGTTGAAGTTGTGTTTATTATTTTCTGTTTTGGGAGAAATTTAAATGTGAGGAACATGTAAAATAATATGGACTATGTTTTCACGATAAATTAAGGTGTACTGGTATAAAAAAAGAATAGTTTAAGGGTTTGAGGTTGGACTCAGTAATGCAAATACATACAGCATCACTAAGGCTGATTGCCCTTGCTGGAGTGTAGGCAGTCACCCAGGTTACAAATGGTGCTGGTCTGAAAAAGCAGTTTGGACATGTGCTTTTTTAAGAATCTGAAAAGTGGATTCATAATGTGTCAGTCTGTAAAAGTGATTATCACTTGCCAAAAAAAAGAGTAGTAAGTGTGCTTTCAAATTGGCAAAGAAATTTCGTTTTGTGACTAATGTGAAAACATGACTCTGTGTGCAAATAGGAATTACAGGCAGAGATTTATTGCGTATTGCTCTGGTGATTTCACAGTTGCATTAGATGGAAAGGGGGAGCCATTTTTTGGTGCAGAAGCAGACTCTTAGCACACACCCAGCTGCTTACCATGTGGAATCATGCACAGTATTCAGAAGCAAGTGGGGTTTGAGGTTTCAGTCAGTAATGCAAATACATTCAGCATCACTAAGGCTGGTTGCCCTTGCTGGAGTGTAGGCAGTCACCCAGGTTACAAATGGTGCTGGTCTGAAAAAGCAGTTTGGACATGTGCTTTTTAAAAAATCTGAAAAGTGGATTCATAATGTGTCAGTCTGTAAAAGTGATTATCACTTGCCAAAAAAAAAGAGTAGTAAGTGTGCTTTCAAATTGGCAAAGAAATTTCGTTTTGTGACTAATGTGAAAACATGACTCTGTGTGCAAATAGGAATTACAGGCAGAGATTTATTGCGAATTGCTCTGGTGATTTCACAGTTGCATTAGATGGAAAGGGGGAGCCATTTTTTGGTGCAGAAGCAGACTCTTAGCACACACCCAGCTGCTTACCATGTGGAATAATGCACAGTATTCACAAGCGAGTGGGGTTTGAGGTTTCAGTCAGTAATGCAAATACATTCAGCATCACTAAGGCTGGTTGCCCTTGCTGGAGTGTAGGCAGTCACCCAGGTTACAAATGGTGCTGGTCTGAAAAAGCAGTTTGGACATGTGCTTTTTAAAAAATCTGAAAAGTGGATTCATAATGTGTCAGTCTGTAAAAGTGTTTATCACTTGCCAAAAAAAAGAGTAGTAAGTGTGCTTTCAAATTGGCAAAGAAATTTCGTTTTGTGACTAATGTGAAAACATGACTCTGTGTGTAAATAGGAATTACAGGCAGAGATTTATTGCGTATTGCTCTGGTGATTTCACAGTTGCATTAGATGGAAAGGGGGAGCCATTTTTTGGTGCAGAAGCAGACTCTTAGCACACACCCAGCTGCTTACCATGTGGAATCATGCACAGTATTCACAAGCGAGTGGGGTTTGAGGTTTCAGTCAGTAATGCAAATACATTCAGCATCACTAAGGCTGGTTGCCCTTGCTGGAGTGTAGGCAGTCACCCAGGTTACAAATGGTGCTGGTCTGAAAAAGCAGTTTGGACATGTGCTTTTTTAAGAATCTGAAAAGTGGATTCATAATGTGTCAGTCTGTAAAAGTGATTATCACTTGCCAAAAAAAAGAGTAGTAAGTGTGCTTTCAAATTGGCAAAGAAATTTCGTTTTGTGACTAATGTGAAAACATGACTCTGTGTGCAAATAGGAATTACAGGCAGAGATTTATTGCGTATTGCTCTGGTGATTTCACAGTTGCATTAGATGGAAAGGGGGAGCCATTTTTTGGTGCAGAAGCAGACTCTTAGCACACACCCAGCTGCTTACCATGTGGAATCATGCACAGTATTCAGAAGCGAGTGGGGTTTGAGGTTTCAGTCAGTAATGCAAATACATTCAGCATCACTAAGGCTGGTTGCCCTTGCTGGAGTGTAGGCAGTCACCCAGGTTACAAATGGTGCTGGTCTGAAAAAGCAGTTTGGACATGTGCTTTTTTAAGAATCTGAAAAGTGGATTCATAATGTGTCAGTCTGTAAAAGTGATTATCACTTCCCAAAAAAAAGAGTAGTAAGTGTGCTTTCAAATTGGCAAAGAAATTTCGTTTTGTGACTAATGTGAAAACATGACTCTGTGTGCAAATAGGAATTACAGGCAGAGATTTATTGCGTATTGCTCTGGTGATTTCACAGTTGCATTAGATGGAAAGGGGGAGCCATTTTTTGGTGCAGAAGCAGACTCTTAGCACACACTCAGCTGCTTACCCTGTGGAATCATGCACAGTATTCACAAGCGAGTGGGGTTTGAGGTTTCAGTCAGTAATGCAAATACATACAGCATCACTAAGGCTGGTTGCCCTTGCTGGAGTGTAGGCAGTCACCCAGGTTACACATGGTGCTGGTCTGAAAAAGCAGTTTTCTGCCTAATTTCAAAGCATGACTTTGTGTGCACACAGGAATTATTTTTAGAAATTTAATTTGTGAAGGTGTTATTGTGATTTTCATTTATAGGAAAGGGGTTTATAGTATTTTAAGATTTCTAAAGAACATAAAAAATGTAGTAATATATTTAAATAAAATAAAGGAATTTTTTTTTAGTTTTTTTCAGGTATTGCTGAAGAGCAGTGAACAAAATTTAAGATGCCTACAAAATCCAGAGTAAAGAAAGACCACAAAAAAAACCTATATTTGAAGACAACTGGAGGACCTAAGTTAGTTGGAGATGCTCATGTTGGGAAAAAGAAAAAATCTTCTGGTAAGCAAACACAAGATTTTTTAAACAACATATTCAAAAAAAGGAAATATGTACAAAATGTCTGTACTGGAAAAAATGTTTTCAATAGAAAAGGAGAGGAAAAAATTGAGCATTTAGTTAATGCAAATATACCTTCTGCAACTAAAAAGATAAACTTAAACAGAAAAACAGCGTTTAAAGAGATACGTAGAAAAATGTTTCAGAGAAGAGTTATGTCCAATTTGATAAAGGATGTGAAGAAATATAAGCAAAAGGCTAAGTTTTATAAGAGAAAAAAAGAAATTGAAGCCATTGCTGCAAAGGCATTAGAATTAAAAAGGAAACTATTCATTTTAATTTTGAATAGGATGCGTACATTAGATAAAATGGTTAATGTACTGAAATCACAAAGCAAAAGGAAAAGAGTAGTGAACAGAACAAACTTTTGTAAAGTGTTTTTAGGAAAATGGATGCATAGTTCAAGTAGTGAACCTTTTTTTAATGGAGAGCTATTTTCAAAGTAATAGTTTGCTGCATGCAGTTGACACCAGAGGTCGTGCTTACGAAGTGAAAAATGGTTGCATAATGGAGAAGGAGATAATGGTTCCAAGAGATGAGGTACAAGTGATGGCGGATGAGGCTATGGGGAGACGTCCTAAAGCCCCAGTGTACACTTGGAATTGTAGTAGTATTTGCACTGTGCGTCAGGAATCTATTGATAAATTTCGTGAGTTTCTAAGAGAATATAGTAAAAAAAGTGTAAAACAGAAGATTAAGGTGCTTCAAAGTCTGGATCCATGCAGAGTGAGAGAGAATACTGGTTTGCATGGTCATTCTCTGGCTTGTCTATCTAGAAAAGTGTGTAATAGTGTTTTCCATCATTTTAGGATGCTGGCTGTTCATCATACTGAAATGAGAAAGTTTGTGAGACGGTTGTATTTTGCTAAAAGTCCAGCAATAAAGTTAGATGAATTGAATAGGGCTCTGTTCCGTGGAACGGTATCAGATGTAGAGAAGGTTGTTGATGAAATTCAGATTTGTTACTTTGGTCCTGAACAAAACAGTGCAGAAAAGGACACAGTAAATGAGGAAGAAGTGGAAGAGAATGTAGAACCCTCTGTAAGTAAGACATTTAATGATCACATAACAAAATTTGCAATAATCTCTAATGAAAGACCAAATATTACTTGTATTTGTTGCCGCAGAACTCATTATAGAAAACAAACTAGGAATGTTGATCTCTACAGAAAAAGTGAAAATGAAGATAATTATAAGTGGAAGGATTTTGCCACATATATATTTCTTGAAAATTGTTTTGAATTGGGTGAAGATCAGCGTATTTGTAAATACTGTTACAACAAGTTAGAGGAAAATAGAATGCCGACCAGAGCTGTACATAATAATTTAGAATTGGATGCTATTCCTGCTGAACTTTCTGAATTAAATACATATGAGTCTATACTCATTAAATGTGTTCATCCATTCCAGACCATAGTACGTATGGAGCCCAAAACTGGTAAATTACCTCCTTCAGATTTACTGAGAGGTTTAAAAGGTAGAGTGGTGTATTTGCCCTTGGATTTGAAAAAAAATATGGAAACTATTGATGCGGATACTTTGGAAACTGAACCATTAATTATTCTGGTTAATGGTGTACCTACAAAGAATAAGAAGATTTGGCAGGAGCTGGTAGATGTACGGAAAGTACAAAGAGCAAATTTGTATTTGAAAAGGAATAACAAATGGTATGAATCAATTTATATAGAAGAAGAAGAAGAAGAAGATTTACAAGAAGACACAGAAACACCAACTGGACAAATTGAAAAAGTGGACAAGTCAAAGGAAGAAGAAATTTATGAACATTTTAGCATACATCCTCTTCATTCAAAAGAAACTATGGGAGACAATATTGATCTATTTCAGATGAAGAAAGCAAAAGGAACTCCCGTGAGTGTATGGGAGGAGAGCTTGGAAACTCGATGTTTTCCCCAGCTGTTTCCTAAAGGAAAAGGAGGACGATACGATGAACGTTCGGAACAGATTCCAGCTTCTGAGTATTGGACTACAAGACTATATGCTGAAGATCCCAGATTTCGACAAAGTATTCCTTATTTGTTCCATCTTTTATTTGAAAGCGACTTGTCTGCATTGTCTTATGCAGTAAATCACATTTTAAAAAGTGGAGTACATTTACAAAATGTGTCTGCTAAGGATTTTATGGAGAAAGTGCAGCACCGAGATGATCATTTGGAAACACAACTGATCAATCTGATGGCTTGTCAGCGTGGGACAAATGAATATTGGTACCGACGCCATGGTGAATTAAAATGCATGTTACGGAATTTAGGAACACCAACATGGTTTGTTACCCTAAGCTGTGCGGAGTACGCTTGGGATGATTTACTGGATTTTCTACGAGAGGCAAATTCAAACATTAAAAACATCGAATACAAGACAGCAGGAGAACTGTGCTCATTGGATCCGGTTAATGTTTGCAGATATTTCAATCATAGATTTGAGGCTATGATGTCGTTCATCTGCAATAAAAAAAATCCACCTCTAGGAGAAGTAGTGGATTTCTTTTGGAGAAAAGAGTACCAGGCAAGAGGTGCTCCTCATATTCATATGCTGTTGTGGATCAAGGATGCCCCAAAGTTTGGAACAGATGCTGATGAAGCAGTGTTATCTTACATTGAAGAATATGCAACATGTGCTATACCAAAAAGCACAGAAGAGAAAAAGTTAAAGGAGCAAGTTTTACGTTTCCAAAGTCATCGGTGTGGAAAATACTGTCGACGGAAATACAAGAGCAAAGATAAATACTACACTAAATGTCGATTTGGATTTCCTAGACCTGTTCTTTCAAATGGAAGAGTAAACAGTTTTATGTCATCCGTGAGACATACTATCACAAGAAAATCACCTAAGAATACCTACAACCTTAAAAGAAAAGAAGAATCAAAAAATATAAATGACTACAACCCAGTCATTTTATCCATGTGGAACGCTAACATGGATATACAGTATGTAGCTGACAATTCCATTGCTGTTGCTCGATATGTAACGTCTTACATTACGAAATCAGAAAAAACAGAATTGAAGGAAATGTGGGAAGAGATTTCTCACGAGAAAACTGTCAGTAAGAAGCTGTACAGTTTCAGTTTGAAGATGTTATCGCATCGAGAAATTGGATCCTACGAATGTTCAGATAGGTTATCTTCTGCAAGTCTCTACTCGAAATCAAGAAGAATAATTTGGGCAAGTTTAGGCCTTGCAGCAATGAGAAATCGGGTACTGAAATCTGTTGGAGAAATTGAATATTTGGCCGAAAATGACCCAGAAAGTACAGATATTTTGAAATCAAACATGTTGGACACATATTATCCCAAGAGAAGTCATCATCTGGAGAACATGTGTCTCTATGAAGTGCTGCAGAACTACATTTATTCACGGAAAGCCACAGAAGACATCAACAATGGAAAATATAAAGTCATTGGTGAGGAAGGATGTTTGGTGAAGCAAACAAAAGGAAGTTTGATAAATCACAGGAAGCTGAGTTGCGACACTACTGACAAAAAGGAATTTAACTACTTGACTCTTTTACAGCTGTTTAAACCATGGCGTACAGAGGATGAACTACTGGGAGAATTTCAAAGCTATGAAGATTCTTTTAATGCTTGCAAAGACAGCATACAATGCAGTACATTCTCAACTTATCTGCAAATGTTAAATGAAGAAATTGAACAGGAAACTACAATTGCAGCAGAAATAGCTAGAGACAGTTCTCAGGACAGCCAAAGTTCAGGAACACTCAGTCAAGATCCCCTAGGACAACCAATCGTTGAAAATGAAGTATCAATAGCCATGAATGAAGTGGAAACGGCTATGAATCAAGCTCAAGAAGAAGTTATAGACTTACAAAATTTGGAAAGACAACTGAACGAAGAGCAGCAACAAATTTATGAAGAGATCAGAAACAAAATTGATCACGGATTTCTACATGAAAAAAAAGAGTGCTCATGCACATCATTTCATCCAATCAGGATGTATGTAAGCGGACAAGCTGGAACTGGAAAAAGTTTCCTTATAAAAGTCATCAGAAGCTACCTACAGCAAAAAACGGATTCTACTTTGTCTTGTGTGGTTACTGCTCCAACTGGGTTAGCAGCATATAACATAAAAGGAATCACTTTACATCATTTGCTAATGTTACCAGTGGAGCATGAGAACAAAATACAATACAACAAGCTAACTGGAGAAGCATGCTTGGAAGTTTCAAGAGTATTGAAGAAGATGCAAGTTCTCATTATTGATGAGGTGAGCATGGTATCAAACTTAATGCTTGCCTTTGTGCATTTAAGAATGCAGCAAATTCTGAAGACAGACTATGACGTGTTATTTGGAGGAAAACACGTCATAGTTTTTGGAGATCTTTTGCAACTTACTCCAGTTAAAGGACAACCAGTGTTTAATACTGTGACACATGAAGACACAAAGAAGTCATTGGGAAGCATCGGTAATACAAATATTTGGTCCTTCTTTGAGTACAAGGAACTTACTACTAATATGAGGCAAGCAAACGATGAAGAATATGGAAGTATTCTGAAAGATATCAGGATTGGACTACTCACAGAAGCTGGCAAAAAAGCATTACAGAGTCGGCTGCTACATAATTTATTTCCAAAGGAAGAAATAGTTGCAGAGAAGATATACAAGAACATTGCAGAAAACAAAAGTGTCATCTGCTTAATGCCAACTCTACGTGAATGCTCAATATTCAATGAGGAGCTTTTGAAATTGGAAAAGGAAATTATCAGGAAATTGGAAGCAGTGGACAAAATTGAGGATGGAAGAATTACTGTCACATTAACAGGCACACTGAAAAATAAATTGGATTCACTAGAGAAGAACATTTCCAAAACAGCTGGATTAGAAAAAAATCTATATGTTTGCATGAACTGTAGAGTATTTTTAAGGAGAAATTTGGATGTTGAAAAAGGTTTAGTTAATGGAGCTATGGGAAGAGTTGTGGGTTTTATTAATTATCAGAAAAAAGATGGAATTGAATGTTTAAAAATAAAATTTGATCAGATAGAAGAAGTTAAAGACATTTGTCGTTGTTCAGTTCGTTTCATGCTTGTGAAAGATTTATATGTACGTAGGAAGCAGTTTCCGTTTTCTCTAGCATATGCTGTAACTATTCACAAGTCTCAAGGATTGACTGTAGATTGTGCATTTGTGAACATTGGTTCAACTGTGTTCAAAGAAGGTATGGCATATGTTGCTTTGTCACGAGTGAAAACATTATCAGGTTTATTCATGATAGACTTTGATGATTCAAAAGTTAGTGCTGATAAAAATTGTGTAAAGGAGTATAATAGATTAAGAAGAAGCTATGCTCCTCATTTAGGTCAGTATCCTGTGTTGGAGAAACGTGTAGTTTCTCGTAAAAGGAGAAATGAGAATATCTGTAATGAAGATGTAGAGAGGAGGAAAAAAAAGAGGAGTGATGTAATTGCAAGCAAAAAGAATAAGGAAAATGAAGAACAGGTTGTAGGATGTCATTTTGAAAATAGCTCTGGTGTCAACTGCTACGCAAATGTAGTGCTGAATGTTGCATTTTATCTGGAAAGTTTGCAAGAGCAGATAATAGTAAATCAGGGAAAAAGATTCTGTTCTGTGCTGAGTCTCCTTTTTGAAAAGCTGAGTAATGATAAAACTCAAATAGAAAGTGCTACTGAAATTAGAAAACTTTTAGATGTATGTTCAGGACGAACACAGTTTTCTCAAAATGTACAGCAAGACGCACAGGAATTCTTGATGTATTTTCTTCAGGTACTGGAAGAAGAAGGGGTTCCCATTGAAAATTTATTTGGTCTCTCTTATAAATGGGAACATAGTTGTGAAAACTGTTATAATATATGTGGCTCTAATGTTGATAATGAAAGGTTTATTTATTTAACATTGCCAGAGAGTAAAACAGTCACTTTTGCTAAATTAGTTAAAGATGCTAATCATAGCATGCAATGCAGTGAGTGTAAATCTGACATGTTTTCAACGTTAATTTTAAAGGAATACGGACAGTATGTAATTTTAATGATGCAACGATGTAGAGCTGATGGTTCAAAATTGGATACTTTAATAAAGAAGTTTACAGGACAGCAATTATCAATTTCAGGAAAAACTTTTGTAACAGTTGCAATAATTTTCCATGATGGACCTACTGTAACTTCTGGTCATTACACAGTTTATCTTAAATGTGAAAAAGGTTGGACACTGTGTAATGATTCCCAATTGATTTTTAAGCAACGTTTGCCTTTTGATTTAGCAAATTCCTATCTAATCTTCCTGAAACCTAAATTTTAGAGAGATTTGGCAACATCTGGACAAAACGATTTTACCATTTTATTGGATTACCATTGGAATTTACAAATAAAAAGATTTTACAAATTATCATTTGGCCTAATGGAAAGGTAACCAATTGTAATGTGGAATTTTTCCATTTTTTAATGAAACTTTGGAAAACCAAAAATTTTGAAAAAATCGGTAACATCTGCACAATTTAAATTTTGGAATGTTATTGGATTGCCATTGGAATTTTTTTCAAAAAAGATTTTTAAAATTACTATTTGGCCATGCGGAAAGGTAAACAATTCTATTGTGGACTTATTTAATTATTAATAAATCTTTCGGAAACCAAAATGTTACAGAGAATCGGTGAGATCTGTACAATTTAAACTTTAGTTTTTTATTGGATTACCATTGGAAATTTAATCAAAATAGAATTTTAAAATTACTATTTGGCCTAAAGGAAATGGAACCAGATGTATTGTGGAGTTATTTGAGATATATTATTGTGATTTTACTTCTGAAACAAAAATATCAGACGGTATTTTAAAGAAATAAGTATTGATATTAGATGATATTTTTTAAGAATTTTATGCATTTCTATAAAGTTATGTTTATGCAAAAAGAGATTGTGGGCTTTTTTAAAACAATCTTTGAGATTGTTAATTTTTTTTTGCCCGCTGTTAAATGATGAATGCAATTGCTTTCACAATTTATAGTGAAATGCAATATATTCTGAAAACAGCAAAAATAAGGCAAAAATATTTTTTGAAAAATATGTAAATATGTGTACTGTATTATAAAATGTTTTATTAAATATTAATACTTTTTTCTTTTTTTTCAGATTGAGATAGAAAATTTTCGAAAACTAGAACCATTTATAAAGCAATTTAAAAAAAATGTAAATGAATAAATATTTTTTTGAGTGGGTATGGTAAGTCAATAATATCATGGTCCCTTTTTTCCACTTCTCTACAATCACATTTTCAGTTTTTCATTGTAGTCTCTCAAGTACCTTGTAATGTGATAATTGATTTTTAGTGTTTTTTTAAAAAAAAAAAAAAAAAATTACGCGTACCGTACGCGTACGGTAAAAAGAAAAATTAAAAAAAGTTTTTAAAAACATATATAAAAAATAGATGAAAGGTAAGGTTGGCTCTTAAAAGAGCCGTTGTGTTCATGCAGGGACAGAGGAAAGAAAGAATGGGAATATTAGACGGTACGACAAGTGTGCTGATCTATTTTATTGTTCACTAGGGAAATACTGGTCTCCCTATAACAAATTAGATCATGACAAGTGGCGCACCGTATTTCAACCCTCAGAAACCGAGGGTTAGTTTCCAGAGGACCAGAAAAAGGAGATGCTCCCCCCACAGATGAAGGGCTCACCTGACCTGCAGAAGAAGGACTGGGCACTGCAGATGATGGTCCAGGCTGAGCTGCTGTGGATGTGCTTGGTTGATTTACTGAAGGGTTACCTTCAGTAAGTCGAGCATGTGTCCTTCTGTGTACATCCTTAAGGTGTCTCATCATGGTGTGATTCCCGCAGGAATACTTCCTGTCGGGGATCCCTCTTGAAAGTACACGGCCACACAGCTTACAAGTCACTAAGGGTGCATTTACCTTTTGCTGGCCTTCTGGAAAAGAAAAATACTCCCATATGTAAGAGGTCTTTTGTTTCCTCGCTCTCTGCCTCAAGGTAGTGCTGCTAGCCTCACTCTCAGAAGGGCTCTGCTGTTCTGCCATCGTATCACAAAGACAACCCAGCTCCTTCTCCTAAGGGATCACAAGCAGAAATGAGGGGAATGGTGTAGGAGAGTTCTAGAACTGAAAGTAGTTTCAACCAATCAAAAGTTTTGTTTCATGATCACATGACCTACCGTATGCTTACGGTACGCTTACGGTGCGCTTACAGCAAAAGTACGCATGCGCGTAAAAAAGACACGCGCTCGCGCGCATGCGCAAAACAGGCACGCCCCTTCACTTCCGCGTAACGTGCGCGTGCAGCGTACGCGTTATGCGCTATGCGCACGTGACGTGCGTCTACGCAAATTGCGTAAATGAACGCAAACAGCGTACAAATCTAACATAATTACAGCAAGGCGTGCGCTTACCGTACGCGCACGGTAAAAAACAAAAATGTATTGCTTATAAATTTTACCTGTTTATTTTAAAAAAATTGTAAAATAAAAACATATTGTAGAATTTTTAAAATTTAACCATAGTCTTTAAAAAAGGATAGACAATTAAAATAAAAATAAAAAAAAAATAAGATTAGCATTTAAAAAACCTTGCAAATTCACTGAAAAAACCATGGGTTTCACTCACGTTATAGTTAGGAATTAGCATTTAAAAAACCTTGCAAATTCACTGAAAAAACCATGGGTTTCACACGTTATAGTTAGGAATTAGCATTTAAAAAACCTTGCAAATTCAGTGAAAAAACCATAGGTTTCACACATGTTATAGTTAGCTGGACATTTCACTCGTAAAAAACCAATGAAATTCCCCCGTTATAGTTAGTTCAGCTAACTATAACTCGCGCGCCCGCAATGCACTACTGATGACGTCACATATTACATCACTCATGACATGGTCAGTGACATCACTCATGACATCACTGATGACATCTCAAATGACATCACTGATGACATTATCCTTGTGACAGAGTGGTAGACCTCCTCTCACCCTAATATAACCTTTGATACAAACATTCAAAAATAGAGACTGACAATTTTCAAAAAAATGGACATACCAATAACAGTTACAACAACCTATTCAGTAATTCTAAGATCCACATACACATCCACTCATCCACCAACAATCCTATACAGTCACTCACACATGTACTCACACATCATATGTACTCATACACCTAAACATCCTGTAACACAATGCCACTCATCCATAGAGTTACTCACACACATAGTCACTCATGCTAATAAAGAATCAAACATCCATTTACTTGCATATACAGTTATACACACACCACCACACTTACTTTTACAGAAACTTACACATACTTAGTCTTTTAAACAATCACTTATAGAAACACATACTTATTCATACAGAAAGTCTACCAATCTCTCACTCTCACATATACTCACTTATAAACACCAATAGTCACATATACTAGTTTAAAACATATGTAGTTACTTATGAAGACACTATTGAGACAGTCATTCACTCACTAACACACCCATGCACACACTCATCCACCCATACAGTCCTGCACACATGCTGTCTTCAACACATACAAACAGTGAGTCACTCATTCATGCATCTATGCACTACGTAATACCCCACACCGCACCATGAAGACACTCAGACACTCATACTGATACTCAAAAAACCAACTAATAACCTATATAGACACTCATGTAGCTACTCACCAACCCATGCAGCCACTTATATACAAAGTGAGAGACTGATACAGGTATTTACACATTTAAACATTACTCACTTAGCCATGTATTCAAAAAGATACACTTAATCAGTCAGTAATACAATCAATTTTTCAAAAACAAATCATCAATTTAGACACTTATATACTCATTTATTCTTCCATCGACCTTGAGATATACATATATTAAACATATTTAATTTTCAGAAAAACACACATTCACTGGATGATGTCATCAGTGATGTCATTTGAGATGTCATCAGTGATGTCATGAGTGATGTCACTGACCATGTCATGAGTGATGTAATATGTGACGTCATCAGTAGTGCATTGCGGGCGCGCGAGTTATAGTTAGCTGAACTAACTATAACGGAGGAATTTCATTGGTTTTTTACGAGTGAAATGTCCAGCTAACTATAACATGTGTGAAACCTATGGTTTTTTCACTGAATATATATATATATATATATATATATATATATATATATATATATATATATATATATTATCTACTGGCGGTCGCCAGTAGATAGTTATAGTTACAACCTATTTTCCATAGGAAATCTCAAAATTCTATTTTGAATAACTTTGGCGCCGGTTGACGAATCCTCGCGAAATTTTCAAAACTAATGGGGCGCTCCGTTTAGCTCCTACCCTGAAAGTCTCGGGGTGATTTGTCAAGCGGGGGCCGAGAAAAAAGGGGGGTCCCAAAACGCGTTTTCCCCATCCATTTTTCCATAGGACCTTTAGTCGCGGCTACAGCCCGAACGGCTGAACAGAATTACGTGAAATTTGGCAGAGAGGTAGCCATAAGGTCAAGGAAGTGCCTTTTGCAGGTCTGGTGTAAATCTGTTCAGTTTTTCCTGAGAAAATAGCATTTAAAAGCATATCAATATCTATACGCGCGCACCGTGCGCGCACTGTGCGCGCACCCTGCCGTGCGCGAGCGCAATTCTGATTGGTTGTTAGATGTCGGTAAACATTCGAATCGGTCGAAACCAGGAAGTGTCGGCCGCCATTTTGTCTCTCGCAGTCTGAGGGGGTGAAAACAAAAGGTGGAGAACGTGAAAAGGGGGCAGAGTGGACAGTTCCTGACCCCTAGCCTTGGTCATGGGGTCACAGAAGGACCCCCAAGGTAGAAAAAAACAAATTATTATTTTATTTTTAAATCGTGAGGTGCGCGCACCGCGCACGGCACGAACTGCGAATCATGGGTGCTCAGTGGGCGAAGCGCACCGAGTGCCCACAGTGCGCGCACGGTGAAAAACCTGAAAAAAAAATTAATAAATACATAACTTAGCATTTAAAAAACCGTACAAATTCACTGAAAAAACCATAGGTTTCACACACGTTATAGTTACGAATTAGCATTTAAAAAACCTTGCAAATTCACTTAAAAAACCATAGGTTTCACACATGTTATAGTTAGCTGGACATTTCACTCATAAAAAAACAATGAAATTCCCCCGTTATAGTTAGTGCAGGCAACTATAACTCACGCGACCGCAATCCTCTGCTGATGACGTCAGATATTACATCACTGATGACATATGTGTCTTTATGAAAAATATATATTTGTAATATATGTATAGCTAAAGATTAATGGAAGAAGACATGGGTAAATAAGTGTCTAAATACAGTGATGTAATATCTGACGTCATCAGCAGAGGATTGCGGTCGCGTGAGTTATAGTTACCTGCACTAACTATAACGGGGGAATTTCATTGGTTTTTTACGAGTGAAATGTCCAGCTAACTATAACATGTGTGAAACCTATGGTTTTTTAAGTGAATATATATATACATATATATCATCCAACAACTTTCCACACTTGCAAGGAAAGACACCAGGACTCCCAGGAGTGCTTTTCAAAGTTTATTCAAGGCAAGGTAATGCCTCACCAACGCGTTTCGCTAAAAGCTTGTTCACGGTTTGCCAAACATTTTTTTACACCCTCATGTTCATTTGTAAACAACACAAAAGTAGGACTGTTTTGAGACGTTACATTCATAGTCACAAAAATCGCCATTTTAGAGTGGTTTTAGTGAATAAATAAATATCGCAGATTGATTGTCAAAACAAAAAATCAACTAAAGATGGTTTTAACAAATATCATTATTGAAAGATCATCATATGGTTTAAAAGCATATTAGTTTGTCTGTGGTCTGTTGGATCTAGCGAGTCTGGCCCCAGTGGGCAGACTCATAGTACATCGATCTAAGCAATACCATACATCTCATCAATATAATTCATTTTTAATGAGATACAAATCACAGTTACGCTATCAGGTTGGTTAATAGCTTATTGAGTCCAGCCCAAGTGGGATAACCCCTCATGCATTGAACTTTGCAATTCAACATGTGCTCTCACTGCAGTTCATACTTTATACTTGCGTCAAATCATTGTACCATACTGAAGACTAGCCCAAGTGGGCTTGCAAAATGCCATTGTTAGACCTGTCAGCCCTAGGGTGGTCTACCCGATTTTTTTGCCATTGTTGCCTCATTTTTTCCGCCATCTTTTTGTTGGCCCTAGGTCTCTGGGCGCCTTACCACTGCTAAACAGTGCTGAGGTGCAGGTGCACTCTCCTAACAACATGGCTGCCACAGTCCCCTGCTACTGCAGAGTGGCCATTGCATACACACACACTAGCGGTTAGGAGCAGGCTGGGACATTTTGATACAGTATCTTTTTCCATCCCGCCTTTTTGTCCCATAGACTATTATGTGGAAGCTAATGGGAACCTTCCAGCCCTGGGAGGGATTATGCTTTGCCGCCTTTGCAGGAGGGCTACCTGACCTGGGGGTATAGGAGGAAAGGAGGGAAACCTGACTAGTCAGTTGGGGCACCACTGGACCTGGGGGAACCTCTGCCGGAGTGTAGGCGGTTGGGCCTAGGGGAGAAACCTACACTACTGGGACTGACTGAGTCTAGGCCCTGCTGTACCCAAGTTAGATGAGGGACTCTGCCTGCCTGCTGATCTTGCCTGGTGAGGGGGCAACCCAGGGGACCTTCTCCAGTGTGCTGCAGGGACCCACCCTGCCTCTGATGCCTGCCAACTCAACCCCCTTCTCCCCCTTCTAAGCCTACCAGCGAGACCGGCCATCTTCTTCTCCCCCTTCAAGATAAGTGTAGCCCTGAAACGTGGACTGTCGTTTTGCGCCCTGCAGGACCAACAGGTAAAGCGCTGTGTCCATCTAGCGCTGTGCTGCCAGGACTGTGCCCCTAAGAAAGAAGTTGCCTGCTGTTACGCGCTGAGTCACCCCACAGCGCTCTCGCCCTGCTCCAGGACTGAATTGTGGCTATGCCTCCCCCCTGCCTGCACGTGGTGCCTGGTGAATGTGGTGCCTTTCCAGCAGTATGCCTTTTAATCGCTATGCCCTTTAAGCGCTATTCCCTGGTGAACACTGTGCCTCCCGAGCGCTGCCCCGTTCAAGCTCTGTACCTGCCGGGGGCTAGCCTTCAAGGCGCTGTGCCCCTGGAGCGCTGTGGACCCCCAGCCACCGCCGCGGGCCCCTGCTCCGTGTAGGAGAAGTGCTGTGGCCACCGTCACCGCCGCGGCCCGGGAGTTGCCGCCCCGCGTGTTCTTGTGGCACCATCACCGCTGCAGCCCCCGATGCCTGGAGAGGGCAGCCGCGGCATCGAAGAAGCTTGCAGTAGACCCAGGAGAAGCCAGCATGGCCCGGACCACATGACGGGGCATTGGCTGCGTCATCCGCCACGCCCCGCCAGGGCTGGGCCCCCATTGGGCGAGACCACCACACCCCCCAGCGAGCCACATAGAGATAGGCTGCTGCGGGTGCGGCTTGGGAGATCTATGTACGGGGCCCCTCCCCGGACGAAGGAGGCGTCATGAGGAGGAGACCAGCACCGGGGCCCCCGACCTCGCTCCAGCCGGTGGGAAAGTCGCGGGGAGCCCGCCTTGCTGACACGGGCTCCCCCCTTGCCCGGAGGGCCCCGCGAGAAGGTAAACACCCCCCGGAGGAGGGTGGAGAGACAGCGGGAGTCGCGGGGGCTTGCCCGAAGCTCCCACGTCTCAAATGGCAGCCCCGCACCCGCCCCTCCCCTCCGGGCACTGCTCTGGGCCGTCAAGCCCCTTTGAACTCCCCAGGTTGAGACAGGAGGCCCGGGGCCGGAAGTCCCCAAAATGGGGGAATTCACTACGAAACTGAGCCTGATAGTCTAGCGGTAGGAGGGACACGATTGTCACCGTGAAATGCACTGTTTGCCTCCCAAGAGTGATTTACTGGTTGTAGAGAAATGCACTGTTTGCCTCACAAGAATGATTTAATCATTGTATCGAAATGCACTGTTTGCCTTACAGGAATGGATTCCCTGTGCTATTGAAATGCACTACTTTATTCCCAAGAATGAATTAATGGTTGCCTTGCTATTCACTGATTCACAGAACTGAATGAAATGGTTTTTGCTCTATGATTACCGGATGTACTTACCCAGGTTTACTGCTGCCTTGCTAAGTACCCGCATTGTTCCTGAAATGAGTTGATTCCCCCCTATTTGAAATAGATAAAGAATCTTGTGTTTTTACCAAACAACCTGTTTTGGTGTCCTTCATTGTGTGCGCCTGTCTGACTCCGATGAGTGAGTGCTTCACCAGTGCTTTACACATTGCCTTCGGGTGCCTTCCTACCTCGCACCAAGCTACCGTGTTGGAATTGGTGACCCCAGTTCTAACAGCCATACACCAACATCTAAAAATAAATAACGTTGCAAACCCACAACACCACATAAAATCTCTGGGCACCTTCTATTCATAGTCCTCGACGTCACCTTTGACTAATTCTGTAAACATTATCAATAATGAAGGGGGTGATTAGAAAAAAGAAAAAAGAGAAACATCTTGTTTCGCTATGTGCTCCTCATATAAAAGCAATTTGAATACAATGATCTCCAAATTATCCACTAAAATTCATTTATAGCATATCAGAAACTTCCAAAAGAAACAAAAAAAGTTCTCCAAAAGAAAAATAAATAAAATTCCAACAACACAAGTTTCCTTAATTATAAGTGTACAGTCATCTCTTCGCTTGAGTTAAGTCCCACAGTTATCATGGAATCGAAATCAATTATGAATCTCGACTCCATACGTCTCAACTGGCACTCTCTGTCACCTCTCCTCTCTTGGTGTGCGATAGCATATATCACTACAAAAGATAACAGTTTTTAATTTTCGACTTAACAAGCTATTAACCAACCTGATAACGTAACTGAGATTTGTCTCATTAAAAATGAATTGTATTGATGAGATGTATGGTATTGCTTAGATCGATGTAGTATGAGTCTGCCCACTGGGGCCAGATTCGCTAGATCCAACAGGCCACAAACAAACTAATATACTTTTACACCATATGATGATCTTTCAATAATGATATTTGTTAAAACCATCTTTAGTTGCTTTTTCGTTTTGACAATCAATCTGTGATGTTTATTTATTCACTAAAACCACTCTAAAATGGCGCTTTTTGTGACTATGAATGGAACGCCTCAAAACAGTCCTACTTTTGTGTTGTTTACAAATGAACATGTCAATAAAATGAAGGTGTAATAAAGTTTTTGGCAAACCGTGAACAAGCCATGGAGGGATACTCAATCCATCGGCAAACGTGAGAATTGAGGTAATCTAAGCAGCGGGAAAGATGCGTAACGGAGCCAGAGGGCTGGAAGTATCAAAAGCCGGTCAGCTGGCACAGGAGTGCTGATAAAGATTTATCTTTTGGGCAAGGAGTGATTGCTGGAATGGCCTCCTTAATTGAAACTAAAAGGAAGGAAACTTCGAACAGATTATTTTTTACACAAGTGACAAATGGGCTTGCAGGACCAAGTACACCCAGCAATGAGCAGGCACAGATTAACCAGGAAGTACCAATATTAGCCTTGTATGATAAACTTGAGAAGCTATACAAAAAAGAACTGGCATGATGTCCCGGACCCAGAAATGTTAGAAGAGTGGGCCAGTTATTCAAAAGTGAGTTCTGTAATTATGATGTGGATCCTCATAAAGTACGCCCTCAAAGATCGTGCAAGATCTTTGAAGAAATTGACAAAACCTGTGCGGAATTACAGAAGTTGATCTCAAAAGAAGAATTTGAGGAGTTTAATACTAAAATCCAGCAGGAATTGGACAAATTGGAAGAAGAAATTACCAGTAAAAAAACAGAGAACATTTAATAGAGACTTCAAAGACTATCAGGCTGGAAGGACTCTTACTTTCCATATGATCACCTATTTACTGAGAATGTAACAGCAAAAATGAGTGAGTCATCTAATGTAACATTGAGAGGGGAAATCATGGAAGAAAGTGATGTTTCTGACAGTAACGCATCCGATGTATCTGTGGAAACGCTGGCCCAAAATGTGCCAACCAGCAGTCTGGGGAAGAGTAACTTTCTCAAACAATTCCAGATGATCACAAGAGCCAAACAAAATCAGCTACAAGGAGAACAGGATTTTCGTCGTGGCCGGGTCGGGGCACACAAGGAAAAATATGAGGGTGAGGAGGAACCGCAGGAACAAAGAAGCAAGGACAAGGAGAAGAAAAATGAGAGATCGGCAAATCAGTGGCTTGGTCAACCCAAGCCAAGAGAGGTGTAAGATGACTGTAGTCAACTTGTAGAACCGTAAGTTATCCTCCTTGGACATTGAATTACTTTCATTAGAACTCTCTTTCTGTCCATCTGGACATCTAGATTCTGTACAGACCCGCATTGATATATTTTGTTTTTTACGAAAGTTGAAATTAAAGAAATGGTTTTATACTAAGGCTTTAACTGGGAGGGAAGTGTGAGATCTAATCAAGAGCCAGAGACACTCTGTATTTCAGATATTGATGTGCTACACACTATGGCTGAGCTTAATGAGAATATAGCTCACCATGAAGATCCACTCATTAATCTAGATGTACTGCAATTGCAAGTGGACGCCTTAGTATCCAGTAAGTTTAAGCCTAAATCTACATTAACACCTAATATTCACTGTGATGCAATGGAGGTATTCGAAAATAGTGTCACTCAAGATCTCAAAAAAAGTAGGTATGAAATTGTAGGAAGAGCTAAGAAAAACTTAAATAATGAACAATTTAAAGCAATCCAAGATTTGAAGAATGATCAAGCTATTGTTATCAGATGTTCTGATAAAGGTGGAAATGTTGTAGTTTGGACTAAGAAGGAGTATTTAGATGAGGGTATACGCCAGCTTAGTGATCCGCTATGTTACACTTTGAGCAGCAAATCAGAAGTTCTGGCATCATACTCAAAATACAACAAAATGCTAGTAGACTGGAAAGATCAGGATCTGCTAGAATGGGAGGAATTTTGGAGCTTATATTCTAAACATCCAAAATTGCCCATTATGTATTTACTCCCTAAACTGCACAAAAATAAGGAAAAATCACCTGGAGGCCCATAGTGTCTTCAATGGGCTCCCAATTAGAAATGGCTTCGAACTTTATTGATCACTACTTATGACCATTCGTTTGTGCCCTACCAGCATACTTGAAGGACACAACACACTTTTTGACACTCAGCGATGGTGTAGTCTGGGAGGAAGATTTTTTGCTGGTTACGCTTGACGTAACCTGCGTTTACACCAGCATCCCACATAACCTGGGGCTCCAGGCCATGAGACATTTTTTGAGAGCTATACCAATTTCACTACTTTTGCACACAGAAATTTGTTAGAAATGACTAGATATTGCTTAACCAACAACTTTTTTCTTTTTAATAACAGCATCTATAAAGGGAACGGCAATTGGCACCTGCTTCGCCCCCAGCTATGCTAATCTATTCATGAGTTGGTGGGAGGAGCAGGTGTCCCAAAGCTTTGAGATGCAAGGTGACGATATTGTGACTTGGGCGAGATTTATAGATGACATTTTCCTGATTTGGAGAGGGGATGAGCCATCGGTTAATCTATTTATTGATAGGCTTAACATTAATTACAAGAATCTTCAATTCACCTCGCACATCAGTAACACACAGATAGTGTTTCTGGATGTTGAGGTCCAAGTAAAAGACAGAACACTAGTCACCAAGTTACATAGAAAGAAAACTGCAGGTAACAGTCTCCTGAATGCATATAGCGCACATCCATCAAGCTTAATACAAAGCATTCCGTATGGAGAGCTGTTCCTAAGCTTCATTGCTGGCATGAGGTTCTATAGGACATGTTCCCGCCTTTTTTTGAGGAATGCAGCACAGCGGATTGCCTCTATCTCAGGAGTCATGTTACCACATTAGCAAAAGCTAGAAAAAGACCTAAGCCTTATTTGTTAATCTGCCATTTTAGTGTGTTTGTGCAAATTGCAATGTAGCAATTTGCTAAACTTGTTAGCACATTTTGGCAAATTGCTCATTTGCTACTTATGTCTTATGTCTAAGTACATACGTTTAGGCCTGGGCGAAAATTTCGTTCCGTTCGCGGAAATTGCGATAATTTGACATTTTCGCGTTCCGCGGAGAGCGTGAAAATGTCAAAAATTCCGGTTTCCGCAGCTTGGCGATAATTTGTTTCTTGCTCGCGCTGTAAAATAATACATTCTCGCGCGCGCGCGATCGCCTTACCTGAATCCCTGCGTTCGCCGACAAGTTTTCTTGATCCGGTCGCGTTCTCCATGAGATGTTGTATTGTTTTTAGCCATTTGCGCTGTCTCGCGACAGTTCGCGCCCGCAGTGACGTCATGCGTCGCGCGATCACGTCTTTCTTCTCGCGATCATGCACCGCGAGAACAACTCAAAACAAGATGGCCGCGCCCGCAAGCAACCACATGGGTAAGTTGGCGACCCGCAACCATGCAGAAAATCTCGCGAACATGCCGGAAAAAAACTTCCGCATCTTCGCGATATTTCTGCTTGTTTGCGATAATTTTAAACATTTTCGCGATAATTTGCGAAGGTTAATTCCGCAAATTCCGCCCACCCCTACATACGTTGCAAAGGACATGGTACTACAATTCCGTAAAACTAGCCATTTTCAAATTCACAAAGTTGTTGATACATCAGACCTCCTGTGTGATTACGACTTTGAAAACAATTTTTCAGGAAAAGTAGCCACTCTGTTTTCATTTGCACTGCGTACTCATATAGCACTCTCTTGGGAAAACGAATTTCTCCACCCTCTAGTCACATTTGTTAATGCAATCAAACCTCCACAATTATTAGGTATCTAATTTTCTTTTCTGTGTTCAAATTGTTCTATATTCGGGCCTTCTGTTGTCATGGTATTGTATTTGCTATTTTCATACTCAGTTCCCTCAAAGCATGCAAGCTAAATCACAATTAAATACTAACTGGCTTATTTGCTAGCCTCTTGCACCGCTAGAGCGTCACTTTTTTTGAAGCAGAGTGCAGACCCATATCTATGAAGCACGCAGAGCCACCCTGTGTGGCTTTTCATGGCCTCGTAGAAATAGTGTACGACAATAGGAGCGCGAGTCGCTGCTTTGGCTCACACTGCATCTGGGAGGCATGCCATGGGCATTGCGGTGGGTGCTTCCATGCAATGCCCCTGGATTTTGACACATTTCCAGATTTATATCATAGCACAAATCTGGAAATGTGTCCAAACTGTACTCCTCCCCAGATGCAACATACCACGTGCCTCCCCAGGGGTGACGAAACTAGGAGAAATAATTTGATTTCTCCTCATAGATTTTGGAAAATGCCTCCATTGATCCGCTCCTACAACGTGGACCCTCTTGCACAATGGTGAAGGGAGCTTACGTTGAATCAAGGCAGCCATTTTTGCACCAGTGCAGTAAAAGAGGACGGGAAAGCGCCGAACCTCATAGACATGGTACCTCCCTTTAATTTTGATGCAAGGCAGCACAGAAAAGTGACTAGCAGTGCTGCTGTGCGTCCAACAATTGTAATAGAGGCCCAAAATAGAGAAAAATGCATCTGTGACTGGAAAACAGCATGGAGGGGCTTTACCAGAAAAGGCTGGTACAGGATTAAAACTCCAGCAACCACTTCTGCATATTTGAGTTTACCTGACCTATTGAGGAATAACTGAGGTAAAGGTTGATTCTGTTAGTATTTCTTCAAAACCACTCCGGCATCTCAAGAATGCTGGCTGTACTGAAGATCAGCTTTAGTGAGTGGTGTGCACTATTACTAGAGCACCTCACTTTCAGACATGTTTATTGTGGTACGTAAAGGAAGAAAGCAATATCAAAACCAGAGATTCACGTTTCCCATGCTATACAATGACAAATGCTTTTAAAATGTAATGTCATAGGGGGCAGAGTTGAGATGGTGGGGTGATAGAATGTGCAGCTCTCTCCTCCACCTAAACCTTTGGAATTTACCATACTCTGCATCCGAGAGGCCCCTCTTGAACCTAAATTGTGCATATATTCCTACAGCAACGCTGTGGGCTCATTTACATTTTTGTCCCGACAGGTGTGTGTGGTCATGGTCCTGATCTTCACTGGCCGAGCTCAGCACAAATAAGGTGGCAGGAATGCTCTAGCAGTAGAATGCTGAGAGTGATGTAGCCAGTCCTGAAGTGCCTCCACCTGCTGCCAGATAATTAAGCAATAGATGGGGAAGTTCATGGCCCTACTGAGACGATAGCCCTGTAGGCTTGATCGGTACAGTTGGTATGGTCTGGTCTGGTCTAAAGATGAGGAGGCATGGCCCGGGCCTTGCAGTAGCCAACTGAGACAGGGATAATTTTGAGGAGGTTGCATCCTTGAGGATTGCATATACCCAGCCTTTCTCAGTCAGTGTCAGATAGCTGTGGTGCCTAGGTGAGTGCAGTAATAGCACAGCAAGAAAGAACGATGTGAGAAAAGTGATTAAAACTCCGGTTAAGTTGCCTATGTGTCCTAGTGAAGGCCATGGTAATGTATCCTGATATTTCTTGGCAATCTGATGAATCAGCATAAATCTGTCTCCTGGAGCCCTGAGAGATGCAAATGGAGGGTTGTAACCTCCAAGCTGCATAAACATGCCAGAAAGAAACAAATAGCTCAAGAACCAAAAGATAGTGGAAGAAGTTAGGTGATTGAGCAGGAGCTCTGTGGTCCAGGAGACAGGAGATCCAAGGATACTAGAGAGGCCTGGCAGTGTATGGAACATCTACAATGGTCTTAACGAAAAGCAAAAAAAAGCATTCCTTTTTGAAGGAGATGCTTACATGGGAACGTGCCTAAAAGTCAGACCTCAAGTGAAGGCCAGCTCATTTGCCCTCATAAGGGATCTCAGAGAGTCCACAGGGACATGGAGACAGAACCATCTGTGGCATAATACTTGTGCCCAAGCATCCTAGAGGACACAACTCACGTGCGAGAAGTTGTCTCAAAAGAGCTGCTAGAAATTAGGCATGAGAGATGACTTTGGAAAACAGAGTGGAATCTTTGGAGGACTACCTAGAAGCAAAAGAAGATGAGCTATAAACTATGTCAGGAACTTAACACATGGAGGAATCAAAATCTAGCTTTGTAAGCACACCTAGAAGACCTTGAAAGTCACCAAAATATTAGAATTAGGTGAAGTTGTAAAGGCCTACATTAAGAGACATTTCATACATGTGCATCTTGACCATACCAGGTGGGACATCTTTTTCGATCAAACACCCAGAGTGGCACCCCCAGTGCACAGAGAACATAACTTTCCCAACATTCGGATATGTCTTCACTATTTTCACCCAAAGGGAGCTATCAGTTCAGTGGCGAGGCCAACTGGTCCCATCAATTTTCTTTTTTTTTTAAGAACAAATTTTATTGTGCCAATAGTCAAATACAATTCAGAGTGATCATGCATTTGGGACGATCCCAATACATTATACCATACATCATTAATATTGACATCTAATTTATCTACCCAATTTAGGAAATTTACATGGTAAAACACATCATAAACATATTAAAACTTAACCAAATGTGCTGCGTTTGTGTTATTATCTCTCGTATTTGTGTCCCATAACCTTTTTATCTTAGGTGTTAAAGAGTCACTTATCTCTGCCACTGTCCGTCTTCCTGGTATCCCAGTTGTTATATGTCTATCTTTATCGGAGTGATAAGTTCTATATAAAGGCCGCTGTAGTCCGCCCATCTCTTCCAGATTTTGGGGTGTTTCTGCAGACACCCCTTGGTCTTGTACACAGGCAGTTCCATAACCATACAAAAGTCCATCCCTTTTTTCCAGGCGGTTAGCGATGGAGAGGAGGTGGCCTTCCACAACTTTGCAATACGCCCATTTTTGCCAAGCTCAGGCCTAGGAACAATAAGTGGCGCTTGTAGTAATTTCCTCCGATTCCTTCTATGATGTTTAGTATTACCAAATGTGATAAACATTTCCCATCCGAGGACCTCAGAAAGGCAAGTTGTAACCCCTTTCCAAAATGTAGTAAGTGCTCTGCAATGCCATATTGTATGTAATAAAGTGCCATCAGCATATCCACCCTGCAGGCACACAGAGGAGGCCACCAGGCCAACCCTCCACAGCCTCTACTTAGAGTAGTATCCCTGGTGTAGGTACCTAAACTGAATTAGTCATAGTCATGAGGTGATGGCCGTGCCACGTGGGGACGCTCCGTCCAGTCGTCTTTGTTGATTTGACCTCGATCTGATGTCCACGACTCTCCTCATGCGTCCAATGTGGTGGACACGTTAGTAACAAGGGACTGATACATTTTAAATATTTTGTGGTCTCCTATGTCCCCCCTAAACACCATGGCCTCTATGGGATTAAAGTCGGGTAGGGCTTCAATATGTGAGATGGATGGGCAGATGATATGTCAAGATAGAAGATATTTATAAAATTGTGTGCAGGGCATATTATATTCTCTTTGAAGGTCCTGGAATGATTTTAGTGTCCGTCCCGCATAACCGCCCCAAGGGAAGATATGCATATATTATCCCAGCCCCGAAACCCAGCCAGTGCAGTTAGTTGAGGCAAGCTACCGTTGTTCCACAAGGGGGTCTTCCTCATCAGTTTACCCCACCACCCTATCCTATGTAGTGGTTGCTTCCAAATTATAAATACCACTCTCATCGCCGGCGTTAGGGTCTGAAGTAGCAGTCTCGAATATAGGGAGTTGTGGAGGGTTGTATCTCCCATCAGCCTGCGCTCCACGGCGTATGCTGGATCCTGTTAGTCTCCATACCACAGTTCATTCAGCAGCAGTACAGTAGGTGAGAGGCAGCATAGTAGGATTGGATGTCTGCAGTAGCTATCCCCTGCAATATGTGATTGAAAGCAGGTTTGCAGGGCCACCAGAGCAGATCTAACCCCATAGGAACTGCCCCAAGGCCGAATTGATATACCAAAACCAAGTATTCGAGATCGGATATGGATGGTTCTGCATCTGGTACAACAGACGAGGAAGAGAAACCATCTTAAAGATGGCTCCATCGCTAAAGCGAATAAGTATGGTGATAGAGAGCAGCCCAGCGTGTGTCTCTCCCGATAGTGAAGGTGTGAGACACTGATCCCGCTACTCGCACCAACGCTGTGAGACCCATATACAAGAGCCTTATATATGACAGACAGCGAGGGCCTATATTAAGACTTCGTAATAGTGCAAATAGATTGGACCAGCTAATTGAATCAAAAGCATTATCAATATCTGCAAGCAGAAGCGCAGCTGGCCCCTCATAGCAATCCATCGCTGTGTTAGCATTGTTGACGCTGTGAATATTATAGCATGTGGCCCTATGAGGCATGAATCCCACGTGGTCTGGATGCACCAACTCTGTTATATATGGTATTAAGTGATTTGCTAAAACGTTAGCCAATATTTTGGCTTCGATACTTAGGAGAGAGATGGGGCAGCATGATGCGTGTTGCTCTGGGGGTCAACCAGGTTTAAGGAACACCACCACTTTAGCATGTATCCAATCTGGTGGGATGTGACCTATTTCCACAGCGGCGTTTACCACCTCCATATAATAGGATCCGAGCTGGGAGAACTAGATCTTGAAAGACTTGCATGGGAAGTCATTCGGTCCCAGTGCCTTGCCTGTGTACAGATTCCCCAACGCAGCACCCAGCTCCTCAGTTGTAAGAGGGATATCTAGTTCAGCTCTTGCATTGGATAGAGCCTTCAGCAGCAGGTCATCTATAAATCGTTGTACCATTTCCTTTGGGTGAGTCTCCCTTAGGGCATAGAGATCTGCAAAATAACTTGCAAAACTAGCGGCGATCAGAGTGGGCTCGCTGAGCACCCCACCATCTGGTCCAAGAATATCTGGGATATTGGTTGGTTGAAGTGCCTGTTGACATAGGCAGTGTAGTAATTTACTGAATTTATCTCCCCACTGGTAAATCCTACTGCAAGAGGCAAGCAGTGCCTGCTTAGCCTCATCCAAGAATTTACTTGCATGGATCTGTTGCATAAGAAGATTGCGCCTGCCCTCCTTCTTTCTAACGGCCATGCCGTTCCAGCTCTATGAGCTCAGCCTCCAAATGCAGTACTGTTTCCCAACAATGCTTATGTAGCGCCGCACGAAAAGAAATATCCACATCGCGGATCATTGGCTTCATAGCCTCCCATATAGTCTCAACCAATGCCACTGACCCCACATTGCAGGTTAAGTAGTTCTCTATCTTTTGTTGCATATGCATCTGGTATTGTTCCTCCTGAAGCTGCCAAGTTGAGAGGGACCAATGAAAGACAGGGCGTCCAGGGCCTATCTGGAGCACAAGTGTTACTGGGAAGCGATCTGAGAAGTTCCTGGGCAGGATCGCCGCAGCCCTCACCCTATGAGTGCAGCTGGTGGGCTCAAATATATAATCTAAACAAGAGCAGGAGTAATGTACCCCAGAGTAATATGTGGACCCCTGGCCAGTCGGGTGGATTCTCCTCCAGGTGTTCGTCCAACCCAGCCCCTCCACCAGAGAGTTCAGTCATGAAGCCCAAATTATGTGTGGACCACTTGTCTCATGCCACCTATTCCTTGGACAGGTCTAACACATCATTCCAATTCCCACCCACTACCGCCGGTTCCTCAGATATCTCAGTCCAGAGCATCATCAGGCGCTTCACGAGGGCCCAGTTCAGCGGTGGGGGGCATGAACCTTACCCAGGGCAATGCGTTCCCCATATATTGTGCCTGTTATAAATATGTACCTGCCCCGTGGATCTGTCCAAGATCTAGTATGTTGAAATGGAACCCTGCATGTATCAGGATAGCCACCCCCCAGGAACCTCTGGTAAACCCAGAGTGGAAGACCTGGGTGTATCCAAATCTGGAGAGGCATGGTGTTGTGGCTCTTGCCCATATTTAAACACCTAGGGCCCGATTCACAGAACAAACTTAAGACTAACTCCTAAACTTAGTACCATTCTGGTATTCACAGAATGCACTTAGTACTTCTGGTATTCACAGAATGAACTTACTACTTTTGCTATTCACAGAATGAACTTAGTACTTTTGCTATTCACAGAATGGATTTACGACTCCTAAACTTACGTCCGCACTCGGGCCGGAAATTCCGGCCCGGAGGCGGAGCTTCCGACCCGGAGGTGGAGCTTCCGGGCCGGAGGCGGGGCTTCCGGGCCGGAGGCGGATTTTCCGGCCCGGAGGTGGGGATTCCGGCCGATTTAGCTATGGCTGAAATCTCCACCTCCAGGCCGGAAGCTCCGCCTCCGGCCCGGAAGCTCCGCCTCCGGCCCGGAAGCCCCGCCTCCAGGCCGGAAGCTCCGCCTCCGGGCCGGAATTTCCGGCCCGAGTGCGGACGTAAGTTTAGGAGTCGTAAATCCATTCTGTGAATAGCAAAAGTACTAAGTTCATTCTGTGAATAGCAAAAGTAGTAAGTTCATTCTGTGAATACCAGAAGTACTAGGTGCATTCTGTGAATACCAGAATGGTACTAAGTTTAGGATTTAGTCTTAAGTTTGTTCTGTGAATCGGGCCCTGAGACTTGTAACCAGACACTGCTAGCTCTACAATCTGCACATTGCCAGAGGATTGCTGTACTGCCAGGAAGAACCACCATTTGGATTACTTGCTTTGTTATGCTGGCCTGATGAGCTGCTGGAGGGACTGCCACTCTGCAAATGGACTTGTGTTCTGCCCTGCCTGCCACTCTTTTTGTGCCCCAAGTGTTCTCCAAGGGCTTGTGGGCTTTCCCCCTGTTTTTCTGCAATCTCAGGGCCACAAAAGATTGCACATAACACTTGCTGAGAGACTCAGCAAATTACAGGTCTCATCTTGCTTGACTTATTTCACTGAGCAGGAACCTCAGTACAGAGTGCCTGCAGCCTTGTGTTCGGTTTCACTTGGTCGCAACTGCAACACTCCTAACACCTAACTCATAAACGGAATCATCCAAACAAAAAGGGGCAATCATTTTACCATATATGCTAGTTTTATTGTAGAAACCTGTATCCTAGGTTCCTTCATTTTGCCATGCAAGTTTTCAACTGGTGAAAAAGTGCCTCTTTGTCTATCCTGCAGCCTTTATCTCCTCAAGACAGATTTCTACACACCAAGCTTCTCTTCAGCTAGCTCTCCTTCAGGGCCCAGTCCTCTGTTGCAAACTATGCCATCTTGGAGTCAAGAGGCCTGTTTTTTATGTCCCTGAAACAAATAAACAGGATGCAACCCATGTGATTGATGAAGAGAAGTCACAGTCCCTAGGGGCCAGCAGTAATCAAGAGTCCTTGAGTGTTTGAGTCTTGGAGTTCTTGAATGAGGCCAATACTTCCAGCAGGAGGCAGGAGTCTTTTTCCGACTGGGTTTTCGTCTTGAGGTAGAGGATTTCTATGTCCAAAAATGATCAGAGACGCTGTTGTAGTGTCAAATTTAGCTTGTCGACTAGTCAGTGATTGGAGAAATTGTAACACCCAGTCTCAACTATTTAATTGTAGCTCCCACACCTCCTTTTGTAGTATCTCCTCTTTGCCTTACTGTAATATTACCCACCAACCCATAATTAAAGGTGGTAAAACCCAGCTGCCAGCTTACAGGCCTCTCTTCAGCTCTGTAGCCACCCGCATTTAGATAAGCTCTCTTCTCATCTGACAGGGTCATAATTTCTTCTCTTCACTGCTGACTTTAGCATGGCTATCTGAGAAGGTCCTGGAAATGAACATTATACATCCTCTGGTCTCTCTAAGTCAAATGAAGCAGTGCTTAAGAAGACCTTTGTGTTCATTCTGCGCACTGATAGGTAATGCTTGTGGGGTGATCAGCAGATAATGCCCATGATAGGCTGAGAGTCAAGCTATTGCCCCCTGAGCCATAGTCATTAAATCTCTCAGCCAAGGATGTGTGCTCTAGCCCTGAAGGGGCATAATTGGTTATAAGCCAATTTCCCTTCAGGCAGTCTAAAATTCTTTTTTCAAAGTTTAACCCTAAGATTTTTCAATTTGATTTCACTATTAAATCAAAGTGTTGAACATTAAGTAAGAAATATATATGAAGCTTTTTTTTAGCATTGTCATAGCTGACTTTTTTTTTAATGCTATCTAGGCCTCCACCATCCTCAGCACCATCCCCAATGCCTCCATTGCCACAGCCACCTTCCATGATGTCTTGAAACACACAGAAGTCAGACCCCTCCTCAAGAAATCTTTGTTAGACCTCAGATACCTCTAGAAATACCACCCCACTTCGTTGCTTCTGTTTGCCGCGAAAGTCCTGCAGAAGGCCATCAATATCCAACTCACCAATCACCTTGAAACAAACAACCTGCTAGACCCCTCCCGATTAGGATTCAGACCCAACCACAACACTGAGACGGCCCTGATCACCACAACCGACGGCATCCGCACCCTACTTGACAGAGGTTAATCAGCATGTCCTGATTCTTCTCGACCTCTCTGCAGCTTTCTACACTGTCTTTCACCACACTCTCATCAACTGACTGAGTCAGATCAGAATCAAAGACGACGCTCTTAGATGGATGGCATCTTACCTTATGGGACGCACCCTGAGAATCCATCTCCCACCCTTCACCTCACAGCCCAAGAGCCCCAGCTGCGGCATCCAGCAAGGTTCATCCCTCAGTCCCACACTCTTCAACATCTACATGACTCCGCTAGCAGACATCATCAGAACCTATGACATCAACATGATCTCCTAAGCCGACGACACCCCGCTCGTCCTCTCACTCTCAGCAGACCCTACCATAACTTAAACCAACTTCCAGAACTGCATGAAGAACATCTCTGCTTGGATAAAATACAACTACCTAAAGCTCAACACAATCAAGACCAAAGTGCTAATTTTTGGCAGCCACTTCTCCCGCTGGAACGACTCCTGGTAACCAGCGGAACTTGGTCCTACCCCCACTCCGAAAGACCATGCATGTAACCTTGGCATCATCCTGGACAGCGAACTCTCCATGAAATAGCAGGTTAATGACAGCTCCTCAGCCTGCTTCCACACTCTTTGCATGCTCTGCAGAATCTTCAAATGACTTCCTATCACTACCAGGAAAACAGACACACATACCCTCATCAACAGCCGTCTCGACTACGGCAACGCACTCTATGCAGGCACTACAACTAATCTCTTGAGAAAACTGCAGATGATCCAGAACCCAGCCGTCAGACTGACCTTCAACCTGCCCAAAAGGACCCATACCACTTAGCACCTTAGAGACCTCCCCTTGCTCCCCATTTAGAAAAGATGCCAATTCAAGGTTTTGACCCACGCCTACAAAGCCCTCTACGACCAAGGACCGCATTCATGAGCCACCACCTGAACTTCCACCAACCATCCAGAAACCTCCCCTCCACTCACTTTCCCTCACACAGACACCACATATCCACTGCTGCCGCACCGGAGGATAATCCTTCTCCCACCTCGCCGCCAAATCCAGAAACCCCATCCCCTCCACCTTCAAACATCACCCTCATTGACAGACTTCAGGAAGGAGTTCCAGACCTGGTTCTTTGACTTAGTGCCACAGCCCAGCACCTGATTACCATCTCGGTGATAAGCATCTCTTTACAAGTTGTGATTCATTGATAGGCCTGTTCAGGGAAATGTTTAGCAAGACCTACACAGTGAAATGGCTTTTGGGTTTAATATCACTGTAACAATGTGCACTGTATCCTACTTTTATACATTACCTCCCTGCCCTGTGGTTTTACAAGGCACAGTTGTAGGCTGACTAGCCAGAGCACAATGGTTCTCCTGGCAGACATTTTTTCAACCACAGGTTTCAGGGACGTTATAGTTAGTTGGACATTTCCCTCGTACAAAACCAGAGAAATGTGGCCGTTATAGTTAGTTGAGCTAACTATAACTCGCGCGACCCGCAATGCACTGCTGATGACATCTCATATTACATCACTCATGACATGGTCAGTGACATCACTGAAAACATTACTGATGACATATTAAATGACATCACTGATGACATCATCCATAGATTTTTAAAAGTATAAGAATGTTATATTTAGATAAGCGAAGGTGTCTTAGTGAATGCATGGATGAATGCCTAATCTGTGTGATTGTTTGTCTCAGTCAGCCGGTTGGTGTGTAAGTGGCTCCATGGGTTGGTGATTAGGTACATGAGTGTTAATATGGGTTATTGAATAGTTTTCTGAGTACCTGTATCAGTGCCTGAGTGTCTGTGTGGGTGGGTGAGGGGGAGTGTGACTCCCTGCATGGATGTATGAGTGGGTGAATCCCTGGGTGTATGGGTTCATGAGTGCATCTGTGAGGTACTGTATGGGTGAGTGAGTGTGCTTATTGCTGTGTCTGCGAGTGAATGGATGTCTCAGTGACATGTGTGTGAGTAACTGCATATGCATAAGGCAGTATATGTGAGTGTTGGAGTATATAAGTGACTGTATGTGAGAGTGATTAATTGTGGGAGTGACTGTATGGATGAGTGTGTGCTTGTGTCAGTTATTGTATAGGAGTGTAAGTATGTCTTAGTACCTGTATGAATAAGTGAGGAGTTGTGTGTAGAACTATATTCTTGAGTAAATGTCAGTGAGATTGATTCTTTGCATGACTGAGTAGCTGTGTTTATAACTCTATAGGTGAGTGGCGGTATGTGGCTCTCTGTATAGGTGTATGAGTGCATATGATAGTGGGTGTATTGATGAATGACTACATGCATGAGTGACTGTATGGGTGAGTGAGTGGATGTGTTTGTAGACCTGAGAATCAGTCAGTGGTTATGTAGTTATTGGTATTGGTGTGTCTATGATTTTGAGAATGGCAGTCTGTAATTTAGAGTGGGTGTATCAAAGGTTATATTAGGGTGTGAGGAGGTGCATCAGATCTTCACGTGGATGATGTCATGAGTGATGTCATTTGAGATATCAGTGATGTCATGAGTGATGTCACTGACAATGCCATGAGTGATGTCATATGTGATGTCATCAGCGGTGCATTGCGGGGGCATGAGTTATAGTTAGCTCAACTAAGTATAACGGGCGAATATCTCTGGTTTTGTACGAATGAAATGTCCAAGTAACTATAACGTCCCTGAAACCTGTGTTTTTTTTCAGTGAATATCCAAGGTTTTTTAAATGTTAATTTCTAACTATAACGTCCCTGAAACCTATGGATTTTTCTGTGAATTTCAAGAAAAAACTTTAAATGAAAATTTCTAACTATAACATCCCTGAAACCTATGTTTTTTTCAGTGAATTTTAAAGGTTTTTTAAATGCTAATGTTTAACTATAACGTCCCTGAATCCTATGGTTTTTTTCAGTGAATTTCACATGTTTTTTAAATGAAAATTCTAACTATAACGTCACTGAAACCTGTGTTTTTTTCAGTGGATTTCTAAGGTTTTTTAAATGCTAATTTCTAACTATGCCTACATAGGTAGGACATGTTCAGAAAGAGGAAGAAAGGCGCAGAAAGAAGCAAGAGAAGTGCAGAAAGAGGCAAGAGAGGTACAGAAAGAGGAAGAAAGGTGTATAAAGAAGCAACAGAAATGCAGAAAGAGTAAATAAGGTGCAGAAATAAGCAAGAGGTGTGAAGAAAGAATCAACAGAGGTGCAGAAAGAGGCCTACTTTGACTGTAGCCTAATCACTAATCCGTCTCCCAAGATGTCTTAAACCTCACTTTTCTGTTGAGTGTTCAATATCCATCGACTGCTCAGAATGCTAGGTCTACCAAATATAAAACAGCAATCCTAAGCATATCACTGTTGTAAGTCTGACCAAGTTTGTGAAGGTATGCATGCTTGTGTCTCTGCTTTTACCTAGTGACACGTTACATAAAAATAAACATACAAATACTTGAATATCTGTGTTTCAAACAGCATAATCTGTAAATTAGTGTACAGAAATGTAGACGCAAGAGATGTGCACAAAGACCCAACGGAGTTGCAGAAAGAGGCAAGAGGGTTGCAGAAAGAGGATGGAGAGGTACAGGAAGAGGCAATAGAGGTGCAGAAAGAGGCAAGAGAACTGCACAAAGAGGCAAGAGTTGCAGAAACAGACAAAAGAAGTGCAGAAAGATGGAACAGGGGTTACAGAGGCAAGAGAATTGCAGAAAGAGGTAAGTGGGATGCAGAAGGAGGCAAGAGAGGTACAGAAAGAAGCAAGAGCAGTGCAGAAAGAAGCAACAGAGGTGCAGAAAGAGGCAAGGGGGGTGCAGAAAGATGGAAGCACAGTGCAGAAAGAATAAAGAGATGTTCAGAAAGAGGCAAGAGATGAGCAGAAAAAGGCAAGAGATGTGCAGAAAAAGGGAAGAAGGGTGCAGAAAGAAGCATAAGAAGTGCAGAAAGAGGCAAGTGAGATATAGAAAGAGGCAAGAGAACTGCAAAAAGAGGCAAAAGGGGTGCAGAAAGAGGTAACAGGTGTGCAGACAGAGGCAGGTGAGGTGCAGAAAGAGGGAAGAGGGGTGTAGGAGAGTAGGATCTGCTTCACATGGGTACCCCCACTTTTTGCTGGTGTTTCACTGTTTTTCGACCTTAGTCTGGCTGTGGCCCTGCTAGACAGATCCCCAGCCTAGCTGCTACCTCTCTAAAATGGTTTCCATGTACATTAGGTACATCTCTAATTGGATTCTGTAGTGCCTTATAAGTCCCTAGTATATGGAAAACTATGTACCCAAGGCATAGGTACCTCAGAGGCCTACCAGGGGCTGCAGCATGTATTATGCCACTCCTGGGAAGCACTTCAAAATGACACCACAGGTCTCGATACTGCAGCCTGGGTAAGGTGGTGCAAGCACTCCTTACGGTGGTATAGGCTACCTATATCACTACCATTGCACACACATATAAAACCTATAAATCACTCCTAAGGCAGGCCTTAACAATCCTGAATGCAGAGTGCTTGGTTTTTATGTGAGAGGGTGTCCCTGCATGCGCAGAGCCCCTTTGCAGCAATCGGAGTACCTCCTCTGATGCTGTTTGTGGTGCAGCCTGACCATATACTCTTAAGTGCATTATAACCTCGCGGTAAATGCTAACTTTGGACTGGCTGCACGGAAACATGTCATGTTTGGTGTCAAACACTTTGGAATACTACACCCCACCAGTTATGGCAGCGGGGGTAGCATTCCACCCTTCTACAGGGAGAGACGTACCCACTGGACTAACCAGTAAAGACTTTCTAGAGCCCTGGCATCACAAAAGGGATGCCACTGCTCAGACACGGGTCTGGCCTCCTGCTGCTGACGAAACTCCGGCAGGGGAGGCCTGGACAATAAGTTTCCTGTCACAGGGAGGTGTAACCATCTCCCCAGACAGGCAGATGTGCATTGGGGCTGGGCGGGAGCACTCTCTGGTGCTTTGAAGCCCTGCACTGGGGGCACATTTGGTGTCCCTGTGCATAGTCCAGTTCATACTGGTTGCAGGCGCTACCTGCCCCTGCTCTAGTGTGAAGCTGGACAAAAGAAATGGGTGTAACCACCCCTCTTTCCAAACCCTCCCATAGGTTGGTCCCCAGAGTATGTCCAACCCCCTATCTTAGTATAAGTATAGGAACCCAGTCCTTGAGACTTTAGATTACCCTGGACAAAACTCTGCAACATATATCCTGGACCTTCGACTTTCTATTTCAACTAGAAGATGGAAGAAATCTCCCTTGGAGTCAAGGCACCAAAGAAGCAACTGTCCGGTCCGGTCTGCAACTCTGAAGCGCCCGCCGGACACCGAAGTCTTTGCATCACCTGAGGTAGATTTTCAGACTTCCCCGAGGCTACCCTGAGTCCACAGCAAAGCTGAGGCCCGTGGCTACTGTGGGTGACGTGGAACCTTGACCCCTGGACACCATGAACTTTTGTCGGCACATTATCTTCCTGATCTTCCTCGAAGTTGCTCTTTGGGCTCCGAGTATCCCATGCCTTGCGCACCTACTGCACCAAAGATCTCTGGCCTCCCCTCCACGAGTGACCCATGGGCCTGTTTCCAGTGCAACTGCTCGAGGCTCCTTCGCGATCGCTAGGCCAATGGCTAGTGGGTCCCCACGAAGGCAACTCCTTTTCTGATTGGGTTTTTTTGGTTGCCCCAGACATGCCCTGACGTACCCTTGCTGGGTGAGTTACCCAGACCTTGCTGGTCCGCACCGACGTCTATCTTCTATTTCCACTTGACTTGCCGTTGCCAAGGCTTGTTGTGTCCATTCTGGTCGCCGACACTCAACAGGCTTTTTGGGACAGCTCGAATCCAGCTCCTGGCTGTCGTCGACACCTCCTGGACCTCGTGGCTGAAGAGTCAAGACACCTGTCAACTCACCTGAAGCACCCAACATCTGTGGGCATTGGACTATCGTGCCCCTGGTCACTGGTAAGTGACCCAGACTCTGTCCCCTCTGCTTCCAGGTTACTTCTATCCTCGATCCAGGCTTGGATCTCTTTGGACACTTCTCTTCACGGCAGCAGCACTTCTTGGCCAGCTTCCATTGAAAACAATGCCGTGACCTGACACCAAAAGACACCTATGCACCCGGCTTCCCTGGGTGAGGTAACTCGAGAACTCCAGTGTTCCTATGGGTGTTGGCCCTAGACACCGCTAAGTCCAAAAGGGTTTGCTTGTAGTCATCCTCTAAGTGTCCCTAACTTGTAATTTTCCAACCGCGACTTTCCCCATAGAAGTTAACGGCGATTCGCGCCTGTTTTCTAACACTACACACGTCCCTCGTGGGTCCCCTACATCACTACCTTGGTTGGTTCCTTGGGGCCCTAGCGCTTCTAAAGGCTCTATGTCTTGTATTTAGTTCAGTCGTGGTTCTTATATCCCTTTATTGGTATATGGTGTGGTACGCCCCTAGGGCCCAAACGTGTATTTGTGCTTTTAGTGTTGAATACTGATTTGTAACTTAAGTACTTTGAACTTTTGAGGGATGCATAAAGAAGCAAGTGAGATGCGAAAGAGGGATCAATGGTGTAGAAATTTGCAAGAGAAGTGCAGAAAGAAGCAAGAGCATTGTGGAAAGAAGCAAGAGAAGTGCTAAAAGAGGCAAGAGAGGTGCATAAACAGGCAAGAAAGGTGCAGAAAGAGGAAACAGGGGTACAGAATGAGGTAAGAGGGGTGCAGAAAGAAGCAAGTGAGATGCTGAAAGAGGGAACAAAGGTGCAGAAAGATGTGAGAGGTGCAGAAAGAAGCAAGAGCAGTGGAGAAATAGGGATGAGGGGTGCAGAAAGAAGCAAGGGGATGTAGAAATTTGCAAAAGAGGTGCAGAAAGAAGCACGAACAATGCAGAAAGAACCAACAGAGGTATAAACAGAGGCAAGAAAGAGGTAGGAGAGGTGCACAAAGAAGCAAGAGGGGTAAAGAAAGAGGCAGGAGGGGTGCATAAAGAAAGAAGGGAAGTGCAAAAAGAGGCAAGAATGGTGCAGAAAGAGACAGGAAAGGTACAGAAAGAGGGAACAGGGGTGCAGAAAGAGGCAAGAGAGGTGCAGAAAGAGGGTAGAGGGGTACAGAAAGAGGCAAGAGGGGTGCAGAAAGAAGCAAGTGAGATACAGAGAGAGGGTACAAAGGTGCAGAAAGACGCAAGAAAGGAGCAGAAAGAATCGAGAGAAGTGCAGAAAGAGGCAAGAGAATTGCTGAAAGAAGCAACATATCTGTCAAAGGAAGCAAGAGAAGTTCAGAAAGAAGCAACTGAGGTGCAGAAAGAAGCAACAGAGGTGCAGAAAGATGCAAAAGTGGTGCAGAAACAAGCAAGAGAAGTGCAGAAAGAGTCAAGAGAATTGCTGAAAGAAGCAACAGAGGTGTAGAAAGAAGCAAGAGAAGTGCAAAAAGAGGCAAGTGAGGGGCAAAAAGAGGCAAGAGAGTTGCAGAAAATGGCAAGAGAACTGCAGAGAGAGGCAAGATGGATGCAAAAAGGAAGAAGGTGAAGAAAGAAGCGAGAGAGGTGCAGAAAGAAGCAAGAGAAGTGCAGAAAGAAGCAAGAGATGTGCAGAAAGAGGGAAGACAAGCGTAGAAAGACCTAACATAGGTGCAGAAAGAAGCAATAGAGGTGCATAAAGAGGCAAAAGAAGTACAGAAAGAAGCAGCAGAGGTACAGAAAGAGGCAAGATGGGTGCAGAAAGATGCAAGAGTGGTGCAGAAACAAGCAAGAGAAGTACAGAAAGGGGCAAGAAAATTGCTGAAAGAAGCAACAGAGGTGTAGAAAGAAGCAAGAGAAGTGCAGAAAGAGGCAAGTGAGGGGCAAAAAGAGGCAAGAGAGTTACAGAAAATGGCAAGAGAACTGCAGAAAGAGGCAAGATGAATGCAAAAAGGAAGAATGTGAAGAAATAAGCGAGAGAGGTGCAGAAAGAAGCAAGAGAAGTGCAGAAAGAAGCAAGAGATGAGCAGAAATAGGGAAGACAAGCGTAGAAAGACCTAACATAGGTACAGAAAGAAGCAAGAGAGGTGCATAAAGAGGCAAAAGAAGTACAGAAAGAAGCAGCAGAGATGCAAAAAGAGGCAAGAGGGATACAGAAAGAAGAGAGGGAAGTTCAGAAAGAAGCAAAGGAGGTGCAGAAAGTTACAAGAGTGGTGCAGAAAGAGGCATGAGCACTGCAGAAAGAACAAAGAGATGTGCAGAAAGAGGCAAGAGAGGTGCAGAAAGAGGCTTGAGATGTGCAGAAAAACAGAAGAAGGGTGCAGAGAGAAGCAAGAGAAGTGCACAAAAAGGCAAGCGAGGTACAGAAGGAGGCAAGAGAACTACAGAAAGATTCAAGAGAGTTGCAGAAACATGCAAAAGGGGTGCAGAAAGAGGGAGCAGGTGTGGCGACAGAGGCAAGAGGGATGCAGAAATTTGCAAAAGAGGTACAGAAAGAAGCAAGAACAATGCAGAAAGAACCAACAGAGGTGTAAAAAGAGGCAAGAGGGTGCAGAAAGAGGTAGGAAAGAGGCACAAAGAGGCAAGAGGGGTAAAGAAAGAGGCAGGAGGGGTGCATAAAGAAGGAAGAGAAGTGCAGAAAGAGGCAGGAAAGGTGCAGAAAGAGGAAACAGCGGTGCAGAAAGAGGCAAGAGAGGTGCAGAAAAAGGGAAGAGGGGCGCAGAAAGAGGCAAGAGGGGTGCAGAAAGAAGAAAGTGAGATGCAGAAAGAGGGAACAAAGGTGCAGAAAGACACAAGAAAGGTGCAGAAAGAATCGAGAGAAGTGCAGAAAGAGGCAAGAGAATTGCTTAAAGAAGCAACATAGCTGTCAAAGGAAGCAAGAGAAGTTCAGAAAGAAGCAAGTGAGGTGCAGAAAGAAGCAACAGAGGTGCAGAAAGATGCCAGAGTGGTGCAGAAACAAGCAAGAGAAGTACCGAAATAGGCAAGAGAATTGCTGAAAGAAGCAACAGAGGTGCAAAAATAGGCAAGAGAGTTACAGAAAATGGCAAGAGAACTGCAGAAAGAGGCAAGATGGATGCAAAAAAGGAAGAAAGTGCAGAAAGAAGCAAGAGATGTGCAGAAAGAGGGAAGACTAGCGTAGAAAGACACAACATAGGTGCAGAAATAAGCAAGAGAGGTGCATAAAGAGGCAAAAGAAGTACAGAAAGAAGCAGCAGAGGTACAGAAAGAGGCAAGAGGGGTGCAGACAGAGGAGAGGGAAGTGCAGAAAGAAGCAAAAGAGCTGCAAAAAGTTGCAAGAGTGGTGCAGAAAGAAGCAAGAGCACTGCAGAAAGAACAAAGAGATGTGCAGAAAGAGGCAAGAGAGGTGCAGAAAGAGGCTTGAGATGTGCAGAAAAACAGAAGAAGGGTGCAGAGAGAAGCAAGAGAAGTGCACAAAAAGGCAAGTGAGGGACAGAAGGAGGCAAGAGAACTGCAGAAAGATTCAAGAGTGTTGCAGAAACATGCAAAAAGGGTGCAGAAAGAGGGAGCAGGTGTGCCGACAGAGACAAGAGGGAAGCAGAAATTTGCAACAGAGGTACAGAACGAAGCAAGAGCAGTGCAAAAATAACTAACAAAGGTGCAGAAAGAGGCAAGAGGGATACAGAAAGAGACAAGAAAAGTACAGAAAGAGGCAGGAGGGGTGCAGAAAGAAGGAAGAGAAGTGCAGAAATAGGAAAGAGTGGTGCAGAAACAGGCAGGAAAGGTGCAGACAGAGAGAACAGGGGTGCAGAAAGAGGCAAGAGAGGTGCAGAATGAGGGAAGAGGGTACAGAGAGAAGCAAGAGGGGTACAGAAAGAAGCAAGTGAGATGCAGAAAGAGTGAACAAAGGTGCAGAAAGAGGCAAGAGAGGTACAGAAAGAATCAAGAAAAGTGCAGAAAGAGGCAAGAGAATTGCTGAAAGAAGCAACAGAGGTGTGTTCCCTGATACTGCTTGTTGTCCGGTGTCTTTTGTCCATTATAGTGCCGGGACGCCCCTTTGCTGGGGCAGCTGTGCGCTCTACAAATCCGGATAACATAACAGAAGGAAGCAAGAGAAGTTCAGAAAGAGGCAAGTGAGGTACAGAAAGAGGGAAGAGAGGTGCACAAGGAGGCAAGAGGGTACAGAAAGAATCAAGTGAGATGCAAAAAGAAGCAACACAGGTGCAGAAAGAAGCAAGTGAGATGCAAAAAGAAGCAAGAGAAGTGCAGAAAGAGGCAAAAGAATTGCTGAAGGAAGCAAGAGAGTTGTAGAAAGAAGCAAGAGAAGTGAAGAAAGAGGCAAGTGAGGTGCAGAAAGAGGCAAGAGAGGTACAGAAAATGGCAAGAGAAGTGCAGAAAGAGGCAAGAGAATTGCTGAAAGAAGCAACAGGGGTGTAGAAAAAGGCAAGACGAGCATAGAAAGACACTGCATAGGTGCAGAAAGAAGCAAGAGAGGTGCATAAAGAGGCAAAAGAAGTGCAGAAAGAAGCAACAGTGGTGCAGAAAGAGGAAAGAGGGGTGCAGAAAGAAGAGAGAGAAGTGCAGAAAGAAGCAAAAGAGGTGCAAAAGGAGGCAAGAGTGGTGCAGAAAGAGGCAAGAGCAGTGCAGAAAGATCAAAGAGGTGTGCAGACAGAGGCAAGAGAGGTGCAGAAAGAGGCAAGAGATATGCAGGAAGACGGAAGAAGGGTGCAGAGAGAAGAAAGAGAAGGGCACAAAAAGATAAGTGAGGTGCAGAAGGAAGCAAGAGAACTGCAGAAAGATTCAAGAGAGTTGCATAAACATGCAAAAGGGGTATATAAAGAGGGAACAGGTGTGAAGACAAAGGCAAGAGAGGTACAGAAATTTGCAACAGAGATACAGAAAGAAGCAAGAGCAGTGCAAAAAGAACCGAGGTACAGAAAGAGGCAAGAGGGATACAGAAAGTGTCAAGAAAAGTACAGAAAGAAGCAAAAGACGTGCAGAAAGAGGCAAGAGATCTGCAGAAAAAAGGCAAGAGAGGTACAGAAAGAGACAGGAGAGGTGCACAAAAAGGCAAGAGGGGTACAGAAAGAACAGGATGGATGCAGAAAGAAGGAATAGAAGTGCAAAAAGAAGCAACAGATGATCTGAAAGAGGCATGAAGGGTGCAGAAAAAAGGAACAGGGATACAGAAAGAGGTGAGAGGGGTGCAGAAAGAAGCAAGAGAGGTAGAGAAAGAGGGATGAGGGGTGCAGAAAGAGGCAAGGGGATGCAGAAATTTGCCAAAGAGGTGCAGAAAGAAGCAAGAACAATGCAGAAAGAACCAACAGAGGTGTAAAAAGAGGCAAGAGGGTCCAGAAAGAGGTAGGAGAGGTGCACAAAGAAGCAAGAGGGGTAAAGAAAGAGGCAGGAGGGGTGCATAAAGAAGGAAGAGAAGTACAGAAAGAGGCAAGAGTGGTACAGAAAGAGGAAGGAAAGGTACAGAAAGAGGGAACAGGGGTGCAGAAAGAGGCAAGAGAGGTGCAGAAAGAGGGAAGAGGGGTACAGAAAGAGGCAAGAGGGGTGCAGAAAGAAGCAAGTGAGATACAGAAAGAGGGAACAAAGGTGCAGAAAGATGCAAGAAAGGAGCAGAAAGAATCGAGAGAAGTGCAGAAAGAGGCAAGAGAATTGCTGAAAGAAGCAACATAGCTGTCAAAGGAAGCAAGAGAAGTTCAGAAAGAAGCAAGTGAAGTGCAGAAAGAAGCAACAGAGGTGCAGAAAGATGCAAGATGGTACAGAAACAAGCAAGAGAAGTACAGAGTCAAGAGAATTGCTGAAAGAAGCAACAGTGGTGTAGAAAGAAGCAAGAGAAGTGCAGAAAGACGCAAGTGAGGGGCAAAAAGAGGCAAGAGAGTTACAGAAAATGGCAAGAGAACTGCAGAAAGAGGCAAGATGGATGCAAAAAGGAAGAGGGTGCAGAAAGAAGCAAGAGAGGTGCATAAAGAAGCAAGAGAAGTACAGAAAGAAGCAAGAGATGTGCAGAAAGAAGGAAAACAAGCATAGAAAGACCTAACATAGGTGCAGAAAGAAGCAAGAGAGGTGCATAAAGAGGCAAAAGAAGCACAGAAAGAAGCAGCAGAGGTACAGAAAGAGGCAAGAGGGGTGCAGAAAGATGCAAGAGTGGTGCAGAAACAAGCAAGAGAAGTACAGAAAAGGGCAAGAAAATTGCTGAAAGAAGCAACAGAGGTGTAGAAAGAAGCAAGAGAAGTGCAGAAAGAGGCAAGTGAGGGGCAAAAAGAGGCAAGAGAGTTACAGAAAATGGCAAGAGTACTGCAGAAAGAGGCAAGATGGATGCAAAAAGGAAGAAGGTGCAGAAAGAAGCGAGAGAGGTGCAGAAAGAAGCAAGAGAAGTGCAGAAAGAAGCAAGAGATGTGCAGAAAGAGGGAAGACAAGCGTAGAAAGACCTAACATAGGTACAGAAAGAAGCAAGAGAGGTGCATAAAGAGGCAAAAGAAGTACAGTAAGAAGCAGCAGAGGTGCAGAAAGAGGCAAGAGGGGTGCAGAAAGAAGAGAGGGAAGTTCAGAAAGAAGCAAAAGAGGTGCAGAAAGTTACAAGAGTGGTGCAGAAAGAGGCATGAGCACTGCAGAAAGAACAAAGAGATGTGCAGAAAGAGGCAAGAAAGGTGCAGAAAGAGGCTTGAGATGTGCAGAAAAACAGAAGAAGGGTGCAGAGAGAAGCAAGAGAAGTGCACAAAAAGGCAAGCGAGGTACAGAAGGAGGCAAGAGAACTACAGAAAGATTCAAAAGAGTTGCAGAAACATGCAAAAGGGGTGCAGAAAGAGGGAGCAGGTGTGCCGACAGAGGCAAGAGGGATGCAGAAATTTGCCAAAGAGGTGCAGAAAGAAGCAAGAACAATGCAGAAAGAACCAACAGAGGTGCACAAAGAAGCAAGAGGGGTAAAGAAAGAGGCAGGAGGGGTGCATAAAGAAGGAAGAGAAGTACAGAAAGAGGCAAGAGTGGTACAGAAAGAGGAAGGAAAGGTACAGAAAGAGGGAACAGGGGTGCAGAAAGAGGCAAGAGAGGTGCAGAAAGAGGGAAGAGGGGTACAGAAAGAGGCAAGAGGGGTGCAGAAAGAAGCAAGTGAGATACAGAAAGAGGGAACAAAGGTGCAGAAAGATGCAAGAAAGGAGCAGAAAGAATCGAGAGAAGTGCAGAAAGAGGCAAGAGAATTGCTGAAAGAAGCAACATAGCTGTCAAAGGAAGCAAGAGAAGTTCAGAAAGAAGCAAGTGAAGTGCAGAAAGAAGCAACAGAGGTGCAGAAAGATGCAAGATGGTACAGAAACAAGCAAGAGAAGTACAGAGTCAAGAGAATTGCTGAAAGAAGCAACAGTGGTGTAGAAAGAAGCAAGAGAAGTGCAGAAAGACGCAAGTGAGGGGCAAAAAGAGGCAAGAGAGTTACAGAAAATGGCAAGAGAACTGCAGAAAGAGGCAAGATGGATGCAAAAAGGAAGAGGGTGCAGAAAGAAGCAAGAGAGGTGCATAAAGAAGCAAGAGAAGTACAGAAAGAAGCAAGAGATGTGCAGAAAGAAGGAAAACAAGCATAGAAAGACCTAACATAGGTGCAGAAAGAAGCAAGAGAGGTGCATAAAGAGGCAAAAGAAGCACAGAAAGAAGCAGCAGAGGTACAGAAAGAGGCAAGAGGGGTGCAGAAAGATGCAAGAGTGGTGCAGAAACAAGCAAGAGAAGTACAGAAAAGGGCAAGAAAATTGCTGAAAGAAGCAACAGAGGTGTAGAAAGAAGCAAGAGAAGTGCAGAAAGAGGCAAGTGAGGGGCAAAAAGAGGCAAGAGAGTTACAGAAAATGGCAAGAGTACTGCAGAAAGAGGCAAGATGGATGCAAAAAGGAAGAAGGTGCAGAAAGAAGCGAGAGAGGTGCAGAAAGAAGCAAGAGAAGTGCAGAAAGAAGCAAGAGATGTGCAGAAAGAGGGAAGACAAGCGTAGAAAGACCTAACATAGGTACAGAAAGAAGCAAGAGAGGTGCATAAAGAGGCAAAAGAAGTACAGTAAGAAGCAGCAGAGGTGCAGAAAGAGGCAAGAGGGGTGCAGAAAGAAGAGAGGGAAGTTCAGAAAGAAGCAAAAGAGGTGCAGAAAGTTACAAGAGTGGTGCAGAAAGAGGCATGAGCACTGCAGAAAGAACAAAGAGATGTGCAGAAAGAGGCAAGAAAGGTGCAGAAAGAGGCTTGAGATGTGCAGAAAAACAGAAGAAGGGTGCAGAGAGAAGCAAGAGAAGTGCACAAAAAGGCAAGCGAGGTACAGAAGGAGGCAAGAGAACTACAGAAAGATTCAAAAGAGTTGCAGAAACATGCAAAAGGGGTGCAGAAAGAGGGAGCAGGTGTGCCGACAGAGGCAAGAGGGATGCAGAAATTTGCCAAAGAGGTGCAGAAAGAAGCAAGAACAATGCAGAAAGAACCAACAGAGGTGTAAAAAGAGGCAAGAGGGTGCAGAAAGAGGTAGGAGAGAGGCACAAAGAGGCAAGAGGGGTAAAGAAAGAGGCAGGAGGGGTGCATAAAGAAGGAAGAGAAGTGCAGAAAGAGGCAGGAAAGGTGCAGAAAGAGGAAACAGCGGTGCAGAAAGAGGCAAGAGAGGTGCAGAAAAAGGGAAGAGGGGTGCAGAAAGAGGCAAGAGGGGTGCAGAAAGAAGAAAGTGAGATGCAGAAAGAGGGAACAAAGGTGCAGAAAGACACAAGAAAGGTGCAGAAAGAATCGAGAGAAGTGCAGAAAGAGGCAAGAGAATTGCTTAAAGAAGCAACATAGCTGTCAAAGGAAGCAAGAGAAGTTCAGAAAGAAGCAAGTGAGGTGCAGAAAGAAGCAACAGAGGTGCAGAAAGATGCCAGAGTGGTGCAGAAACAAGCAAGAGAAGTACCGAAATAGGCAAGAGAATTGCTGAAAGAAGCAACAGAGGTGCAAAAAGAGGCAAGAGAGTTACAGAAAATGGCAAGAGAACTGCAGAAAGAGGCAAGATGGATGCAAAAAAGGAAGAAGGTGCAGAAAGAAGCAAGAGATGTGCAGAAAGAGGGAAGACTAGCGTAGAAAGACACAACATAGGTGCAGAAAGAAGCAGCAGAGCTGCAAAAAGTTGCAAGAGTGGTACAGAAAGAGGCAAGAACACTGCAGAAAGAACAAAGAGATGTGCAGAAAGAGGCAAGAGAGGTGCAGAAAGAAGCTTGAGATGTGCAGAAAAACAGAAGAAGGGTGCAGAGAGTAGCAAGAGAAGTGCACAAAAAGGCAAGTGAGGGACAGAAGGAGGCAAGAGAACTGCAGAAAGAGTCAAGAGCGTTGCAGAAACATGCAAAACGGGTGCAGAAAGAGGGAGCAGGTGTGCCGACAGAGGCAAGAGGGATGCAGAAATTTGCAACAGAGGTACAGAACGAAGCAAGAGCAGTGCAAAAAGAACTGACAGAGGTGTAGAAAGAGGCAAGAGGGATACAGAAAGAGACAAGAAAAGTACAGAAAGAGGCAGGAGGGGTGCAGAAAAAAGGAAGAGAAGTGCATAAAGAGGCAAGAGTGATGCAGAAACAGGCAGGAAAGGTTCAGAAAGCGAGAACAGGGGTGAATAAAGAGGCAAGAGAGGTGCAGAAGGAGGGAAGAGTGTGCAGGAAGAAGCAAGAGGGGTGCAGAAAGAATCAAGTGAGATGCAGAAAGAGTGAACAAAGGTGCAGAAAGAGGCAAGAGAGGTGCAGAAAGAATCAGGAGAAGTGCAGAAAGAGGCAAGAGAATTGCTGAAAGAAGCAACAGGGGTGTAGAGGGAAGCAAGAGAAGTTCAGAAAGAAGCAAGTGATATTCAAAAAGAAGCAACACAGGTGAAGAAAGACGCAGGAGAGGTGCAGAAACAAGCAAGAGAAGTGCAGAAAGAGGCAAGAGAATTGCTGAAAGAAGCAACAGAGGTGTAGAAAGAAGCAAGAGAAGTGCAGATAGAGGCAAGTGAGATGCAGAAAGAGGCAAGAGAGGTATAGAAAATGGCAAGAGAAGTACAGAAAGAGGCAAGAGAATTGCTGAAAGAAGCAACAGAGGTGTAGAAAGAAGCAAGAGAAGTGCAGAAAGAGGCAAGTGAGGTGCAAAAAGAGGCAAGATGGATGCAAAAAAAGGAAGAACGGTGCAGAAAAAAGCAAGAGAGATGCAGAAAGAAGCAAGAGAGGTTCAGAAAGAGGGAAGATGAGTGTAGAAAGACACAACATAGGTGCAGAAAGAAGCAAGAGAGATGCATAAAGAGGTAAAAGAAGTGCATAACGAAGCAACAGAGGTGCAAAAAGAGGCAAGAGTGGTGCAGAAAGAGGCAAGAGATGTGCAGAAAAACGGAAGAAGGGTGCAGAGAGAAGCAAGAGAAGTGCACAAAAAGGCAAGTGAGGTGCAGAAGGAAGCAAGAGAGCTGCAGAAAGATTCAAGAGAGTTGCATAAACATGCAAAAGGGGTATAGAAAGAGGGACCAGGTGTGCAGACAAAGGCAAGAGAGGTGCAGAAAGAGGGAAGAGGCATACAGAAAGAGGAAAGAGGGGTACAGAAATTTGCAACAGAGATACAGAAAGAAGCAAGAGCAGTGCAAACAGAACAGAGGTGCAGAAAGAGGCAAGAGGGATACAGAAAGTGGCAAGAAAAGTACAGAAAGAAGCGACAGAGATGCAGAAAGAGGCGAGAGAACTGCTGAAAAAGGCAAGAGAGGTACAGAAAGAGGCAGGAGAGGTGCAGAAAGAGGCAAACGTGGTACAGAAAGACGCAAGAGGGGTACAGAAAGAGGCAAGAGGGGTACAGAAAGAAGCAAGAGAAGTGCAGAAAGAAGCAACAGAGGTGCTGAAAGAAGCAAGAGGGGTGCAGAAGCAGGCAAGAAAGGTACAGAAAGAGGTAACAGGGGTGCAGAAAGAGATAAGAGGGATACAGAAATTTACAAGAGACCTGCAGAAGGAAGCTAGAGCAGTGCAGAAAGAAGCAAGAACAGTGGAGAAAGAAGCAAGAGCAGTGGATAAATAGGGAAGAGGGGTGCAGAAAGAGGCAAGAGGAATGCAGAAATTTGCAAAAGAAGTGCAGAAAAAAGCAAGAGCAGTGCAGAAAGTACCAATCGCCGTGCAGAACGAGGCAAGAGGGATACAGAAAGGGGCGAGAAAAGTACAGATGGAAACAAAAGTGGTGCAGAAAGAGTCAAGAGAACTGCAGAAAAAGGCAAGAGGGTACAGAAAGAGGTAGGAGAGATACACAAAAAGGCAAGAGGGGTTCAGAAAGAGGCAGGATGGGTACAGAAAGAGGCAAGAGAGGTGCAGAAAATGGCAAGAGAACTGCAGAAAGGGGCAAGATGGATGCAAAAAAGTGAAGAAGGGTACAGAAAGAAGCAAGAATGGTGCAAAAAGAAGCAAGAGAAGTACAGAAAGAAGCAAGAGAGGTGCAAAAAGAGGCAAAAGAAGTGCAGAAGGAAGCAGCAGAGTTACAGAAGCAGGGAAGAGAACTGCAGATAGAGTCAATAAAGTCGCAGAAACAGGCAAACTAGGTACAGAAAGAGAGAACGGGGTGCAGACAGAGGCAAGAGAGGTGCAGAAAGTGGGCAGAGGGGTGCAGAAAGAGGCAAGAGGGGTGCAGAAAGAAGCAAGAGCAGTTCAAAAGAACAAACAGAAGTACAGAAAGAAGGAACAGAGGGGCACAAAGAGGCAGGAGGGGTGCAGAAAGAGGGAAGAGAGTTGTGGAAAGAGGCAAGAGAGTTGCACGAAGAGGGAAGAAGGGTGCAGAAAGTGGCAAGAGGGGTGCAGAAAGAAGCAACAGAGGTGGAGAAAAAAGCAAGAGAAGTGCAGAAAGAAGCAACTGAGGGGCAGAAAGTGGCAACAGAAGTGCAGAAAAAAGCAACAGGAGTGCACAAGGAGGCAAGAGAAGTGCCGGAAGAGGCAAGAGAGGTGCAGCAACAGGCAGGAGAGGTGCAGAAAGAGGGAACGGAGGTGCAGAAAGAGGCAAGAGGGGTGCAGAGAGTAGAAGAGATGAGCAGAACGAGGCAAAAGAAGTGCAGAAAAAGAAAGAAAGGTGCAGAAAGAAGCAACAGAAATGCAGAAATAAGCAAGAGAGAAGCAGAAAGAAGCAAGAGTGGTTTGCGCAACATTAGTACCAATTTAACACCCACATTTAGCAATAAGTAATGGGTGACCATTCCAGGTTTGCTAATGACGTTTTTTGACCATGCTGTAACACTTGTTGCTGCATTTTTGATAATGTTTGAGCTAGAAACAAGGTTTTTTTTGTTCAAATCTGAAGATTAAGCAGCAGATGATGGATTATGTGACAAATGCGAAAATGTATAATTGTGCAAAAGTCAGCGCAGCCAAACAGTTGCATAATTTCAGTAGCCCTGCCCATACCTCTGACTAGGTCCAGAAGTGCTCCTCAGTGGTTCCTTCTTTTTTTTTGTCTCATTGAGTTTATAGTTTAGCTTCTATGGGAACAAGGAAGACTAAACCTCTCCACAACACAGACTATCATACCACACAATTATTCTCCATAGTACATAATCCCACTCTACATAATTCCTATGCACTAAATACCACATACTTTCTATCAACATAATTTCACTGCACAACATACCACATAGTTCCACTACACACAACCTACATCCACTCCATTCCAAGAAACATTAATAAAACACTTTTAGATCTACAATGCTAATGGCTCTAACTCTTGCAAATGCAAGACCTATTACATTACAAATTCTTCTTTACCTAGTAGTCGCATTTGCAGAGTGGTGGGGAAAGGGGGCAGGGCCTCCAACCAGTGCTTGGGATTTCCGCTGCGTAGGACTTACAGGAGGTACCAGGAGGGCTACTTGGCCGCCAAAGTCCCTAAGAAGTAAATTGGACTTCATCCCCCAATCAGTACTATGCCAGGAGGCGCGTTTGCAGAGTGGTGGAGAAACGTGATCTTGGCCTCCGAAGACCTCTAAGCAATGCCACAGTGTGGAATTTACTGGAGGCAACAGGAGAGGTAGTTAGCCTGTAAGGTCAACCTTGGGGGCCAACTACCCCTCCTATTTCCTTCAGTGAGTCCCACGCAGCAGGATTGCTAAGTTCTCATAGTATGCCATGCCCCCTTTCTCTACCACTCTGTAAACGCACCTCCTGATGCGTTTTGGGTTCGGGGTTTAAGTCCCCTTGAATCCTGAGGGTCCCTGGGGGCCAACTAGCCTACCAGGTACCTCCAGTATACCCCACACAGCTAGATTGCTGAGAGTGGTCTTAAGCCATGCCCCCTTTGTACACCAATCTGCAAACACGCCTCCTGGCGCATTGCTGCTCGAGGGATGAAGTCCACTTTAGTCCTTAGGTCCTCAGGTCACAAGAGGACGTCATCACCCCACCAGCAATGTGCCAAGAGTCGAGTTTGCAGAGTGGTGTAAAAAGGGGCATGGCCTCAGACTACCTCTCAGCAATCCCACTGTGTGGGGCTTACTGGAGGTACCTGGTGGGCTAGTTGGCCCCTAAGGACTCTTAGCATTAAAGGGGACTTAATACCTCAACCCAGCACACGCTAGGAGACGAGTTTGCAGGGTGGTGCCGGGGGAGCGGGGCCTCTGGTTTTTCTTTTTTTTGTGTATTTTTAGAAGGGGGGCTGTGTGGCCCCCCTTCTCTTAATATATTTGGTGCTCTAGGGACCCCCTCCCCCAGGGCCTGACCTTCCTTTTCTCTTTTTTGGGGGGGAGGCGGCCATGTGGCCCCCCTCCTGAGGCCTTGATCGGCCTGGGGACCCCATCCCATGGGGCATTGCCTCCTTTTTATTTTTTTATAAAAATAATTAAATATTCAGGAGGGGGCAATGTGGCCCCCCTTCCCTGGGCCACTTCTGGCCCCAGAGGCCCCATTCCCCGGGGCCTGGTCAGCTTTTATTTATTTATTTATTTATTTATTTGGAGGGGCCGTGTGGCCAAACTCCTGAGGCCAATTATAGCCCCGGGGACCCCTTCCCCCGGGGCCGACCGTCAGTTAAAAAAAAACATTTTCAATTAAAGGGGAGCGGGGCCGGCCCTCAGGGTGGGGACCCTGGGAGTAGCCACAATGCCCCCGCAGGAGCCGGCATTGCATTTGGTCAAGGGGAGCTGCTAACATGCAGCTCCCCTTGTCCATAAGCAATACTTCTTTGCTTCTTGGAAGCGAGAGCAAGTTTCCATAGCAAAGCAGTGTTTGCTATGGCAGGGTCGGAGCCGTGCTCCTACCCTGCCATAGCAAATGGGAATGTCCCAGGGGTGTGCACCCCGGGACATTGCAGAAGCCGGCCCTGGGGGCGGCAGTCCCCAGGGCCATAGAGGGCTCCAGAAGGGGGGCCGCACGGCACACCTCCCAACTGTTGTGAAGACCCCGGGGAGCTGGTGGTCCCCAGGGCCAGGGGGCTGCAACGGACCCCCATATGTAATTTACTGAATGCCCTGGGGAGGTGGTGGTCCCCGGGGCAGTGTGGGGGGCTTGAACCACCCCACACAGTTTTAGAAAGTGGTCCCCTGGGGTGGGACCCTATTTAATTTCAAGCCCCGGGGAGGTGGCGGTCCCCAGGGCAGCATGGGAGGAGGAGCCCCTCCACGCATTTTAATAAGAAAGCCCCGGGGAGGTGGCGGTACCCAGGGCTGCAGGGGGCCACGTGCCCCCGCACATTATCAGAAATGCCCCAGGGAGGTGGCAGTCCCCGGGCCAGCGGGGGCCCTCACGGACTCCTGCACCACAAAAAACCATTGCCCCTGGGACATGGCCCACCCGGGGGTTTAACCCCTTGTGTGCCACGCCCTTTCCCCGCCCTGTGCCGGCCATTACATTAGCGGGCGGGGTTTATGACGAGCTGGACTCGTCATGGGCACAGCGCAACCGCGGCCCATGACGAGTCCAGCTCGTCATGGGCACACAAGGGGTTAATTACTAACTGTAACTGCTGAATTTGATTGATTTTGTATGAGTGATATGTGAGCCTAATGATAATGTCCCTGTACACTTTGTTTGTTTCAGTGAATTTCTATGATTTATCTAATTCTACTTCCTAACTATAACATCTTTGATCCTTTAAATTTTTTCAGGGAATATATATATATATATATATATATATATATATATATATATATATATATGGACTTCCAACCAATGGGAGCACCACAGCATATTTAAAGAGGGTTGAGGCACATTTCCCGATTCAAGCGGCATCAGAGGAAGGCAACAATTTGCCGAAACGCGTCATGCCATATGCTTTTAAATAAAATTCCCCGCTGTGTCCTCTGACTTCTTGCAAGTGAAGTGGTCGTTGGTGGATATATATATATATATATATATATATTCACTGAAAAAAACCATAGGTTTTAGGGAAAGTTATAGTTAGTTGGACATTTCACTCGTTCAAAACCAGAGAAATGTCCCCGTTATAGTTAGCTCAGCTAACTATAACTCGCGCCCCCACAATGCACTGCTGATGACGTCACATAATACATCACTCATGACATGGTCAGTGACATCACTGATGACATCACTAATAACATCTCAAATGACGCACAGAAAGAAGCAAAAGAAATGCAGAAAGAAGCAACAGAAATCCACAAAGAGGAAGAAAAGGGCAGGAAGAAGCAAGATATGTGCAGAAAGAACCAACAGAGGAGCAGAAAGAGGCCTTGTTGCAAAATCATCCTGTGCCCACAACTTTTTCAGACGGGTACAGGTGGTAACTGACTCTGACTAACCAGACCTAGAGCCAGTGCTATGCTAAAAGACACTTAGAATACAGTGAAAACACCTACATACACTAGGGAACACTATGCGTTGTAGTACCCCTGTGATTAGCATGACCTCCTCTGTAAGGCCCTAGTACATAATAGGGCAGGGGGTTTAAAACGACCTCTAAGTCATAGGGGCAGAAATATGCTACTTTATCTAGTAGTCGCGTTTGCAGAGTGGTGGAGAAAGGGTGCAGGGCGTCCAACCAACGCTCAGGAATTTCGCTGCGTAGGACTTACAGGAGGTACCAGGAGGGACTCTCGGCCCCCAAACACCCTCAGGACTAAATTGGACTTCATCCCCCATCCCGTAGTCTGCCATGAACCACGTTTGCAGAGTGGTAGAGAAAGGGGGCCATGGCCCCCGAAGACCTTTTTAGCAATCCCACTGTGTGGGACTTACTGGAGGTAACAAGAGGGGTAGTTGGCCCCCCAAGGACAAGTCCCCTTGAATCCTGAGGGTCCCTGGGGTCCAACTAGCCCAAACGAGTACCTCCAGTAAGCACCACAGAACTGGGTTGGGATTCGTGATCCTCCACGAATTTTGCAGTTTTAAAAATATATATATGCTTTTTTGGGCCCTGTGGTCCTTGTGGGACCTCCTGAGAAGGCCTAGGGGGTCAGGGTGGTTCTACCCTGCCCCCTTTTCTTGTTTTTTGCGTTTGTTTTTCTCTTTTCTTGTACCAAGTGACAAGATGGCTTCCAACACTTCCTGGTTTGGAGTGTTGACAGCCAATTAGAATAAAACTCTTGGTCAGGAGGGTCCGCGGATCCACCGCGCCTCTAGATATCGAAACTTTCATTTTTTGATTTTCTCAGCAACTACTGAATGGATTTACACCATTTAAAAAAAAGGTCTCTTTCTTAACCAAGGGCAAAATTTTTGCCAAATCTGGTGTAATTCCGTTCAGCAGTTCGAGCTGTAGCCGTGTCTAAATTTTCCTATGGGAAATTGATTTTCCGACCTCTTTTTTTTTAATTTCTCAGGAACTACTGAATGGATTTACACCATTTAACAAAAAGGTCTCTTTCTGAACCAAGGGCTACCTTTTGCCAAATTTGGTGTAATTCTGTTCAGCAGTTCAAGCTGTAGCCGTGTCTAAAGTTTCCTATGAAAAATAACATGGAGAAAACACATTTTTGGACCCCCCTTTTTTCTCAGCCCCCGCTTGACGAATCACCCCGAAACTTTCAAGACAGGAGCTGACCGGAGCGCTCCACAAGTATTGAAAAGTTCGCAAAGATTCATCATCCGGCGCCAAAGTTATTGGGCAAACAAAAAATGCTTTTCCTATGGGAACTAGATCCTAACTATAACTATCTACTGGCAACCGCCAGTAGATAATATATATATATATATATATATTGCTGACTATAATGGCCTTTTGGAGAACCTATCTAGGTATATTGATTTTTTCCTGCAAGATTTTGTCAGAGGGCTTAAATCTTTTGTGCAGGATACCTGTGACTGTTTAAGTAAGATCCAAAATATCAAATGGAAACCAACTTATTTATTGATAGCGCTTGATGTTTCCGCCTTATATACATGCATTAAAAACAAGGACGGAATGAGGGCAGTGGAATATTTCCTGATGAACCGATCCATCATATATTCTCAACATACTAACATGCTGCTCAAAATGTTGTTGTTTTGTTTGGAAAATAACCTGTTTTTGTTCAATGGTAAAATGTACCAGCAGATTCAGGGTGTTGCTATGGGGGCCAGCTACTCCCCAAGTTATGCCTGTTTATTCATGGGATGGTGGGAGGAGCTGGCAGATATATGAGTCTAGGGTCGTAACCTGGTTGCGTTACATTGATGATTTGTTCATCGTGTGGGATGGTGATGTTGAAAGTGCTACTGCGTTTATTGATCTACTGAATATCAACGCAGTCAATTTACATTTTACATCTGACATTAGCAATGACATGGTTTCATTTTTAGATGTTAGGGTCCAAGTAGTTAACAATAAATTGACAACTACTCTTTTCAGGAAACCTACAGCAGGAAATACTCTTCTGCATGCTTCCAGCGCACATCCACCCGATCTCATTAAAAGTATTCCTTACTTGGAGATGTTGCGAATTAGGCGAATAAACAGTGATGATAACGACTGTCAGAATAAACAGAGGGAAAGTTGTAGTAGGTTTTTAGCTAGAGGATATAGGACTGAGATAGTGGACACAGCTATTGCTAAGTCTAAAACATTGGCACGTGTTGATTTATTGAAATACAGAGAGAGAACCATTAACAAAGATGTGATTGAGCAACCCATTAGATTAATTTTGTCTTTCTCAAAACAAGAGAAACAGATTAGGCTAATTCTTAGACACAATTGGCTAATCGTGAAGGATGATCCAGTGATTGGTATGCTATTACCTCCTAATCCAGCTGTGACTTTCAGAAAGGCTAGCAGTATGGGTAGGTCACTTACAAGGAGCAATCTAGAAGAACAGGGTAAATGTACTTGGCTCTGTGTGAGGAAAGGATTCTATAAGTGTGCTGTGTGTAAGGCCTGCCAATATGGCATTAATACCACAACATATAAAACTGCATTTAATGCCAAGGCATGCTACATAGGCCAACATCTTACCTGCAAGTCTAAATACGCAGCGTATGTTTTAACATGTAGCAGCGATCTTAAATATATTGGCAGTACTAAATTAGCAGTACATAAGAGGATCCTTAAACATATTCGTGACATTAACAATAATGATGAAAACTATCCAGTGGCAAGGCATTTTAAGATCTGCCATAACAGTGATCCTAAACATTTGAAATATTTTGTTATTGAGGCCGTAGCTCCACAGAAAAGAGGTAGGGATAGAAAATCGAAATTAAGACGTTTGGAAATAACTTACATTTTACAATTCGATTCTAAACAGCCTAGGGGCCTCAATGCTAGTGAAGATCTTTATACATTTTTATGAGTAATGTTTTGACTGTGTAGATAAGATGTAGAGAATTATGTGTATTGATAAGAAACTCAGGCATGATGCATATGAATTTGTAACTTCTCCAGTACCAATTTGAATTTTCTCTTAAATGATATTTTTAAATACATTTTAGGATATTTTTTATATATGTGATATTTATGGTTAGATTTTAGAGATCATATTGGAAAGTGTATTTTATACTTTTATTTATTTAATGTGATTTTCTGGGGGATCAACTATTTATTTCTCATGATATATGAAATTGTAGGAATAAGATGTCCTTAGCACTGAGGCACTTTAGAATTAACGCATTTTTGCACTATATTTTGACCATCGATATGGGACTACAAATATATAACTAGAATATCCCAACCATGGCGAATGTTGCAAGTATGTTGATAGGGGGGCCTTTTAAAATTGCTTTAGAGTTGCTTTTAAGCTGGAACCAAGAACTGTTGAAGTGTATTTGTGGAGTAAAAATGTTTTTTATATCCTTTGTATTGCACTGGTTAGGTATGGACTTTTTATAGTCTCACAAGTTGGACATAGTATTGAATTTAGGTCGTGGTTCAGGCATTTTGAAGCCGAAATTAATATGTATTTTATATATGTATTTATTATTGAACCTGTCTTAATATGGTATGTTTTGGCCACTTTACAACATTTATGTTTTTATTGTGTGGCCAAACCTATATGAAAGAAACTAGTGTGTTTTCTATGTCCATTGGATTGTCAATAGTACTTGCACTTTAAAAAGCAGAGAAAAATGTCCATCATGTGATCAAGGGCGGGATCGCCAGAAACGCGTCATGGCAGACTGGCAATAAACTGAAATAATATTGCACTATATACCTGGGTGCATGCTCATTTTTCCTGGTTGAAGCGGGAGCTGAGAGCACGTGAAAGGAATATATATATATATATTATATACTGGCGGTCGCCAGTAGATAGTTATAGTTAGGACCGTGTTTCCATAGGAAATCCGCAACATTCTATTTGGAATAACTTTGGCGCCGGTTGACAAATCCTCGCAAAATTTTCAAGATAGGTGGGGCGCTCCGCTCCTACCCTGAAAGTCTCGGGGGGATTCGTCAAGCGGGGGCTGAGAAAAAAGGGGGGTCCCAAAACGCGTTTTCCCCATGCAATTTTCAATAGGGACCTTTAGTCCAAGGTACAGCCCGAACGGCTGAACAGAATTACTTGAAATTTGTCAGAGAGGTAGTCCTCAGCTCAGGGATGTGCCTTTTGCAGGTCTGGTGTCAATCTGTTCAGTAGTTCCTGAGAAAATCAAAAGTAAAATCATATATATATATGTGGGCGGAGCCTAACCACACATCTCATCCTGAGATCTGATTGGCTGTCAGCAATTCATCCAAGAAGTGTTGGCAGCCATCTTGGGACCAATATACATGATAGCACCTCAATAAAAAGCATTGCAGTTAATAGAAGGTTTTAAGACTTTAGTTACATTATAAATCATTTGTTGATGGTACCATACTCATTTTAGGAATTGTGGTATGTTCTAAGGTGATTTCACCATGTGAAAAAGCCTTCTGCTGGGATATCATGATTGAGAGAAAAATATTTTCTCATGCTTTTCCCACAGAGGTTTGGAAGGTGATCTATAAGCTAAACTGAGAGCTTATTTTCTGTAAATTCACATTATCTTTCTCAGTCATGTGAGAATGAAGTCTGACATTCTCAGTAAAACATGTACATTCAACAAGGGCAGAGACTGTCAGTTGATTCCTTTGTGTTCTAATGCAGCTCCCCAGAGTGTTCCAAAGAACAACAAGAGTGCTAACAGTCCTACTTATGATAAACGTATGGCACACCTGAAGCCATCTTGCTTGGATTAAAGTGGTAACTCTTAAAACATTTAATTTAAAAAGGAACAAAATGAGGGGGTTAATTTTTCCATAAAAAGTATGATTAGTGCTGCAGAAAGAAAAATTAGGGCACATTTTGAGTGACTTCTCAAATCCTCTTCTATTTCATTAAAAAAATCTGACATGCAGACTGAAACATGCACTTTCAATACCAGCAGCAATTTTCCCTGGTGAGCAGTAGCTTTACTACAGTGATCTAATGAGCAAAAAGAGTGCTAACATTCTGAATTTTAGGCAAATGTGTGACACATCTGAATGCCTTCTTGATGGAATCAAAGTAAAAAACTGAAAGTTTTTCCTACTGAGGAGACTGCAGTAAATGAGGAAATTAGGAAACTTCATAACAAAAAAGTCTCCCAAGATGGCCACCAGAGACAAAAGAGCCCAAATGTAGCCCAAATATCACCCAGATGTAGCCCAAGTATAGCCCAATGACAGAATGTCCCAGAGTGTTCTTAATAACAACTAGAGCGCTTACTGTCTTCATTATGACAAAAGTATGGCACACCTGAAGCCATCTTGATTGGAATAAACTGGTAACACTTAAAACATTTAATTTAAAAAGGAACACAATGAGGGGGTTCATTTTGCCATAGAAATTATGATTAATGCTGAAGAAAGAAAATGAGGGCACATTTTGAGTGACTTCTCAAATCCTCTTCTATTTCATTAAAAAATTCTGACATGCAGACTGAAACATGCACTTTTAATACCAGGAGCAGACTTCCATGGTGAACAGTAGTTTTACTACAGTGATCTAATGAGCAACTAGAGTGCTAACATTCAGAATTTATGACAAATGTGTGACATGTCTAAATACATTCATGATGGAATCAAAGTAAAAAACTGAAAGCATTTCCTACTGAGGAGACTGCAGTACATGAGGAAATTAGGAAACTTCATAACAAATAAATCTCCCAAGATGGCCACCGGAGATAAAAGAGCCCAAATGTAGCCCAAAATCACCCAGATGTAGCCCAAATATAGCCCAATGACAGAAGTGTGCAAAACACTTATTATTTTGTGTTTTTGCAGTGTTATATAGTGCAGACTTGTCAGGTATTGGAGTGCTTTACATGAGCATTGGTTACATCACACAAGAACAAATTCATTTTGGTTCTAGACATGGGGAGACTAACTGATTTGACCAGAATCACAGAATGTCGAGCTGAAGCAGAAACTCCAACCTGGTTCCCCAGTTGCAAAGTCTGCAGTTCTGGAAGTAACACCACATCCTCTCCCCTAAGTGCAACATTTAATCAAGTGGTCAACTGGATAAAAAAAACATAAAGATAACAAATAATTTAAAAGTGCTTTGTCGCTATTTGAAAACTCAGAAAATATGTCCTTATTTTAGTCTTTTAGAGCACTAACCATAATTTTGATGCCAATAAGACCCTCTCATATATGTAATTTCTAAAGGAAATGCTCTAGGTATTACAGTTTTGATTACATCAAGATGACGTCAGGCGTTCCACACTTTTGTAATAAATATAGTTGTTCATTAGGATACTGTTGAGAGGCAGAGGCCAGGGGCACGGACTCTGAAAATTGAAGGCAGGTAGGAGGGTGCCAAGGCAACAATTTAACCACACTGAGCAGGCAGGAAGGGTCGTGGCAGCACAACAGACTATGGAGAGCAGTGGAAAGGGGGGCAGGGGCAACAAATCAACAATACAGGACTTGCAAGAGAGGCTGTGGCAATGTAATAGACCATTGTGGGCAGAAGGAAGAGGCAATGGTAGTACAACCATACATGCCAACAGACCCGATTCAGCCAGGAAACGTCCAATGTTTTTAAGCTCAAATGGGCTTTATTTGATCTGTCTCCTGTCTAGAATCTGCTCTTTTTCAATGTAACTCAAAGGGGAAAATCAATACCCCAGTTTTTTTTCAAAATCTTCCTCTTACCAAGTTCAAAATGTTCGCAAGTATGGTACATTGGATCATGGAAGGAAATGGGGTAGGGACATGGACTTGGATAACAGAGGACAGGAGGGACATGGAGAGGTGCACCAAACTGACCCTGCAGGTCAGGCATCAGAGTTTGCAGCAGCACAATACACCACACAGGGCATGCGGGACAGGAGTGCAGCACAACAATCCATAGAAAGCAAGAGGGAGGGGACAGGACCATGCACATGGACAACAGAGAACAGAGGGGCAAGAGGCAATGGTAGCTAGCTGACCATAATGGACAGACAAGAGAGAAAGCTGCAGCATAACAGACCATAATGGGCAGGAGGGACGGATCAGGGGCATTACAATGGAGCAGACAAGCCAGGAGGGAGGGAGTAGGGGTCTACACATGTAAACAGAGGGCTGGGGGCAAGGGGGCAGGGCAGGAGCAGCAAGATAGCCATGGAGGTCAGGCAGGATGGGCACTAGAAGCAAGACACATCATGAAGAGCAACAGTGAGACTGTGATGGCATACACACAGACCATGGAGGGAAGGTGGGAGGGGGTCAGGGGCAGCTAACTGACCACACAGGGAAGGTGGGAGGGGCCATGGCAGCACAGAAGACCATGCATGGCAAGTGGGAGGGTTAGCGGCAGCACAATGGCTATGATGGGCAAGAAGGAGGGTGCAGGGTCATGCACAAAGGACGATGGAGAATAGAAGGAAGGGTCAGGACCTGTGCACAGACAAGAAAGTTCAGGGGAAGGGGCCTCACAACAGACCGCACGGGACAGGCAGGAGGAGCAGTTGCAGCACAACAGACCAGGGAGGGCAGAAGGGTGTGGCAGTACATTGGACCATGTAGGACAGGAGGAAGAGGATAGGGGCATGGCATGTGGACAGGCAGGGTGGAGGTGGCAGGGACAGGTTACAGTCATCTGACAATGCTAGACAGGTGGGAGGGGAGTGGCAGCTCAACAGAACACTCAGAGTAGATAGGAGTGGCAAGTCCATGGAACATGGTGGGCAAAAAGGATGGAGCAGGGGCATGCACAAAGAAATCGGAGGGTAGGGGGAAGGAGAATAGGGGCAGCAAGCTAAGCACAGAGTTTAAGCAGGAGGTCAATGATGGGGCATAGAATTGGGCAATGGAGGGCAGGAGGAGCGGACTGGTACATCATACTAAATTGAGGGCAGTGGCAGCACATCAGACCATGCATGGCAGGAGGGAGGAGGCTAGTCCATGGATTCACACAACAGAGGATAGGGAGGAGGGGGATGGGGCAGCAAGATAACTGTTCAGAGAAGGCAGGTATTAGGAACTTTATTGTTTTTAAAAAGTGTGTCTGTGCGAACTACTTAAAATATGAACAAGTATGCAGCATAATCTCAGTTTTATTCAGGAAGAAGAGAGCGTTTGTGACTGTGACTCCGGGCTCACTTGGCAGAAACACCCCCTGACCCTCCACCCCCTATCGCAAAATGTAATGCCCGTGAAAAGGGTAGGTGAACACAGTGTTATATAGAACATACTCCTGAGAGCACGATTGAAAATTAAAACTAGATATAGTGTATGGTATTAACTATGCACCAAAAAGTGTGATATAAGATGAACCGGGCGTGAAATATAATATGCAATACATTGTGTGCAATGACAGATTCATTGGAGAGCGCAAGATAGCACAGGCACTAGCGCGTGCTATGCGATATGCGCCTTGGAGTGTAATATGCACAGGGCAGTGTTGTGTAACCTAACTAGTCTCTAAAGTTGTAATATAAAATATGTGCTGGGGAGTGTAACGTTGCATATGCACTGTGACAAAGATATGGATCCCAGATTGTAATATTTATGGCATAGCACTGTGCGTTATAACATAGGCATTGAGGAAGGCACGTTAGATGGGGCAATATAACCCGTGCGAAGACAAGTGTGGCATGACATATTCACGGGGTGGTGTTACAGTGCACATGGGCTAGAGAGTGTCATAGCATATGCACTAGCTGGTGGAATACAACACAGAGGTGTGTGGCACTCGGCAGGCAATGGTGGGTGTAACACAGCATTGGGCTCTGCCAGGAGCGCGCTGTGACTCTCAAGTGATGTTCGTCCCCTTTCCAGAGTGTAAAATAAAAAGTACTACACATCCGGCAGTGGATGTGTGTTTTATTAACCGTGAGGGGGGTTTCTTGCATAGTTTTGGTCGAATTCTTGTCGAATCCCCTTTGAATGGCTTGGTGTGCATGTGTATTAAATGTGCCCGTCAATAGCTACCCATGTTTGTATAAATAAACGACAAGGGTGTCTACCGGGATTAGGCACGGTAGGGCATCAGACATGTCAGAGCTTCACTAGTGGTGTAAATACATTCCACGTGGATTCATTGCATGCATAGTCGCCTTTTAATGAATATCACGCAAATCGTCATGGTGATAGGTACGTACGGTTTGTCCAGCATGTCCTAGGTGTGTCTATAAATATATATTTTTTAAAAATTATAAAAAACAGTGGCCGGCCCTGGGGATTGGGGTAAAAAAATAATAATTAGGAGACAGGCCCTGGGGGATGGGGTCATCAGGGCCAATAAATTAGAATAAGAAGGGGAACCACACAGCCCCCCTTCTTAAAAAATTAAAATAAATAAAAGACTGGCATCGTGCCGGAGGCCACGCCCCCTCCTTGCAGCACTCTGCAAACGCGCCCCCTGGCGAGTTGTAAGTTGGGGAAGTAATTCCTCTTCAATACTGAGGGTCCCTGAGGGCCAACTAGCCCAACAGGCATCTCCAGTATGCGCCAGGGAGCTGCACTGCAGAGAGGTGTTCTGAGGGCAAGCCCCTTTTTACACCTCTCTGCAACGCAGCTCTGTGGCGCTTACTGGAGGTACCTAGTGGTCTAGTTTGACCCTAGGGACCCTTAAGATTCAAGGGGACTTAATCTCTCAACTTAGAACAGCCACAGGGTGCGTTTACACAGTGGTGAAGGGAGGGGACGGGGCCTGAGGTGACGTGTGCAAACACGCACTATGGCACGTTTTAAATTGGGGATATCATTTCCCTTCAATACTGAGGGCCCCTGGGGGCTAACTAGCCCACCAAGTGCTTCCAGTAAGCGCCACTGAGCTGCATTGCAGAGAGGTGGTCCAGGCCGTGCCACTTTTTACACCTCTCTGCAACGCAGCTCTGTGGCACTTACTGGAGGTACCTAGTGGGCTAGTTGGACCCTAGGGACCCTCAGGATTCAAATGAACTTAATCTCCCAACTAAAAACGGACACAGGGCGTGTTTACACAGTGGTGAAGGGAGGGGACGGGGCCTGAGTTAACGTGTGCAAAAACGCCCTGTGGCCTGTTTTAAGAGGTAGTTTTAACCCCCCTGCCCTATTATATACTAGGCGCTTACAGAGGAGGTCATGCTAATCACAGGGGGACCCCAACGCATAATGTTCCCTAGTGTATGTAGGTGTTTTCACTGTATTCTAAGTGTCTTTTAACATAGCACTGGCTCTAGGACTGGTTAGTCAGACTCAGTTACCACCAGTATCCGTCTGAAAAAGTTGAGGGTACAGGATGATTTTGCAACAAGAATTCTTTCTGCTCTTCTTTTTGTTCTTTCTGCATGTTATCCTTCTTCCTGCACTTTTCTTCGTCTTTGAGGACTTCTGTTGCTTCTTTCTGCACTTCTTTTTTTTCTTTCTGTGCATTTTTTCTTCTTTCTTCACATGTCCTATCTCTGTAGGCATAGTTAGAAATTAGCATTTAAAAAACCTTTGAAATTCACAGAAAAAAACATAGGTTTCAGGCATGTTATAGTTAGGAATTAGCATTTAAAAAACCTCAGAAATTCACTGAAAAAAACATAGGTTTCAGGGGTGTTATAGTTAGCTGGACTTTTCACTTGTACAAAACCATTGAAATTCCCCCGTTATAGTTAGTTCAGCTAACTATAACTCGCTCCCGCAATGCACTGCTGATGACGTCACATATTACATCACTCATGACATGGTCAGTGACATCACTCATGACATCACTGATGACATCTCAAATGACATCACTGATGACATCACTGATGACATCATCCTTGTGATAGAGTGGCAGACCTCGTCTCACCCTAATATAACCTTTGATACACACATTCAAAAATAGAGACTAAAATGTTCAAAACAATGGACATACCAATACCAGTTACAACAACCTCTTCAGTAATTCTAAGATCCACATACACATCCACTCATTCACCAACAGTCCTATACAGTCACTCATACATGTACTCACTCATCATATGTACTCATACACCTATACATCCTGTTACACAATGCCACTCATCCATAGAGTTACTCACACACATAGTCACTCATGCTAATAAAGAATCAAACATACATTTACTTGCATATACAGTTATACACACACCACCACACTTACTTCTACGGAAACTTACACATACTTAGTCTTTTAAACAATCACTTATAGAAACACATACTTATTCATACAGGAACTCTTTCAATCTCTCACTCTCACATATACTCACTTATATACACCAATAGTCACATATACTAGTTTAAAACATATGTAGTTACTCATAAAGACACTATTGAGACAGTCATTCACTCACTAACACACCCATACACACACTCATCCACCCATACAGTCCTGCACACATGCTGTCTTCAACACATACAAACAGTGTGTCACTCATTCATGCACCTATGCACTACGTAATACCCCCCACCGAACCATGCAGACACTCAGACTGATACTCAAAAAACCAACTAATAACCTATATAGACACCCATGTAGCTACTCACCAACCCATGCAGCCACTTATACACAAAGTGAGAGACTGATACAGATATTTACATATTTAAACATTACTCACTAAGCCATATATTCACTATGATACACTTAATCAGTCAGTTACACAATCAATTTTTCAAAAACAAATCATCCATTTAGACACTTATATACCCATTTATTCTTTCATCAGTGTTTAGATATACATATATAAAAGATATTTAATTTTCTGAAAAACAGACATTCACTGGATGATGTCATCAGTGATGTCATCAGTGATGTCATTTGAGATGTCATGAGTGATGTCATGAGTGATGTCACTGACCATGTCATGAGTGATGTAATATGTGACGTCATCACCAGCAGTGCATTGCGGGCGCGCAAGTTATAGTTAGCTGAACTAACTATAACAGGGGAATTTCAATGGTTTTGTACAAGTGAAAAGTCCAGCTAACTATAACACCCATGAAACCTATGGTTTTTTCAGTGAATTTTTGATGTTTTTTAAATGCTAATTCCTAACTATAACGTGCCTGAAACCTATTGTTTTTTCTGTGAATATATATATATATATATATTACCTACTGGCGGTCGCCAGTAGGTAGATATAGTTAGGACCTATTTTCCATAAGAAATCTGCAACATTCTATTCCCAATAAGTCTGGCGTCAGTTGACGAATCTTTGCGAAATTTTCTAAACTTTTGGCCAGCTCCGGTCCGCTCCTCTCCTAAAAGTTTCGTGGTGATTCGTCAAGCAGGGGCTGAGAAAAGAGGGGGGTCCCAAAACGCATTTTCCCCATGCAATTTCCCATAGGACCTGTTGACGCAGCTACAGCCCGAACTGCTGAACGGAATTACACCACATTTGGCAACGAGGTAGTCCTCAGTTCAGACTCGTGCCTTTTGCATAAATGGTGTAAATCCGTTCAGTAGTTCCTGAGACAATTAGAGTAAAAAAGATAGATATATCTCTGGCCTCGGAGGATCCGCGCACCCTATGCGCACCCTGAGCGCACCCTCTGCGAACCGAGCATGCACCCTCCTGATCACGCGCTGAATGCTAATTGGCTGTCAAGTGTCTGCCAACATTCGAAACCAGGAACTGTTGGCAGCCATTTTGTGCCTCGGTAGAAGCGAGGCTGATTAAGTAAGGGAAATAAGTGTGTGAAAGTTGTAAAGGGGGCAGGGTAGAAATACTCTGACCCTCTAGTGTTGCTTAGGGGTCCCAGGAGGACCCCCTGGGGCCCCCCTGTTTTTTTTTTTAAACGGCGAAATGCGCACAGAGTGCGCAGATCCAGCCGGAAAAAAAAAAACCTGAAGCTCGGACTTCCGCGCTTCGTTAATAATTAGCCCCCGGGGGGCCAAATCCCGGGGGCAAAATCTGTAAAAATGAATGGGGGAGGGGGGCTGCTTGGCCCCCCTCCTGGAGCCCTTAAGGGCCCTGGGGACCGCCACCCCCCAGGGACAGCTCCTACAGTGTCCTGGGGTGCCCACCCCCAGGACACTGTTGTTTGCTATGAGAGGGCGGGAGTCTCCCGCCCTCCCATAGCAAACTTCGTTAGGATTTTGAAAGAGATAGCAGGGAAACCTGGTCTCTCTTTCAAAATCCAAACGATATTGCTTTTCCACACGGGGAGCTGCATGTTAGCAGCTCCCCATGTGTAAAAGCAATGCCGGCTCCCGAAGGACGCGGGGAGCCGGCTGGGACCGTGGGGGCATTGAGGCTCCCCCCACGGTCCCCAACGTTTTTTAATAAACTCCGGAGGATGGGGTCCCCGGGGATAAGAAAAATTAGAGATAGGGGCTATTGTGTTTTTTTACGGTAAAAATAGGAATCACGCATCCTAATGCGTTGGGTGCACGATTTCTCTCGTGTTGGGTGCACGGTTCCTAACGTGTTGGGTGCGCGGATCCAAGGAAAAAAACTGACATTTTTGGGAGATAAACATCAAGCTTAAGTGTTTCGTTATTGAGTGGCTCTAAAAAGAGCTGTTGTGTTCATTGAGAGTTTTTGGTACTTATAAGTAAGTACATATACAGAGTCTAAAGTTGTTGAGGAAGACTCTGTTTCCTTCACCAGTAAAGTGTACTCCATCTCTCCTATACATCTCTTGCATATGAAAGCACAGATTGTTATTGTAAATGGACCCCATTCTATAGTCTCGGAGAAAAGCAGAAACAGATTTATTCACATGTTTCCTAGCTTTCTCAATCTGTGGACAAAAATGATTGGACCAGTTCCATTTCTGCCTTTGGCATATGTTAGAATACACAAAGGCAGTTTTGGGAAAAACTGAAATCAATTCTGCAAAGGTGTCCTTCATAAGCATTTCCAGACCTACCCCAGTGAAAGTGCCTAGGTAATTGCCACCACAGTGCACTATTATGAGGTCAGGGTGTTGGATATGCATAAAGGATTTTACCAATGGCATCAATTGGTGCCACTTTAACCCTCTCTGTCCAATCCATTTAATGTCTACATTTGGCAAACCTAGGTGTTTGTGAATGCCTTTGTTTTCTGCATACCTTTGGCTCCAGAAAATAGAGCTGTGTCCCACAATCCACACTCTAAGTATCTTGAAGGGAGGTCTGGATGCACTCAGATGGTCCCTGTAAATGAAATGGCAGTTAAAGTGCAGGGAGTACTTTTTTTTGTCTACAATCTTATTGACAGTGTGTGTGCATGTAGAAACCATTCTGTGATAAGCATTTGTGTTTTTCATGTGTTTGCAGACAGATAAGTGTGCTGTTTTCATGTTTTGGTAGAATTAGAAACCAGTCATTGTTTATGAATTTGCAAAATTAGTCATGTTTCTACACTAAAATGTAGTACTCATATATTAACCCCTTCTCTGCCAGGCCTTCTCCCCCTCCTGTGCCAAGCCTTTTTTTGGCTATTTGGGGTAGTGCGCGCTTAGGCCCCTATAACTTTTTGACCACATTAGGTATCCACGCCAAATTTGCATCCTTTTCTTCCAACATCATGGGGATTCTAAAGGTACTCAGGGTTTGTGGATGCCCTTGAAGGGGTCACAGAATTTTTCATAAAAATTGGAAAAACGGGCTGCAAATGAAAGCATCTAGGTTTTTCCCTGCAAATGTTATCAAAAAAGGGTTTGTGGGGTTGAAATCACTATTTTCCCAGCTTTTCGGGGATACCAGACTTTTGTCAGAAACCCAACATTTTTTACACAGTTTTGGCATTTTTCTGGGACATAGCCTATTTTTGCTATTTTTTGTGCTTTTGACCTCCTTCCAGTTAATGGCAGAAATGGGTACAAAAGCAATAATGGATCCTGGAAAGCTATACATTTTCGAGAAGAAGACAAAATTCTAAATTCAGCAAGGGGTCATTTGTGTAGATCCATTAAGGTTTTTTTATAGAAACAAAAGGTTAAATATAGGATACATTGAAAATTAGTTGAAAAAAACAGCCTTTTGTGTCAACGTTTTCACCTGTAACTTTTTCTAATTATGACAGCTGTTTGAAAGCAATATACCGTTGCATCCACTGGACGTTACTGGTTGTGGGGATATATAGGACTTATAGGTCCACCAAGAACCCGACAAGCCCAGAGCCAAAAACTGAGCAGCAACTTGCAATGGTTTTTTATTATGTACCGGGTATGTAGTAATTATTCTGTAAACATGTGTACATGGAAAAATCGGTATTAAAGACACCTATGTATTTCTGAAATGGGAACAAAATATAGAGTTTAGAAACAGTAGATATTTGCACATTTCTGAAATTGGGAATACTCATACTAGCATGAGAATTATCAGTCATTTTTTAGAATGACTTATTTTATACACAATGTCTTTCATTTGGAAGGCAGAAATGCATCAAAAGTCAATTGATAATAACAGTTCCTTTACAAATCTGAATTACCCTAAGTCTCCCGATAAAAATGGTACCTCACTTGTGTGGGTAGGCATAGTGCCCGCGACAGGAAACGGCACAAAACGCAACGTGGTCACACCTCAATTTCGCAGTGAAAAATGACCCTTTTTTGGCAAAATGTGTAGCTGTAGTTTTTGAACCCTAGCTCTGCGGGCACCTTGGGAAAACCTAGCAAACCTATACATTTTTGAAAACTAGACACACAGGGGAATCCAGGATTGGGTGACTTGACTGCCTCCCACCAGGGTCTGTTACCCAGAATCCCTTGCAAACCTAAAAAATTGTCCAAAAACACACATTTTCCCCACATTTTTGTCGTGGAAAGTTCCGGAATCTGCGTGGATCCACAAATTTCCACCCACCCCGCGTTCCCCAAAGCCTTACGAGAAAAACTGTAACTCACTTGTGTGGGTCGGCCTAGTGCCTGCGACAGGAAACGGCGCAAAATGCAACGTGGTCACATCTCAATTTCGCAGTGAAAAATGACCCTTTTTTGGCAAAACGACTAGATGTAGTTTTTGATCCCTAGCTCTGCGGGCACCTTGGGAAACCTAGCAAACCTATACATTTTTGAAAACTAGACACCCAGGGGAATCCAGGATGGGGTGACTTGACTGCCTCCCAACAGGTTCTGTTACCCAGAATCCCTTGCAAACCTAAAAAATTATCAAAAAAAGCACATTTTCCCCACATTTCTGTAGTGGTTCCGGAATCTGCGTGGATCCACAAATTTCCACCCACCCCGCGTTCCCCAAAGTCTTACGAGAAAAACGGTACCTCACTTGTGTGGGTCGGCCTAGTGCCCGCGACAGGAAACGTCGCAAAACGCATCATGGTCACACCTCAATTTCGCAGTGAAAAATGACCCTTTTTTGGCAAAATGGCTAGCTGTAGTTTTTGAACCCTAGCTCTGCGGGCACCTTGGGAAACCTAGCAAACCTATACATTTTTGAAAACTAGCCACGCAGGGGAATCCAGGATGGGGTGACTTGACTGCCTCCCACCAGGGTCTGTTACCCAGAATCCCTTGCAAACCTAAACAATTGTCAAAAAAAGCCCATTTTCCCCACATTTCTGCCGTGGAAAGTTCCGGAATCTGCGTGGATCCACAAATTTCCACCCACCCCGCGTTCCCCAAAGTCTTACGAGAAAAACGGTACCTCACGTGTGTGGGTCGGCCTAGTGCCCGCGACAGGAAACGGCGCAAAACTCAACGTGGTCACACCTCAATTTTGCAGTGAAAAGTGACCCTTTTTTGGCAAAATGTCTAGCTGTAGTTTTTGAACCCTAGCTCTGCGGGAACCTTGGGAAACCTAGCAAACCTATACATTTTTGAAAACTAGACACGCAGGGGAATCCAGGATGGGGTGACTTGACTGCCTCCCACCAGGGTCTGTTAACCAGAATCCCTTGCAAACCTATAAAATTGTCCACAAAAACACATTTTGCCCACATTTCTGTTGTGGAAAGTTCCGGAATCAGCGTGGATCCACAAATTTCCACCCACCCCGCGTTCCCCAAAGTCTTACGAGAAAAACGGTACCTCACTTGTGTGGGTCGGCCTAGTGCCCGCGACAGGAAACGGCGCAAAACGCAACGTGGTCACACCTCAATTTCGCAGTGAAAAATGACCCTTTTTTGGCAAAATGTGTAGCTGTAGTTTTTGAACCCTAGCTCTGCGGGAACCTTGGGAAACCTAGCAAACCTATACATTTTTGAAAACTAGACATCCAGGGGAATCCAGGATGGGTTGACTTGACTGCCTCCCACCAGGGTCTGTTACCCAGAATCCCTTGCAAACCTAAAAAAATGAGTGAGGCACCATTTTTACCGGGAGACCCAGGGGAACGCTGGGAGGTGGGAAATTTGAGTGAGCCCGGTGATGCCACAACTTTCCCACACAAAAATGTGTGAAAAAAGTGATTATTTCAGCTAAAATTGAGGTTTGCAGGGGATTCTGGGTAAGGAAACGTTGGGGGATCCATGCAATCCATACCTCCCTGGAATCCCCCGGGTGTCTAGTTTTCAGAAATGTATGGGTTTGGTAGGTTTCCCTAGATGGCCGCAGAGCACCGGGCCAAAAACCCAGGTGACCCCCCTTGCAAAACCAGGTGGTTTTGAGATAGGCAAATTTGAAGTCACCTCACTACGTTTTGGACCCTTGTCTGTCGCGGGAACGTGGGCCTCCCACACAAGTGAGGCACCATTTTTACCGGGAGACCCAGGGGAACGCTGGGAGGTGGGAAATTTGAGTGAGCCCGGTGATGCCACAACTTTCCCACACAAAAATGTGTGAAAAAGTGATTTTTGCAGCTAAAATTGAGGTTTGCAGGGGATTCTGGGTAAGGAAACGTTGGGGGATCCGCGCAAGCCATACCTCCCTGGAAGCCCCCGGTGTCTAGTTTTCAGAAATGTATGGGTTTGGTAGGTTTCCCTAGATGGCCGCCGAGCACAGGCCAAAAAGACAGTTGACCCCCTTGCAAAACCAGATCGTTTTGACATTGTTTGTTTCTACAGCGTGAGAATTTCGGCAAAATATTGCAAGGAAAATGTGACAGACATTTTGAGGTTTGCAGGACATTGTGGATAAAATAACTTTTTGGAATTCACAAGAGAGACATCGCCATGAACTCCTGTGGGTTTACGACAATATCTACAGTTGGTGGGTTATTCTTACATGGAACATACACCTTGGCAGAGAAACTAAAAAGACAAAGATTCCTGCACAGCCATCTATTCCTCAAACGCACACACATACTGGGTGGATTTGGCATGAGGGAGAGTGATGGTTCATTATATTAAATTTTATTTAACAAGAGATTTCACAAAAATGAAATGCACTGTCAATAATTAAATGGAGAAAAAACTGAACCAATGACTCGCAGCTCGTTAGCTGTAAAGCCACGGCAAGGCACCAACCGCTTTACAGGCCATTCACACACCTTTCATACGTGATACACACAAGACCATTCGCACCACCAGGCACAAAAACAACACATTACGAAATTCACAAAAGGGACAAGGTACACCCTGCTTCAGAAAGGCAAATATTACTGCACAGCCATCTATTCCTCAAACGCACACACATACTGGTTGGATTTGGCACGAGGGTGAGTGATGGTTCAGTATATACAATTGTATTAGCAAGTGATTTCACAAAAATGAAATGCACTGTTAATAATTGAAAGGGCGAGAAACTGAACCATTGACTCACAGCTCGTGAGCTGTAAAGCCACGACGAGGCACCAACCTCTTTACAGGCCATTCATACACCTTTCATACGTGTGAGACATACAAAACCATTCACACCGCCAGCCGCGAGCCCATCACATAACAAAACTCACACCAGCACACAGCGCCATTCAAGGGCCCATCACTTTCACACGCCCACATTCCTGACACAGCAACTACACAAGCTGATGGATTGCGTGGAGTGGCACTCAGCTAGCAGTGTATGTAGTGACCAGCAGCAAGTCACTACTCACACACCGCCAGCCAAGCACCATTCCACGCACACCGCCAACCAAGTGCCAGTCCACACACACCGCCAACACATTTAGGATTTTTTTTAGACAAAAATAAAAACACAAACAAATCGCAAATCGATACAAATCTACAAACACAAAATCAGAAACTAAATACATTGCACTAACGCCAACCTTGAAACAGAATCAAATGTTTCAAAGAATACAGACCAGGCAGTTCACTTTACCACTCATGAATGCTTCCAAAAATTCTTTTGCGTGTGGTACGCTCTAAAACAAGCAGGGACACACAGCCCAGGTTTAAAAGGACAGTCGGGGCATTACATACGAATCTCCTTCCGTGTACCTCTTCGCCAACAGACTCTGCATCTCCTAGTGGGAAAATCTTTTGCCAGTGTGGGAGGGATGAAATCAGGAAAGTGGCGATCTTTCAATCGAACCACATCCTCCACCACTCCAAATCTAGGAACACTTGCATGTTCCACAACAACAAGGCTAGCTATCACTGAGTGCTGAAACTGAAGAAATGTCAAGTTTGATGCAGGAGAACACTCCTTGAACACAATAAAAGCATTGAAATTTGCTAATTCGAAGAAATGGATGGCCAACTTCTTATACCAAACATAAGCCTTCCGAATAGCAGAGTAAGGTTCCAACCTCTGATCTACTCTGTCAACACTGCCCATGTTCTTATTGTAGTCTAGAATGCACACAGGTTTGCGCACTTCAGCAACCTGACCCCAAACAGCCACAGGTGAAGTACTCACATCATGGATGGTAGTCAGCATGTACACATCCCTCCTGTCCACAAATTTTACAGCTAGTAGTTCATCACTACGCAAGGAACTGCACTGCCCCCTCTGAAGTTTATTGCGAACAAGCTCTTTCGGATAACCTTTACGGTTAGAGCGGATTGTGCCACATGCAAAAGTGTCCACTTTATACAATTCATTAAATAATTGCACAGCAGTATAGAAGTTATCAAGGTACAAATGGTGGCCTCTGTTAAACAGTCTTCTAGCAAGATCCCATACAATTTTCTCTGAAACTCCAAAAGTGGACGGACAACCTGGGGGGTCAATAGTAGAATCTCTACCAGTGTACACACGAAAATAAAAAACATATCCTGTCCTACTCTCAGACAACATATACAGCTTAATTCCATAGCGTGCCCTCTTGCTAGGGATCTACTGCCTAAAAACCAAATGGCCCTTGAACAAGACCAAAGACTCATCAATAGATATTTATTTCCCTGGAGTATAGATCTCAGAAAATCGATCTACAAAGTGATCAAGAACGGGCCGAATCTTAAAAAGACGGTCACAGTCAGGGTGATCTCGTGGCAACGCCATAGAATTATCAACAAAATGCAGCATACGTAGCAAAAGTAAATACCGATTACGAGTCATAACTGCAGGAAATATGGCAGTTGCCAACAAGGGGCTAGTAGACCAATATTAAGCCAAGGTTGGCTTCCTTACCACACCCATCAATAAAGGCAAACCCAAAAACTTCTTAATCTCTTCCAGATATGTGGGAGTCCACCGGGTAGCTCTAGACTGGGGCCTGTTGTCCCTCAAAAACTGTTCAGCATACAAATCGTCTGCTCAACAATCTCACCCAAAAATACATCATCCATAAACAACTGAAAAAACTGTATAGGCAAAAAGTGTTCACAATCCACTGTACACCCTGCATCACCGCTAAAGGCAGGCAACACCGGCTGCACCATGTTTGGATCAACCCAAAGTCCAGCACTTCCAGTAGGAAGTCTAGCAGCCTCAGACTGCAATCCAGATGCCTCTTGCACCAGCAGTTTCCTCCTCTAAGACAGGCACTTCATCCGCAATGAGAGTTGCTTCATCCACACCAAGAGTACCTACATCTGCACTGAGAGTACCTTCATCATCTGATGATTCCATGTTGAGAGAAAACTCACGCCAGAATCTTCCCCTCCCTCCTCTCCCTCAGACGCACTGTCAGTCTCATAATCATGCTCAGAGGAAGATTCAAGACGCATACCAACCACCTGTTGAGCAGTCATTCTACGGCTAGCCATATTGCCTACTAATAAAGGTAACTTGTCAAACAAGTCAACAACTACAAACACTTTGTAAAATAAGTAATAAACAAAAAGCACCTTTATCAAAAACTCATATATACTCCAAAACAATACCACTCACTTGCCAGAGGCAGCTAAACTATTCACCACCACCTACTCTGTACAGACACAGTATGGATCAACAATATCCCACTAAAAAAGAAAGAGAAAAGCAATTACACATAAGACTATGCAAAACACATTGCAAAGAATTTCATGCTCAAACCACTAACTAAATATGCCGCCATTATGACATCACTTACAAAAAATTCATTCAGGCATTACAATATTACTCATTTGGAGTAAATACAACAAAAAAAAATTCTTACCAAAACAATGCAACTACACAAAACTGCAGAACAACAACTGTCGAAACTGGAATCAGGAATCAAAAGCTTTAGACTAGAATAAAAAGGAGAAAAAAACGTTATTGTCACATATGCATATAATGCTCTAGACCATCACGTACTACGCAAAATTTATTACTTGAACCTCCCACTTTCAAGAAGGAAAGATTGATGGCCCAATCCTTTACAAGCAACGCGGCGAGAATCTGGAACTCAGCCTCAGCTCCGGACCACCGCCTCCCTCTTCCCAGTCCTTCAAAACTGACCTCAAAGTTCTCCTCCTGCAAAGACACTTCCAAACTTAATTCACACCCTCTCTGAAGGAAGTCTTTACATTGTAGGAAATTCTGTTCTCCATGCCCGCAGAAGTGCCTTCCCAGTGTGTTCCTGTGTTTTGAGTGTCTGCCATTTATTGCACTTTTATACCTCTACTTGTACTTTGTACTCTTTTGTAACTTGCACACATGTCACTTTTCCTCTTGTAACGTATTGTTTGCTACCTCTCGTATTTTGTTTACTTTTGATACATGCACAATTACCACCATTGCCTCATGTAACATAACGTTTGCTCTTGTTTTCAGAGTGTCTGCCATTTATTGCAGTATTTTACCTCATGTGACATCTATCAGAGAGCTGCGTGAATAATTACCTGGTAATCCCCTCAGCACAATGCAAACACCCACCCGATATAGGTACCCAGTGAGGTCACACCGTTCGCATCGCCCTAACCTGCTCAAGGTTCATGTGACCTCAGTGACAGTCACAGTGACTGGATCACTGTTGCTCTAGGGTGTGCTGCTTCGTAGGCCTGCCCGCAAGACTGGAGATGAACTTCAGTATGGATTGTGGTGGACAGGCCTTCAAGGTTAACCCACAATTGACACCACTTGGGCACACCTGCTTGTGCTAAGACATCAAGCCTTCTAAGGTCTAGTGGGGCCTTCTACGGTCTAGGATGGGAATGTGCTCCCTCAGTACAGTGGTGTGGTGGACTGGTCATGAATGCGAAACCCGGTTCCCCAGTTCCAAATTTCACAGCTCTGGCCATAGTGCCACATCCCCACTGAACACCATACTTGCCCACTGAGAGAAACTCGCACTGCCTTCAGCTATAACCTAATTGTGCCCGCTATAAACACTTGGATGTGGCTCAATTCAAATTATGCACTTGATAAGAGTAATATGCTGCCTAAAAAAAAAAAGCAACAACTCATAGGGAATGCAAAGCATGTGAAATGTAAGCAGAAACAACATGGTTACCTAAACGATCTCTCACTAACTATTCAGAAATCAGCGAGTGGATTCACCTGAAAAGTTATGGACATGACTAGAGGGCCCTGAAGGGAACCGTTTCACTGTCCATTGCTTACATCCTTACAAAACGTAAGCAGTATGGTATAAAAAGACCATATCCATAAGCACAGAGCCATGGTACACATTGTGTTTTCCAATCCACCCATCAACCAGGTATTGCTCCAGGAATGGTACACTCTCCCAACCTGGAAACAACAATACTCTTCAAAGAAAGACGAGAAAATGAAAGTAGCACTTCACTGGCAAACTCTGTAAAGTGATGCTGGTGTATTTGAATGTGAAAAAAAACAATCTGGCCACTTTGCAACCCCTCTGTCTTGCTATTAGTTAGGTATTTAATTCTCATATAAGAAATTCTATTTCTCTACATGCTGCTGCACTTTGGATTTGAAAAATTAAAAAGAAGGGCATTTCTCAGCATTTTTGGATCCATTTCACAGGGAAGCAACTAGAAAGAAGAGCATTTTTCAAATTTGAATCCATTTCACAGGGAAGCAACAACAGGCACACATGAACGAAGCCGAGCCTCTGGCATGCCTGGGCCTTCCATAGTGCCCCACCCTAACACAAACCCACCGATGCAAAAATCCCCCCTCCCCAGCCCCAAAACTCACCTTTACTCTGCGACGCGCAGGAAGCAAATGGGAAACCTCCAATGATGTCAGCGCGGCTCGCGTGCTGACGTCATTGATGACGCGGGGGGAGGCAGGGGAAGGTCTTCCCCTGCCTTCCCAGTAAAAAAAAAAAAGATCGACCACTCACGGGGGGAGCGCCAGCGCTTCCCCCGTGGGTGGGTGCCATGACGAGCTGGACTCGTCATGGGCACAGCGCAACTGTGCTCCATGACGAATGCAGCTCGTCATGGGCACAGAAGGGGTTAAGAAATGTGTTTTGGTATAGTACAAGGGATAGTGTTGTTTGTCTAGAATCACACAGTGAGTCTGTGTGCATTTAGGAATCATTTTGAGAGAAGCATTTTGGTACTAATGTGTAGTAGAAAATGTTCTGTAATGTGTGCAGTCACCTTAGATCTTGTAGACTTGTAAATGAATTTTGTACAAGGGATAGATGGCTGTCTACAATCACACTGTGAGTCTGTGTGTATCTGGGTAAGCATTGTGAGAGAAGCATTTGGTAACATCATGTATTTACTTGCAGATAACTGTGTTGAAACCTGTCATGTTGTCAAGTTTTAGTAGCATTAGAAGCCAGTCTTTGCTTATGCATTAATAAAATGAGTCAGGCTTTGACACTAAAGTGCAGTAATGAAATATGTAGATTGTGTGCAGTCCCCTTACCCCTTCCACAGTGGTGAATGAGTTTTGGTAAACTCCTAGGGATAGTGTTGCTTGTCTAGAATCACACTGTGAGTCTGTGTGCATTTGGGAACCACTGTGAGAGAAGCATTTGGTAACATCATGTATTTGCTGACAGATAACTGTTTTAAAACCTGTCATGTTGTCAAGTTTTAGTAGCATTAGAAGCCAGTCATTGCTTATGTGTTGATAAAATGAGTCCGGCTTTGACACTAAAGTGCAGTATTGAAATATGTAGATTGTGTGCAGTACCCTTACCCCTTCCAGAGTAGTGAATGAGTTTTGGTAAACTCTTAGGATAGTGTTGCTTGGCTAAAATCACACTGTGAGTCTGTGTGCATTTGGGTAAGGATTGTGAGAGAAGCATTTGGTAACATCGTGTATTTGCTGACAGATAACTGTTTTAAAACCTGTCATGTTGTCAAGTTTTAGTAGCATTACAAGCCAGTTTTTGCTTATGCATTGATAAAGTGAATCAGGCTTTGACACTAAAGTGCAGTACTGAAATATGTAGATTGTGTGTAGTCCCCTTACCCCTTCCACAGTAGTGAATGAGTTTTGGTAAACTCCTAGGGATAGTGTTGCTTGTCTAGAATCACACTGTGAGTCTGTGTGCATTTGGGTAAGGGTTGTGAGAGAAGCATTTGGTAACATCATGTATTTGCTGACAGATAACTGTTTTAAAACCTGTCATGTTGTCAAATTGTAGTAGCATTAGAAGCCAGTCTTTGCTTATGCATTGATAAAATGAGTCAGGCTTTGACACTAAAGTGCAGTACTGAAATATATAGATTGGGCGCAGTCCCCTTACTCCTTCCAGAGTAGTGAATGAGTTTTGCTAAAGTACAAGGGATAGTGTTGGTTGTCTAGAATCACACTGTGAGTCTGTGTGCATTTGGGTAACCATTGTGAGAGAAACATTTGGTAACGTTGTGTATTTGCTGACAGATAACTGTTTTAAAACCTGTCATGTTGTCAAGTTTTAGTAGCATTAGAAGCCAGTCATTGCTTATGCATTCATAAAATGAGTCAGGCTTTGACACTAAAGTGCAGTACTGAAATATGTAGATTGTATGCAGTCCCCTTACCCCTTCCAGAGTAGTGAATGAGTTTTGGTAAACTTCTAGGGATAGTGCTGGTTGTCTAGAATCACACTGTGAGTCTTTGTGCATTTGGGAACCACTGTGAGAGAAGCGTTTGGGTACTTCATATCTTTGCATACACATAACTGCTTAAAAACCTTTCGTGTTCTCAAGTTTTGGTAGAATTAGAAGGCAGTCATTGCTTATGTATTCACCCAGGAACTGTCCTTGCAATACTGTAAACATTCAGTTAATATACAAGTAGTAACGGAGTGAGGCAGGCCTTAGCACATGCATTGATTCAAACGCTTATCCACTATGCATTCAGTCCTCTAACCATCTACACAGTTCTATTTCACACCTTTAATTCCCCAGTCAGTATCCATACACTTCCAGCAAACACCCTGTCACTCCCCTTGTACTCCTCTAGTGACCCATTCAGCACCATGTACTAATTCATTCACTGCGCCAAAACCCAACCACTTATAAATTCACTCAGGCACTCTCCTTGCAGTACTCTAATCATTCAGTCAGTATCCAAGTACTCACGCAGCGAGCCAGGCCTTAGCACATGGACTGCTTCAAACCCCATATCCACTATGCATGCAGTCCTCTAACCACCTACACACTTGTCTTTCACACCTTCAATTCCCTAGTCAGTATCCATACACTCCAGCAAACACCCTGTCACTCCCCTTGCACTCTTCCAGGAACCCATTCAGCACCATGTACTAATCCATTCACTGCGCCAAAAGCCAAACACTTATAAATTCACCCAGGCACTTTTCTTGCAGTACTCAAATCATTCAGTCAGTACCCAAGTACTCATACAGTGAGCCAGGCCTTAGCACATGGACTGCTTCAAACGCCTATCCACTATGCATGTAGTCCTCTAACCACCTACACACTTGTCTTTCACACCTTCAATCCCCCAGTCAATATCCATACACTTCCAAGAAACACCCTGTCACTGCCTTTGTACTACTCTACTGATCGATTCAGCACCATGTACTAATCCTTTCAGTGTGTCAAAACCCAAACACTTATAAATTCACGTAGGCAGTGTCCTTGCAGTACTCTAATCATTCAGTCATTACCCAAGTGCTCATTCAGTGACCAGGCCTTAGCACATGGACTGCTTAAAACCCCTATCCACTATGCATGCAGTCCTTTAACCATCTACACACTTCTCTTTCATGCCTGTGATTCACCGGTCATTATCCATACACTTCCAGCAAACATCCTGTCACTCCCCTTGTACTCCTCTAGTGACTCATTCAGCACCATGTACTAATCCATTGCCTGCACCAAAAACCAACCATTTATAAATTCACAGAGGCACTCTCCTTGTAGTACTCTAATGATTCAGTTGGTACCCAGGTACTTATGTAGTGAACCCGGACTTAGCACATGGACTACTTCAAACATCTATCCACTATGCATGCTTGCCTCAAATCACCTATACAATTGTCTTTGACACCTTCAATTGCCCAGTCAGTATATATATACTCTAATAAACACGCTGTCACTCCCCTTGCACACCTCCAGTGATTCATCCTGCACCATGTACTAATCTATTCACTGAGCCAAAACTCAAAAACTTAAAAGATTCATGCAGGCACTCTCCTTGCAGTACTCTAATGATTCAGTCAGTACTCAGGTACTCATGCAGTGACCCAGGCCTTAGATATTGGACTGCTTTAAATGTCTGTCTAGTATGCATGCAGGCCTCTAACCACCTACACACTTGTCTTTCACACCTTCAATATCCCAGTCAGTATTTGTACAGTTTCCGCAAACACCCTGTCACTCCCCTTATACTTCTCCAGTGACCCATTCAGCACCATGCAGTAATCCATTTACTGCGCCAAAAGTCAAACACTCATAAATTCACTGAGGCACTCTCCTTGTACTTCTCTAATGGTTCAGTCAGTACCCAGGTACTTATTTAGTGAACCCGGTTTTAGCACATGAACTACTTCAAATGACTATCCACTATGCATGCAGGCCTCTAACCACCTACACAATTGTCTTTCACACCTTCATTTGCCCAGTCAGTATCTATATACTCCAATAAACTCCCTCTCACTCCCCTTGCACACCTCCAGTGACTCATTCAGCTTGCTGTACTAATCTATTCACTGTGCCAAAACCCAAAAACTTCAAAGATTTATCCAGGCACTCTCCTTGCAGTACTCTAATGATTCAGTCAGTACCCAGGTACTCATGCAATGACCCACGCCTTAGCCCATGGAGTGTTTCAAACGTCTGTCCAGTATGCATGCAGGCCTCTAGTCACCTATACATTTGTCTTTCACTTTTTCAATTAACTAGTCAGTATCTATAAACTCCAGTAAACACTCTTTCAGTCCACTTCCACACCTCTACTGACTCATCTGGCACTATGAAATAATCTATTTACTGCACCAAAACACAAAAACTTAAAAAGCTTAACCCAGGCACTCTCCTTGCAGTAGTGTAATGATTCAGTCAGTTCCACAGGTAATCATGCAGTGTCTGAGGTCTTAGGTCATGGACTGTTTAAAAGTCTATCAATTTGCATGCAGGCATCTAGTCACCTACACACTTGTCTTTGACTTCTTTAATTAACTAGTCAGTATCTATATATTTCAATAAACACCCTGTCATTCATCTTGCACTCCTCCAGTGACTGATCCAGTACCATGTACTAATCTATTCCCTGCGCCAAAACCGAAAAGTTTCATCCTGACAGTCTACTAGCAGTAGTTTAATGATTCAGTCAGTACGCAGGTAGTCATGCAGTGAACTGTGCATTACCACATGGACTGCTTCAAAGGTGTATCCAGTATGCATGCAGGCTTCTAACCTACTATACACTTGTCTTTAACAGCTTGAATTCCCCAGTCAGTATCCATGTACTTTCAGCAAACACCCAGTCACTCCCCTTGCACTCTTCCAGTGACTTATTCAGCACCATGTAGTAATGAATTCACTGCGCCAAAACTGAAACACTTATGAATTCACCCAGGCACGCTTCTTGCAATAGTCTAATCATTCAGTCAGTACCTAAGTACTAATGGAGTGAGGCAGGCCTTAGCACATGGATTGATTCAAACATCTGTCCAGTATGCATGCAGGCCTCTAAGTACCAACACAATTGTCTTGCAGACCTTCAATTTCCCAGGCAGTATCTATAAACTCCAATAAACACTCTGTCACTTCAATTGCACACCTCCACTGACTCATATGGCACTAAGTACTAATCTATTCACTGCACCAAAACCCAAAAACTTAAAAAGATTCACCCAGTCACTCTGTTTGTAGTACTCGAATGATTCAGTCAGTACTCAGGTAGTTTTGCAGTGATGCAAGTGTTACTCTATGGACTGTTTCAAATGTCTATCCACTATGCATGTAGGTCTGTAGCCTCCTACACACTTGTCTTTCACACCTTCAATATCCCAGATAGTATTCATACAGTTCCCGCAAACACCCTGTCACTCCCTTTATATTTCTCCAGTGACTTATTCAGCACCATGTACTAATGTATTTACTGTACCAAAATACAAATATTTATAAATTCATCCTGGCACTCTCCTTGCAATACTCAAAACATTCAGTCAGTATCCAAGTACTATTGAACTGAGACAGGCCTTAACATATGGATGGATTCAAACAAGTATCCACTATGCATGTAGGTCTCTAATCACCTACACACTTGTCTTTCACACCATCAATATCCCAGTCAGTAAGTGAAATAGAAGATAATGATAAGTGGAAGGAATTTGCAACTTATTTATTGGTAGAGGATTGTTTTGATTTGGGATTTGAGCAGCGTATTTGCAAATATTGTTAGAACAAATTAGATGAAAATAAAATGCCTGCGAGAGCTGTTCATAATAATCTAGAGTTGGTTGCTATTCCTCCAGAGCTGATAGATTTAAATACCTATGAGTCTATTCTCATTCAGTGTGTTCACCCGTTTCAGGCTATTGTTCGTATGGAGCCTAAAACAGGTAAATTACCTCCATCAGAGTTAAAAGAGGATTGAAAGGAAGAGTTGTGTATTTACCGTTAGATTTAAGGAAAAATATTGAAACTATTGGTGTAGACCATGCAGAAAATGAGTCACTAGTCATTCTAGTTAATGGTGTTCCTACTAAGAATAAGAAAATCTGGCAAGAGTTAGTGGATGTTAGAAAAGTGCAAAAGGCATCGTTGAATCTGATAAAAAATAATGAGTACTATAGAAATATGTTTGTAGGAGAAGAAGAAATAGATTTAGCAGCAGATACTGAAACATTAAGTGGACAAATTGAAAAAGTGGACATGTCCAGATGTGAAGAAATCTATGAACATTACAGTGTACATCCACTTCATTCCAAAGAGGTGATGGGGAATACGATTGAGTTGTTCCAAATGAAAAAAGCAAGTGGAAGTCCCATGAGTGTATGGGAAGAGAGCTTGGAAGCTTGTAGTTTCCCGCAGTTGTTTCCAACAGGAAAAGGTGGACGATATGATGAACGTCCTGTGCAGATTCCTGCATCTGAATATCGGACAACAAGATTATATGCAGAAGATCCAAGATTTCGACAATATACCCCTTATATGTTTCATCTTCTGTTTGAAAGTGACTTGTCTGGACTTTCATATGCAGTAAATCACATTTTAAAAACTGGAATGCATCTGCAGAATGTAACTGCAAAGGTTTTTATGGATAAAGTGCATCAGAGAGATGATCATTTAGAATCTCAGTTGATTAGGCTGATGGCATGTCAGCGTGGGACTAATGAATATTGGTACCGTCGTCATGGAGAACTGAAATCTATGCTACGGAACTTGGGAACTGCTACATGGTTTGTTACACTAAGCTATGCTGAGTATGCTTGGGATCATTTACTTGAATTTCTTCGACAGACAAATTCCAATATAAAAAATATTGAATACAAGACACCTGGAGAATTGTGCTCTTTGGATCCTGTTAATGTATGCAGATATTTCAATCATAGATTTGAAGCTATGATGTCTTTCATCTGCAATAAAAAAAATCCTCCTCTTGGAGAAGTTGTGGATTTCTTTTGGAGAAGGGAGTATCAAGCAAGAGGTGCTCCTCATATACATATGTTGTTTTGGATCAAGGACACCCCCATATTTGGAACAGATTCAGATGAAACTGTTTTGTCTTTCATTGAAGATTATGCCACATGTGCTGTACCAAATAGCAGAGAAGATAAAAACTTAAAACAACAAGTCTTACGATTCCAAAGCCATAGGTGTGGAAAATACTGTTGACAAAAGTACAAGTCAAAGGATAAGTTCTATACCAAATGTCGTTTTGGATTTCCACGTCCTGTATTATCCAAAGGAAGAGTGAACAGTTTTATGTCAGCTATGCGACATACCATCACAAGAAAGTCTCCAAAAAATACCTACAACTTAAGAAGAAGAGAAGAATCAAAATACATAAATGACTACAATCCAGTTATTTTATCCATGTGGAACGCTAACATGGATATTCAGTATGTTGCGGACAATTCCATTGCTGTTGCTTGATATGTAACGTCCTACATTACTAAAGCAGAAAAGACGGAATTGAAAGAAATGTGGGAAGAGATTTCTCACGAGTAGACTCTAAGTAAGAAATTATAGAGTTTCAGTTTGAAGATGTTATCGCATCGTGAAATTGGAGCATATGAATGCTCAGATCGGTTATCATCATCTGCAAGTCTATGTTCCAAAAGTAGAAGAATCATTTGGGTGAGTCTAGGTCTTGTAGCAATGCTAAATCGGATACTGAAATCTGTTCAAGAAATTGAATATTTAGCAGAAAAAGAACCAGAAAGTACAGATATTTTGAAAACGAATATGTTGGACACATATTACCCAAACAGAAGTCATCATCTTGAGAACATGTGTCTCTCTGAAGTGCTGCAAAACTACACTTTTAAACAGAATACTACAGCGAACATCAATGATTGAAAATATGCAGTGATTGGTTCCGAAGGATGTCTGGTGAAACAAAGGAAAGGAAATTTAATTAATCACAGGAAACTGAGTTGCGACGCTGCTGACAAAAGGGAATTTTACTATTTAGCCCTTTTGCAAATGTTCAAACCGTGGCGTTCAGAACTGGAATTACTTGGAGATTTTCAGAGCTATGAAGATTCATTTAATGCTTGTAAAGATACCATACAATGCAGTGCTTTTGAAAATTATGTGAAAATGTTGAATGTTGAAATTGATCAAGAAGCTACAATTGCAGCTGAGATTGCTGGAGACAGTTCTCAAGACAGTCAAAGTTCTGCTGCACTGAGTAGGACAACCAATTGTTCAAAATAAAGCAGCGACTGCCATGAATGAGGTGGAAACAGCAATGTATCAAGCTCAAGAAGATGTAATACAGTTAGGAAACTTGGAAGAACAACTAAATGTTGAACAGAAACAAATATATCAACAAGTGAAAGAGCAGATTGACCATGGATTACTTCATGAAAAGAAAGGGTGCTCATGTACATCATTTCAACCTATCCGAATGTATGTGAGTGGTCAAGCTGGAACAGGAAAAATTTCTTAATTAAAGTAATTACAAGTTATCTGCAGAAAACAATTGAGTCGCATTTGTCTTGTGTTGTCACTGCTCCAACTGGGTTGGCAGCACATAACATTAAAGGAATTACTTTACATTGTTTACTAATGCTACCAGGAGAGCATGAGAACAAATTGGAATACCACAAGCTATCTGGAGAAGCTTGTTGTGAAGTTTTAAGAGACCTGAAGATAATTAAAATTCTCATTATTGATGAGGTAAGCATGGTCTCAAACTTGATGCTTGCCTTTGTGCATTTAAGAATGCAGCAAATTCTTAAAACAGAGTATGACGTGTTATTTGGAGGAAAACACGTCATAGTTTTTGGAGATCTACTGCAACTGACTCCGGTAAAAGGACAACCGGTATTTAAAACACTTGCACATGAAGATACCAGAAAGTCTCTTGGTAGTGTTGGTAATGTGAACATTTGGACTTATTTTAAATACAAAGAACTGACAACAAATATGCGACAGGCAAATGATGCTGAATATGGAAGTATTCTTCAAGATATAAGTATTGGACAGAACACGGCAAACAAGCTTTGGAGAGTCGATTACTTTGCAATTTTTTTCCAAATGAAAATGTAGTTCCTGAGAAAGTGTACATGAAAATTGCAGAAAATAAATCCGTGATCTGCTTAATGCCAACTCTGCGCAAGTGTTCTATATTCAACGAAGAACTATTGAAACTGGAAAATGAAGAAATTATAAAAATGGAGCCATCGATAAAATAGAGCATGAAGGAATCACTATTATTTTGATGGGAAAGTTGAAAACAAAACTGGATTCTTTAGAAAAAAAATATCTGAAACAGCTGGTTTAGAAAAGACACTATATGCATGTGTAAACTGTCGGGTAATTTTAAGGTGTAATTTGGATGTAGAAAAAGGTTTAGTTAATAGAGCAATGGGTAAAGTGGTGGATTTTGTTAATTATCAGAAAAAAGAAGGAATTTAATATTTAAAAATTAAATTTGATTAGATTGAAGGAGTTAAAGAAATTGGTCATTGTTCAATTCATTTTTTGCTTGTTAGAGATTTATATGTCCGTAGGAAACAATTTCCATTTTCTCTAGCATATGCAGTGACTATTCATAAATCTCAAGGATTAAGTGTAGACAGTGCATTGGTGAACATTGGATCTACCGTATTTAAAGAGGGTATGGCATATGTTGCTTTGTCGCGAGTCAGAACATTATCTGGTTTGTTTTTGATTGATTTTGATGAGACAAAGGTTACTGCAGATACAAACTGTGTAAAAGAGTATAATAGGTAAAGAAGGGTGTATGCTCCCAATTTAGGTCAATATCCTGTATTTGAAAAGCGTGTGGTTGGTCGAAAAAGAAGGTTTGAGAATATCTGTACTGAAGGTGTAGAGAAGGGAAAAGAACAAGATAATGTTGTGATTGCAAGCAAAAAGAAAAAGGACACTATTGAAGAGATTGATGGTTATCAATTTGAAAATAGTTCAGGTGTCAACTGCTATGCTAATGTAGTGGTCAATGTTGTTTTTTATCTTGAAGGTTTGCAAGAACAAATTATGCAGAATCGGAAAAAAAGATTTTGTTCTCTGTTGCATTCTGTTTATGAAAAATTTAAAACAGATACAAGTAAAATACAATCTGTTTCAGATGTTCGTAATCTTTTGGATGTGTGTTCTGGTTCTACAAAATTTACACAAAATATCCAACAAGATGCTCAGGAATTTTTAATGTATATGCTTACCATTTTTGAAAATGAAGGTGTAGAAATAGAAAATATTTTTGGCCTTTCTTACAAATGGGAACATCATTTTGAAAATTGCATGTGTACATGTACCACTAATGTAGACACTGAAAGATTTCTGTATTTAACATTACCAGACTGTAAATCAGTGTCTTTCAATAAATTAGTTAAAGGTGCAAATCAAAACATGGAGTGTAGCCAATGTAAATCAGAAATGTTAGCCACAATATTTTTAACAAAATATGGGCAATACATAATTTTAATGATGCAACGTTGTACAGCTGATGGAAGAAAATTGGATACTTTAATAAAGCAATTTGTAGCAACACAACTATCAATATCAGGAAGGACTTTTGTAGCAATTGCAATAATTTTCCATGATGGTCCTTCCACAAAATCTGGATATTACACTGCCTATCTAAAATGTGACAAAGGCTGGACACTTTGTAATGATTCCCAGTTGGTTTTCAAACAATGTTTGCCTAGGGAATTACCAAATTCCTACCTTATAAGTCAAAGTTTTAGGAAGATAATTCACTCTCTGAGGAATTTATTATTATAATTTAATAGGATAACCATTGGACAATTTACATAAAAAGGAGTGCAAAAATACCATTTTGCCTCAAGGAAAGGTATATGTTTGAATTATGGACTTTTCATTCTCATTGACTCGGTGAATATTTTAAAGCGACAACCTTTACAGTTTTTATAAGTTAAAGTTATAATTTTTTTTTAGCCATAAGCATTTCTTATATGTGTGATTTGTATTTTCTGGTATTTTACTGAGAATAGCATGTTGGGTTTTTTTAACAATCTTTTAGATAGTTTTTTTTTTGCCCGCTGTGAAGTGATGAGTACGATTGAAATCACTATTTCTAGTCAAATTCAATATATTGTCAGAACAGCAAAAAAGGCAAACAAATTATGCTGTGTTGTAAAAAATGTATTATTGCATGTTATAACTATTTTTTCTTTTCTTTCACCGATCCTAATTCTAAAATAAGCAATTTACCTCAATTTACATTACAAAAAAAACATCTGAAAAAAATGTGTTCCATTTTTAATTTCTATTACTGTGAAGGTAAGTTTAACTAAGTATTAATATGCAGAATGGGCTGATCTGCAAGAAGCTACAAAGGTTGAACACGTTTTTAAAAACACTCAGTTTATACCTATGTAGTTTTGAAATCTCTCTGTTATCGGATATCATGTGACCTCCAAAAAAACAGATTTGAGTGGTTCATAATATTTCCCATTGTACCTATTGAAGGACCACAATCATTTCAATAATTCTTCTTTGAGCATCTTTGCAGACAAAACTCTGTGCTTTCCTTCTATCATTTTAAAAACAGAAATATGTCACTTTTTGTAACATAGTTATTGCGCAAGACACTCTTTCATATTTACAAAGAGAGGAAAAGGCACTCTGTGTACTTTTTCTACTCCATGTAAATACAACTTCATCATACACACCACTTTGCATTGAAAGGGTGTTCTATTAGTGTTGTTGTGCGTGATTGCACTGAATACTCATAGAACAAGACACATCTCCAGATTTATCAGAAATCATAAATCTTGATATGTGTGTGAATGCTGCACCATTCTCCAATTGGTGTAGGAAAGCACAACAAGGAGAATTGTTTTCATTTCTCCTCATTTTTTAATCTTCAATGCATGCTAAAATGTTCAGCATACATTGAAGGAGAAAAATGCGTTTTCTGATTGTTTTTGTGCAGGAAGGTGTGTCTTGCTGCACAAAAATAAAAAACACATGACACAGATATCCTTGCACCATGGTGCAAGGGTGCCTGAGTCACCACATGGCTGCAGTTAAAGCAGCCGTGCAGAGAGAAGCATAGATTTGCAACATATTATGTACATATGTTGCATCCCTGTGCTTCGGAAGTACTACAGCACACTGCAGTTAAAGAGGTTACTGTGTGATGCTGCAGCACTTCCTCATAGTTCTGCACTTATACATTCAACATACGCTACTAATGCATTCATTCAGCCAATTACATACTACACATACATTCATCTAAACTTTCACACACTAACAAACAAATATAGCTCTTTTTTTAAACCAGGAAAGTTAGTTCTTAGAAGAACTTTTTGTTTCTTCTTTTTTCTTTTATATATTTTTTTGTTTTTTTGAACAATTTTTAAATTTTCTTGAAAAAACAGAACTGGAGGAACAAAACAATGAACTTCAGGGGGAAAAAAACCAAAAAAACTAGCAATGATGACTCTCTTGCTTTCGGCAGATAAGATCGATTGACTGCTCTCCATAGCATGCAACAGCATTGCATTTTATGCAGAGCACTTTCAGGGTTTGAAACTGTGGACGGATGTCCAAATTTTGCACAGAAGGATCCACCCTTGAAGTGCTTGGCTGCGATGGATCTGATGGAGCAGGAACAACTCTCATTCTGCGGCATTCCTCCCGAGCAAGATTCACCATATGGAGGGTCCTCAGATGCTTCATCATACTTGCTGTTCCGCAGGAAAAAATTTTGTTCGGATCCCCACGGGACAGCACTCTCTGGCAGATCTTGCTCCTCCTGTCATTTGAGATGTCATCAGTGATGTCATCAGTGATGTCACTGACCATGTCATGAGTGATGTAATATGTGACGTCATCAGCAGTGCATTGCGGGGGCGCGAGTTATAGTTAGCTGAACTAACTATAACGGGGGAATATCTAGGGTTTTGTACGAGGGAAATGTCCAGCTAACTATAACACCCCTGAAACCTATGGTTTTTTCAGTGAATTTCTAAGTTTTTTTAAATGCCAATTCCTAACTATAACGTGCATGAAACCTATGGTTTTTTCAGTGAATATATATATATATTTTTTTTTACTGAAAAAAACATGCTGAGTTAACTATAACTCACGCCCCCGCAATGCACTGCTGATGATGTCACATATTACATCACTCATGACATGGTCAGTGACATCACTGATGACATCAGCAGTTTGTGCTGTAGCTTTGTCTAAAGATTCCTATGGAAATTAACATGAAGTAAAGGTGTTTTGGGACCCCCCTTTTTTCTCAGCCCCCGCTCGATGAATCCCTCCAAAACATTCACGTAAGGAGCTGACCCAAGCGAACAATTTGTTTTGAAAATTTTGTGAAGATTCGTCAAACGGTGCCAAAGATATTGGCAAATCAAAAAACGCTTTTCCTATGCAAACTAGGTCCTAACTATTACTACCAATAGGTAATGTATATATGTATATATGGACTTTGGTGGATGTTTTACGTGCGGCCTCTGCACATTGAGGGAGAACAGACTCCAGTGACTGGTAGCCCCCTGCAGTGTCCGCTCAAAGGGGATGCTGGAACTTGCAGTTTTCGCGGACCATCAGGGGTTCCTCCAATAGGAGAGATGCAATTTGCATTTAAATTGGTAACTGTGAAAAAACACCAGTACTATATGTTTGGCATCTGAGGAAGGCAGTAGCCAAAACGCATCATGCCAAGGATACAATAAACCTACCTGTGCTAGGTCGTTGTTGTTCCCTGTTGTTTCTCAGCGAGGTGACTTTGGTGGGTGTTTTACATGCAGCCACTGCACATTGAGGGAGCCCGTCCTAATGAGTCCAGAGTCGAGTAGCACAGTGTGTGTTTGTTTCGAGGGATCGAATGATCTGGACCGCTGCGGGCACGAGAGGACTTTTGTTTGGCTGGAAATAGGGCCATGACTTCATGGTGAGCCACTATGTATTGACATGGCGCTGTTGTAAATTGAAACGACGATGTGATTAAGCATTTACCAAAGACATGAATTCTCCTTCCTTAGAACATGTCTCCTTTGTTATGTTGACTAAAGTCTGGACTCCATTTTGTATTGTCATGTCTCCACGTGCTCAACACGAGAAGAGTCCTATCTTCGTGTTAGTTGCTCTTGCAAACTGCCTAGTAACAGTCTATAAATAGCTCCTTTGTCCGTCTGGCGCATGCCCAGACTTGACCACATCTGTTATCAGTTAGTCCTCGCTTGACCATGTTTTCGCGGGTCCAGGAAAGTGTTGACTCCGCCCACATATTGATCCTGTATCGAAAATGTCCTTAAATGGTAATGAATTTCGCTCTATGTTGTATCCACCCACTTATGAGCCCCTCTTTTGTGTATAAAAGGGGGCCGTGTACGCAAGTTCTTTGTGCTACTCTATGCAATACTGAAGGGTGTTGTATGGATTGTAGGACCACCCTTAAGGGTTAATAAACTTTGTCTTTATACTTTGCAGTTTCCGTGCCAACTTCCTTATAGATTCCATTTGCAGGAGAGCGAACCCTTGTGTCCTGCGGGTCTGGCTGGGGCCTGTATTCATCAATTGGCGCCCGTCACGTGGGGCTCATCGGCGACTCGGATGCTCGAAGGACTGGTCGCGACGAAGGTGAGGAATTTGGCCGGGGATGTGATCACTGCCACAGGCACTTTAGTCCTGGCATCCCGAGGTTTTCTTCCTTCCCTTCCGAGCTGACCATCTGGGTGGCGCCGGTCCTCGACTGAGACCTCTTCTGTCGGTCCTGCCGTGACAGCCGTTTGGGCGAATTTTGGAGCTTGGCAGTTGGAATCTGGACTCTTGATTGGTAAGAACCGTTGTACGGTACTTGCTCTGAGTTTTTGAAGCCTGGTTTGGCTATTTGAGTTTGATTTGTGATGACCGGTCATATCTTGTATTGATTATTGTGAGAATATATGCGTTGCAACACATATAGGCAGGTAATGTGGAGATATTTCTCCGGAACTGTGTAACTTTGAACGGCACAACGTTTAAGTGCCATTTTTTTGATAATACTGCATATTTTGCATTATTTTTGAGCATGCCTGCTTTTAGCGCACTCCGTAAGTGGTGCTGCTGCTTTGGAAACCGGTTAAACCTCGAGGAATCTGCTCCAGCTCCCCCAGAGGGGACTCCTAATAGGGATATGTATGTGAAGCATGGTCTTTCATCCATAATGTACAGCACAATATGGAGGAAATACACCAGAAAGGATCCTGAGTTACGATGGCCTTTGTATGGATCGTTTGATATGCGTAAGATTGAGTATGTGGAACAGTGTATGTGTAAACGGCGTGCTCGTCAAGACATGTTTGAATGTGTGCGATTATGGGTGAAGGAAGTGCGTGAGCGAGAGAAACGTGAGAAAGCGCTGTTTGATAAAGAGCAACGGAAGAATGATCATGTGCGAGCACAGGAAGCGAAGCGTCGGGAGGAAAGAGAACAGACGGAGAGACAAGAGAAAGAGCGTAGGTTGCAAGTCTCGGGTCAATATGCTGTCCGTCAGTCACTTTATCCTGTCCTTAATAATCCTGACGATGATTTTTATTTACTAGATCGCTCTCCGCCCCCTTATGTTGGCGCGTCTGCCCCGGGGCCACCGGATTCTGGATCGGTGTCGGGTAAGGTAGACACGCGGTCCATGTTATCGGCTGACCGAATGGGTGAGCTTCGGCAAGTTTCCTATCGTGCACTTAAGGGCAAGTTATCCCTTGCTGAGTTGTTGAATTCTTGGGAGAAGTGGCAGGATAGAGAGAAGTTGTATTTTTTGAGCCACTTTTCTGATGAAGTGATTGCTGCTTTCCGGAAATATTCCAGCGTCTTTGAGCCTGATGATGTGGTATCAGATGCTAAAGCATTGCGTAATGGTGTTTTCTCTCCCTCTAAGGCGCCTGATGCGGTTCGACGGCTGTTTGCATTACGGGACGCGGTGAGTGACCTTAAAGAGAAAGCGCGCCAGAAAGCTGAGGAGGAAAAGCAGTCGGCTTCACGTGTCGGTGATGACCAATCATCTACCTCCCACTCAGATAAGAGCGATCTAGTGCATGTTAAACCAATGCGAGAGGCGGCGCCTTTGTATGTTCCCCCTAAAGGAGCGGGAACTAGTTCGGATATTACCTCCGCCGATGCTAAGGGATATTTTGTGTACAATTGGGTTTATACTCCCTGGCATAGGGCTGACGTCATGGCATTAAAGAATGCGTTGCCTGATCCCCGCAAGAATCCAGCGGCCTTTTACGAAGAAGTCGAGGGGGCCTTGAATTCTTGTACTATGACCTTAGCAGATATAGATTTGTTCTTTGGGCTTATTTTACCACCAGATATGTGGCGATCTGTGCAGAAGGTGGATGATGTTGCCGCTTTTAAGGCTCGGTGGTCTGAGCTTGAAGATGAGGATAGGGAGAGGAAGCCCGCGCAGAAACCACCTCAGGTTATCTTAGATCTCCCCGCTGCTATTCTGACTAAGTTGAAGACAATCATCCCCCCTAAAAAGATTGACTGGAACATGTTAGCCTCGTGTAAGCAGAAAGTCGATGAATCAGTTGCAGATTTCTTTACGCGTTTTGAGGAGACGTTTCATGATTTTAGTGGTCAGTCACTTACGGATGATACGGGTCGACACCTCTTTGCTGATAAATATGTGGCGAATTTACTACCGGCGATCGCAGCCCGCCTAAAAGCGAGTGAAAGTTCTTGGTCCACTGCGACCCCGACAGCCCTCCTGACTATAGCTCAGTATTATGAGCATCAGGAGCAAGAAGCGAAGGGACAGGAGGAGAAGAAATCAAAAGATTTAAAAACAAAGGTGATGTTAGCGCAAGTATATGGTCCGCCCCGTCGGGGTGTCAATAGAGGTAGGGGAGGATTTTATGGTCCTCCCTCGGGCCGATCTGATTTGAACAGGAATCAATGTGCGTATTGTAAGCAATCGGGACACTGGGCCAGAGATTGCCCGGCGTTGCATGCTTCGCGTCAGGGACACAATCAGGGTGGCCCGAGAGGTAGAGGGGGTTTCTCGAATTTTAGAGGGAATTCTAGCGATCACGCTCGTTTTGACCCTGCCGGGCAGCAACGAGATAGGCCTCATGTTTTCGATCGACAAAACCAGTATCAAGTGTCGGGGATTGACCGCTCTGGGTACCATGATTCTCAGCATGCATAGGAATGCGTTGGATGGGGGTTAGAATCAGTTGAGGTGCCGGTTGATCAGAAGGGTCCTTATGTATCAGCTGAGGTTTTGGGTTCTACTGATCAGTTCCTAGTGGATACAGGAGCGACTCGTAGTGCGCTGTCTAAACAATTGGTTCCGAGGGCTCCCCCATCTGGCTTAACGGTTACATCGGTAGGGTTTGACGGTACACTCTCCCGAAGCCCTCTTTCACGGCCCCTCACATTTCAGGTTGATTCTTTTTCTGCACCCTGTCCGTTTTTGCTTGCCCCGAACACGCCGGACAACATTATGGGCCTTGATATGTTAAAGCACTTCAGAGCTACGATTCGCTGCTCCCCTGCTGGAGTGCGGGTGATATTAAATGACAATTACCCTCGGTCTGAACGGATGTGTGTGGTTGCAGAGGATGCTGTGTTAGCTACCCTCCCTTGTGCTTTGTGGGCCACTTCGGATACTGATGTGGGACAGATGGTGATTCCGCCTGTCCATATTAGTGTCAAGGAGGGGGCAATGTTACCACGCCTCCCGCAGTATCGTATTTCCCAGGAGGGGGAGGAGGCCCTTATACAGATTGTGCAGGATTTGATTAAGGTGGGAGTAGTGGAGGAAGTTCCCTACAACGTCTGTAATAGCCCGATTCTACCCATTTTGAAAAAGGATACGGATGCCAAGGTTTATCGGTTTATAATTGATTTGAGAGAAGTAAACAAGATCGTGATACCTCAGTATCCAGTGGTTTCTGATATCACGACGTTGCTTACTTTGGTCCCGCCTACGGCGACGACGTTTTCAGTCATTGATTTGAAAAATGCCTTCTTTTTGATTCCTATTCATCCCGATAGTCGATACCTTTTTGGTTTCACTCTGAATAATAGGTCTTATCGATTTTGTAGAGTTCCTCAGGGCTACACAGAAAGCCCTAGCATTTATAGTCAAGCTTTGAAAAGGCAATTGGACTCCTTTGTTCTGCCCGAGGGTGTCGCCCTCATTCAATATGTCGACGACATCTTGCTGGCGGCCGACACTCCGGAGTTGTGTGAAAGGAGTACGTTGTCCTTGCTTTCCTTTTTGGCATCCCACAATCACAAAGTATCTCGGAAGAAATTGCAGTTCTGTAGACCAAAGGTGACTTATCTGGGTCACCTTTTGTCTAAGGAGGGGCGTGCACTCACACCAGATCGTATCCAAGTAATTTTGGACACGCCAGTACCTTCCACGCAGAAGGACGTGCGTGCATTTTTGGGTCTTGTTTCTTTTTGTAGGCAATGGATATTAGGGTTCTCACACATAGCCAAACTATTATTAGCCCTTTTGACAAAAGACACACCTATTCCGCTTCCTTGGTCAAATGAGTGTGACGCTGCTTTTCAGCAATTACGACAGGCCCTTTGTTCAGCACCAGTGTTAGGGACCCCTGATTATACCAAACCTTTTTCGCTGTATGTGCATGAGAAAGATGGATGTGCATTATCAGTTTTAGTGCAGATGCACGGCGACAAGCAGCGCCCTTGTGCATATTTTTCGGCTGTACTTGATCCTGTTGCCCGAGCATTGCCTGATTGTTTTCGCTCGGTTGCGGCGACAGCTGTGTCAATACGCCAAAGCGAGGGAATTGTGTTATCTCATAAGCTGTTGGTATTAGTCCCCTATGCTGTTGATGCCCTGCTTAATCAGACGAAGACGCAGCATTTGACCAGTGCCCGTTTAACGGGATATGAGCTGACGCTTTTGGCTCCTCATATTACGTTAAAGAGGTGCGTAACGTTAAATCCGGCCACATTGTTGCCATACCCCGAGACTCAGTCTGAAGCACGGAAAGCACATGACTGTATTCTTGCGACGGAGGAACAGACAAAGGGTCGTATTGATCTCCAGGATACGCCCTTTACAGATGTAGATGGAGAACTGTGGGTGGACGGATCATGCCTGAAGCTACCAGATGGTACGACTTCAGCAGCGTATGCAATTACCACACTGCAAACAATAGTGGAGACAGCACGCATACCACAGAAATCAGCTCAAGCAGCGGAACTGATAGCATTAACACGAGCATGTGAGCTCAGTACAGGATTGTGTGTGAATGTTTATACAGACAGCCGCTATGCTTTCGGAGTAGCGCACGATTTCGGCCTCTCTGGAAGGAGAGAGGGTTTCTAACGTCGCATGGAGTACAAATAATGCATGGAGAGTTAGTTCATAACCTTTTGACTGCATTGACATATCCGAGGAAAATTGCTATCATTAAATGTAGTGCCCATAAGAAAGTAGTTGATAAAGTTGGAGAAGGGAATGCGTTAGCAGACCGGGTGGCACGGGAGACTGCGATGCAGCCCGGTGCTACTGCCATGTATGTAGTGAAGTCGCAAGTAGAAAGATGGCACGATGCGAAGGAAGAAGTGCGAGAAATACAGAGGACCGCTTCTGATAAAGAACGGGAGCAATGGTCCAGTGAGGGAGAATTGGATGAGGGTTGCTGGAGAAATAAGCAGATGGATAGATGGAAGCTACCCACGGCTTTTGTACAACCTATGGTTCAGATGGCACATGGGCTAGCACATGTTGGAGCTTCCGCAATTGTAAAATTGCTTACCCAAGTCTGGGAGCATCCAGAGATTGCTAGCACGGCAAAGAGGGTGGTGCAGACCTGTATGATCTGCCTGAGGTACAACCCAGGAAAGGGTACTCGAACTCCAGCAGGAGGATTTGTAACACCTACTGCACCCTTTGAGGTTTTGCAGATGGATTACATCCAGCTTGAGCGCTGTAACAATTTGAAGTATGTTCTAGTAGTGGTTTGTGCCTTTAGCAAATGGGTTGAGGCATACCCTACGAAAGACAATACTGCAATGACTACTGCCAAGATGCTGTTGAAGGAGTTCTTCCCTCGATATGGCGTTTGTAGAATTCTGTGGAGTGATAACGGACCCCACTTTATAGCGGATGTTATAAAGTATGTTTTGAAGGGTCTGGGCATCACCCAGAAGTTTCACGCAGTGTTTCACCCTCAATCTGCAGGACTAGTCGAGAAGTATAATGGTACACTGAAGCTCAAGATCGCTAAAATCCAAGCTTCGACGTCTTTGACTTGGCCAGATGCTTTACCGCTGGCGTTATTGTCAATTAGATCGGTACCGCACTCTCGAACCGGTCTTACACCGTACGAGATTGTCTTTGGACGCCCAATGAATATTTGGGGTCCACCAAAACCTAAGACTGTGTATGATGTATCTTGTGTAATGATGAATGATTATCTGGCGCAGTTAACCGATAACTTGGTTTCTATTCATCAACAGGTCCGGGAGGCGCTCCCTGATCGGTCCACTGGTGAAGGACATAGTCTCAGGCCTGGCGACTATGTCATGGTGAAGATCTTTGACAGGACGAACAGCTTGGAGCCGAGATGGGTTGGTCCTGAGCAGGTCCTACTTGCAACGAGGACGGCTGTGCGAGTTTCCAACAGAAAGAATTGGATCCATTCCCTGCACTGCCGCAAAGTACCGCCCGGATTGGTGGAGTCTGCTGTATTGACCGATCAACGAGAAATTCTGGCCGCAGAGAAAGGCCGTGCTGGGGAACCGAACGACACTGAGGAGCTCTTCCCGGACCACGCGACTCCTGGAGGAAAGCGATATCATCTCAGGCCAAGGAAGTGAATTCTTCAGTACCGGGGCATGTTGTCAGAACGGCCCTTGGGTTAGTGAAACGGAGAGCCAATGAGGCAAGGGGGGGGGATCAGCCCTGCATTAGTGTAGCGACACCCGTCTTGGCCCGCTGGTGAAGAAATCGACCGCTGCCCAAGGGGAAGAGTTCTGACAAACCTTTTAGTTTCAGGAAGATATTGATTCTTATTTCTGACATGGAGAAAAAGAAAATCCTTTGTGCAACAGGTTTTATGCTCACAGTAGCTATTGTTGGGATAACCACATGGTTTGTGGAGGATGTGACTCCTGCTCGAAAGTTACTTGTGTTGACTACTCCAGTGCCTGAGGAGCACTACTTCTATACCCTTCCGTATCAAGAATTGAAGCATCGTCAGTCTTATTTGAATAACACTTTCATCCAGATGTTGCATCATACCCATGTTGCCACGAATGCTACGAACTGTTGGATATGTGGTATGATGCCAGCTCACCAGAAGAAAGGAGGAACGCCATTTATACCTCTTCCTTTCTCTCATAATGGCTCTTGTAGAGCATGGTACACTTTGCTTTTTGCCACCCGGAAACCCACAGTGGGACGATTACTCTTCAGACTCAATAAAGAATGTCATCAGGATAAAGATGGATATCCGCAAGCGAATGGGACGATTTGGGAATGGGAAGAGTATCGACCAGACAATGAATCGATTCCCTATATTTTCACGAACACCAGAGACACTGTGGGAAAAGACAGATTTGTGATGCAAGTGGCACAAGCTCAAGCGGACCTGTGTGTCCAGAGTGTGGGTTATATTCCTGTTGGTGTTAGTGATTGCATTACCATATTAAATATCGACGGGTTGAATAACAGTACCTTTTTAGCATCCCATAATACATACTTCGTATGTGGAAATAAAGGTTATTACCGTTTGCCAGCCGGTTGGTCTGGAGTATGTTATGTAGCATTTCTATTGCCCCCTGTACTTTTGGCACCTGCATCTTATCATAAGGATTTGAAGTTGTTAAATAATGTGACTGTAAATAGGTATAAACGTACTCTATCAATTGATGATGTGGATCAGACTGACACTAGTCTGCAGCAGTATATTGATTTTAATTTAGGATTGTTTTTCTTCGTTGGAGCTGCCCTAAATAGTAGGAAAGTTCGAAGGTTAACAAGAGTGGTAGAGGCTGTGACAAACCAGACCGCTGCTGCTCTTGGGAATCTTACGGAAGAATTACAGATTACTAGAATTGTTGCATTGCAGAATCGTATGGTGTTAGACGTTATGTTAGCTGACCGAGGTGGAGCTTGTAAAATTATCGGAAGTAGTTGTTGTGTGTTTATCCCTGACCACACGCCGTCAGTTTACAATGCTATCAACAGGTTGCACAAAATTGCAGCTGAAATCCATACAGAAAACGGCACTTGGACCTTTTCTGGATGGTTTTGGGCATTGATCACTGCTTGGGGGTGGAAGGTTTTAACTGGTCTCTGTATTATTGTAGCAGTTCTGTTTTCTTGTTCCATCTGTGCCCAATGTGGTCCTTTGCTCTGTTCCTTATGTGTATCATTCTGTATTCCCGATAAGAAAGCTGTTGCCGATGTCACTTATCAGAAACATTTGGCTAAAGAAGTAGAGGAAATGATGACAATTGACATAAACGATGATTATCCTAACAAACCGGATGTTTTCAGTAAATGCTGAAAGGGTCGTCTGTTGTAAATTGAAACGACGATGTGATTAAGCATTTACCAAATACATGAATTCTCCTTCCTTAGAACATGTCTCCTTTGTTATGTTGACTAAAGTCTGGACTCCATTTTGTATTGTCATGTCTCCACGTGCTCAACACGAGAAGAGTCCTATCTTCGTGTTAGTTGCTCTTGCAAACTGCCTAGTAACAGTCTATAAATAGCTCCTTTGTCCGTCTGGCGCATGCCCAGACTTGACCACATCTGTTATCAGTTAGTCCTCGCTTGACCATGTTTTCGCGGGCCCAGGAAAGTGTTGACTCCGCCCACATATTGATCCTGTATCGAAAATGTCCTTAAATGGTAATGAATTTCGCTCTATGTTGTATCCACCCACTTATGAGCCCCTCTTTTGTGTATAAAAGGGGGCCGTGTACGCAAGTTCTTTGTGCTACTCTATGCAATACTGAAGGGTGTTGTATGGATTGTAGGACCACCCTTAAGGGTTAATAAACTTTGTCTTTGTACTTTGCAGTTTCCGTGCCAACTTCCTTATAGATTCCATTTGCAGGAGAGCGAACCCTTGTGTCCTGCGGGTCTGGCTGGGGCCTGTATTCATCAGCGCCTCCTGAACTTGTCCGCATCGGAGTCTGCAGAAGACATTGGTTAAACACAAGTGGGCTTGTGGAGTCTCAGGCGATCAGACTCCAGTGACTGGTAGCCACCTACAGTGTCCGCTCAAAGGGGATTGTGGGACTTGCAGTTTTCGCGGACCATCAGGGGTTCCTCCAATAGGAGAGATGCAATTTGTATTTAAATTGGGAACTGTGAAAAAGCACCAGTACTATATGTTTGGCATCTGAGGAAGGCAGTAGCAAAAATGCGTCATGCCAAGGATACAATAAACCTACCTGTGCTAAGGCCGTTGTTATTCCCTGTTGTTTTTGAGCAAGGCAACTTTAGTGGATATATATATCTGTGCAAATCTCTTGACTACAAAAATGGACAGACTCCAATTTAATAAGTGCAATATTTATTCAATTTTCTCGATCATACCCATATCGATTTTCGGCCAAATCATTGGCCTTGCTCAGCTACGGACTGCATAATCAATCTGTGCCTTTTATATTTACCATGCGACTTCGGCATACAATAATGGTAACTGACAACAGACTCATTCATTGTCGAAGTCACACATTTTCCAGGAAAGACAGACTGGTGTAACAATACTATAAATATGCATATATGAGTACAAGGCCAAAGTTACATTCTGTACAATAGTTAAATTCAATACATATCTTAGCAATATATAATAACTTACAATGAATTAATAATTGTATAATTTAAAAGCCATCGTAATCTCATAATAAATATGTGCAAAATGTATAATATTGTAGTTTCTGTTGTTAAAACTATATATTGACATGTTAGGTGGTCAATCCTAGGAGAAATAGGCTTCTTGTTGAATTAGTTGTGCATGTGTATAATTGTTCTAAAAAATATAGTCAATAAAGAAATGCATATATCTTGCCCATAGAACAAAATTGGGCCCATAGTGAGCTTAGTCAATGCCACTGGACAACTTCCTGATTGTTAAAACATCAACTCAAAATATCAAATTGCACACAATTTCTATGTTGATCTATAGAAAAAGGGTGGAGGGTGTTTTATTGCAAGACTGTCCCCACCATCAATTAGAAATTACCGCCCACTTTAATGATATCATAGTAATCCACCAGCTATAATTTCCATACAACTCATCGCTGTTTTTTTAACCAACCATGCCCATAAGAAACGTGCTGTGTGCTAAAAGTGCATAACAAAATTTCTAACACATCTAGTTTTCTCATATTATATAGGGGTATTCCGATCCAATTACAAGAAGCTTAAATTATAGAAAATTGTGGCAATCTTCACTGATGTTCAACCAGTGGCAGGTCACATAGGGCATGCTGCGGGGCGGCCGGGCGGGGGAGGGTGGGTAGCAAACACGAACATACAAAGGAATGGAGGAAAGTAATTATTACATTCCTCCGTTCCGCCGTTTGTCCGAGCTTTCTACTCTTCCACCCTGCCCCACTGCTCCACAGCACGCCCTATGCGAGCCGCCACAGTGTTCAACCCATTAGGGGATTTGTGTTGTAGCTCTAAGATATAGCAGGTCTCCAATTGTCAGAGTCAATTTTCACAGTTGCCTCCTCTCCTCAAATTGGGGATAGGATCTATAACAAAGTATTTCAAACAATTGAGGTTATTGCTATGAAATTGTTTGAAATGGCGAGCCATAGGGTACGAGGGATCTGAGTTTACTATCACCCTCAAATGTTGTAGAATTCTTACATGCACTTGGAACTTAGAACTTCCGACATACTGTTGTTTGCAAGTACATTCTAGAACATTCAGTCCCTGGTGAACGTAAGGTGTGTACCTTCAACTATGCAGATGATATGCAATGGATTTTCAATATCCCTGACTCTATCCTGAATTTTCAGACCACCATGTTACACATCCGCAATTGGATGAATAATAACCACTTAAAATTAAATCCTGATAAAACAGAACTGATCCTAACCAGGGGTTCTCGGAATCCCTGGACCTCAAATTTTTGGCCAGCAGAACTGGGAGTGCCACCACATCATTCCTTCTAAGACTAGAGCCTCAATGTCACAATTGATAGGGATCTCACGTTGAAGTCCCAGATCAGAACAGATCTCTTCCTGCTTTTTCCAACTTTGGAAGATCAGGAAAGTCAGTAGATTCCTCACAACGGAGCACTTATTAAAGTCATCCTATCATTGGTAATTTCACATCTTGACTATGCTAACTCTACCTACTTTGACCTCCCAGGGTACTTAATGAAAAGACTGCAATTGGTGCAAATCATGCAGCAAGATTGATCTATAACCAGCCAAGATGGCACCAGGTCACTCCCCTCCTGAGGAAATTACATTGGCTCCCGATTACTAAACACTGTGAAGGCCAGATGCCTTATATTTAAATCATGTTTCCACTCTCACTCAGAGGTAGGCCCCAGTCAGGGCCCTTGGGTCATCCCACGAGATCCTGCTTGCCATCCCCACATTTAAATGTAAAAGACTTGGCGGATCCCATTTTGCAGTATTGGCCCACCACTTTTGGAATTCACTTCCCTATAACATCAGATCTTCCACATGCTACTCTCATTTTAGGAGACAATTAAAAACGTAGTTGATTTTTCAGGCATACAAATGAATGATCTAATGAGCAGCTGGCCAGCACACTTTATAAAGCACCATGAAACTGTATGGTGGACGCGCGATTGACAAATACTTTTAACATAACATAACATTCCATCTCCCCATAAGGGATGCTATCTTTTAGATGTCTGGGATATATATATATATATATATATATATATATATATATATATATATATATATATATATATGCAACACCATACACTTCTCCTCCAGGAAGTATACACGGACGCCAGGGATATTTGCAGTTATCAAATTGGTTTAATGGACTGCACAAACAACGCGTTTCAGCTTTCGCCTTGTTCACGTTACAATGACGTTTTTTTGTATAAAGTTAAATACAGTTCCTGTGCACAGAAATAAACAAAATAAACAACAGACTCTTAGCACCAGAGAATGTGTAGAGTGGCAAATTGGTAAACTTGGCGGCCATCTTAGCCTAGTGCAGAAGATCAAACAAAGGGTATCAGTTACCCAGTAGCATTTCGAAAATAACACTTCATGTTTAAAGAGTTAATACTCAAATTTTGTAAATAAACATATCCACTACCGAATTACAACGTGATTGAAAACGCAATGTCATGTTATATAACATAAAGACGTATATTTAGCCCTAGTGGGCGTGCTTTCATAAATGATTTATAATGAAATGTAAACAATCACTAAATTAAATAATTTCGTAAAGGATATGCAAACAATCACGCCCCAGTGGGCATACTGAAAGAGTAAATTGATGCTTGAGATATACATCGAAGTTCTGCAGTACCACAGCATAATTCAATATCATTCTCTGAAAACGAAAAATAAAAGTTTTAGTACATTACAAAAGGAAAAAACACAGTAAATACATGATCGCAATTCCATATTCTATTTGTGTAAGTGTACCGAAAGTTCTTCACTGGAATTCAATCCTCTAGGAAACATTGTATCGAAATCTACGATGTATCTAGATTCCAATTGTCTCAGATGGAGCAATTTATTGCCCCCACGTACAGTGTCAGTCACAGCATCAATCACCACCATTTTTAACAACGCTTCATTCTGTGCATGTTGTTCAAAAAAATGTCGGGCAACAGGATATTGTTTGTTGTTATGGCGTAAAGCCCTTATGTGTTCTAACACTCTCTTTTTGGCGCGATGAATAGTGCTGCCAATATATGCCTTGTTGCAGGGACAGGTTAATGCGTAAACACAATACATTGTGTTGCAAGTTACAGCTTTTTTGATAATGAACTTGCTATTCATGCTGGAAAATTGTACCTCCGTACAATCCACGCTGTTTTTGCAAGCCTTGCAATTTTTGCAACAACGGTATCCTGGTCTACCAGTAATCTTCGAAGATGTTAAACTCGATATTACATTAGGACTTAGCTCATCTCTAAGAGAATTGCTTCTCTTAAATGTAATTTGTGGATGGCTGGTCAGATGTTTTTTGAGATTATTGTCCGTTAAAAGGACATGCCAGTGTTTATCAAGAACACGGCGTACCTCATGCGCTCGTCCTGAGTATGTAGTAATGAAGCGAAGACTCTCTGTTTCTGATGTCCTACCTCTAATTTTAATTATGTTCAAGCACGAATTGATTTGTTTTACTTCTCACGCAAGTTAAAATTGAAAAAATGGTTCGAAACAAAACATAACAAAACTGTGTCAACACCTGTCAGTATGCCCCTGAGCAATCTTAATGTTGACGATATTGAGGTTCTTTATGCAATATCTAATATGGAAGAATATGTTTCTGACCAATGTTCCAATTTAGATGATTTTGCAATTGATATGAATGTTAACCCAGGTAGTCAATTCAAACCCAAATCTGTATTTTTGCCTAATATTGATTGTGATGCCATCGAAGTGTTTGAGAGGGGTGTCCTTAATGACCTCAAGAAAATGAGACACGGCAAAATTCCAACTAGTGAGAAAAATCTCAAGTGGTCTCAAATCCAAGCATTACAGGATTTAAAGACTGACAATGCCATCGTTATCCGCCAATCGGATAAAGGTGGCAATGTTGTGATTTTGGACAAAACTTCTTACTTGCAAGAAGGTATGAGACAATTGAGTGACCACACATGTTATGCATTGTCAGACAAAAAGACGATATCAGCTTCCAATGTAAAATACTGGGAACTTTTAGTAGAATGGAGGGAAAAGGGGTTGCTAGAGTGGGAGGAATACAACTACCTTAGATGTCCTCACCCTCGGATACCTGTGCTATACTTACTTCCCAAATTGCACAAGGACCCAGTGAACCCCCCGGGCAGGCCTATAGTGTCGTCAATTGGGTCTCTTTTGGAAAACACTTCCAGGTATATCGATCATTACCTACGTCCTTATGTTGTTGCCTTACCAGCTTATCTTCGCGACACTACCCATTTTTTAACCATCATTGATGGGATACACTGGGAGCCAGATTACACCTTGGTTACCCTGGATGTTGGCAGCCTGTACACCAGCATACAACATCAGTTAGGTCTGCAGGCTGTACAACATTTTCTAAAGACCCGCTCTATTTCCTACTTACGTCACTCAGAAATGATCATGGCCATGATCGAATATTGTCTGAATAACAATTTTTTTCTGTTTGATGGTGTCGTGTACCGGCAGTCGCAGGGCACAGCGATGGGCACCTGCTTCGCCCCCAGCTATGCCAATCTTGTCATGGGCTGGTGGGAGGAGCAGGTGGCCACACAATTGGATGATTTCTCCAGCTGTGTCCTGTGGCTCCGGTACATAGACGACATCTTTTTAATTTGGAATGGTGATTTAAACTCTGCTACAGCATTTGTGAACACATTGAATGACAATCCTTATAACTTAGTGTTCACCGAACACGTCAGTAGAACTTCTGTAGAATTTCTCGACGTCACAGTGGAAATTAGGGATCAATCCATGCACACACAGCTGTACCGTAAAAAGACGGCTGGTAACAGCATTCTAAGTGCTTCCAGCTCACACCCCCACAAGCTGGTACACAGTATTCCATATGGGGAATTACTGCGTGCTAAGCGCAATTGTAGTACTGACAGTGGTTATGAGAGCGAGAAAAATATGATGATACAACGCTTCAAAGAGAGGGGTTACAATTCCAACACTATCAATGAAGCATGTAACAAAGTGGATAAAGTTGCACGCAATGATTTGCTGCATCCTAGGCCACGGACATCAGAAACAGAGAGTCTTCGCTTCATTACTACATACTCAGGACGAGCGCATGAGGTACGCCGTGTTCTTGATAAACACTGGCATGTCCTTTTAACGGACAATAATCTCAAAAAACATCTGACCAGCCATCCACAAATTACATTTAAGAGAAGCAATTCTCTTAGAGATGAGCTAAGTCCTAATGTAATATCGAGTTTAACATCTTCGAAGATTACTGATAGACCAGGATTCCGTTGTTGCAAAAATTGCAAGGCTTGCAAAAACAGCGTGGATTGTACGGAGGTACAATTTTCCAGCATGAATAGCAAGTTCATTATCAAAAAAGCTGTAACTTGCAACACAATGTATTGTGTTTACGCATTAACCTGTCCCTGCAACAAGGCATATATTGGCAGCACTATTCATCGCGCCAAAAAGAGAGTGTTAGAACACATAAGGGCTTTACGCCATAACAACAAACAATATCCTGTTGCCCGACATTTTTTTGAACAACATGCACAGAATGAAGCGTTGTTAAAAATGGTGGTGATTGATGCTGTGACTGACACTGTACGTGGGGGCAATAAATTGCTCCATCTGAGACAATTGGAATCTAGATACATCGTAGATTTCGATACAATGTTTCCTAGAGGATTGAATTCCAGTGAAGAACTTTCGGTACACTTACACAAATAGAATATGGAATTGCGATCATGTATTTACTGTGTTTTTTCCTTTTGTAATGTACTAAAACTTTTATTTTTCGTTTTCAGAGAATGATATTGAATTATGCTGTGGTACTGCAGAACTTCGATGTATATCTCAAGCATCAATTTACTCTTTCAGTATGCCCACTGGGGCGTGATTGTTTGCATATCCTTTACGAAATTATTTAATTTAGTGATTGTTTACATTTCATTATAAATCATTTATGAAAGCACGCCCACTAGGGCTGAATATACGTCTTTATGTTATATAACATGACATTGCGTTTTCAATCACGTTGTAATTCGGTAGTGGATATGTTTATTTACAAAATTTGAGTATTAACTCTTTAAACATGAAGTGTTATTTTCGAAATGCTACTGGGTAACTGATACCCTTTGTTTGATCTTCTGCACTAGGCTAAGATGGCCGCCAAGTTTACCAATTTGACACTCTACACATTCTCTGGTGCTAAGAGTCTGTTGTTTATTTTGTTTATTTCTGTGCACAGGAACTGTATTTAACTTTATACAAAAAAACGTCATTGTAACGTGAACAAGGCGAAAGCTGAAACGCGTTGTTTGTGCAGTCCATTAAACCAATTTGATAACTGCAAATATCCCTGGCGTCCGTGTATACTTCCTGGAGGAGAAGTGTATGGTGTTGCATAATTGGGGTTGCCGATTACCCCCACACGGACCGCCCAGCAGACAGCCTTCGTCTTTATCGGGACGGGTTTTTTGATATATATATATATATATATATATATATATATATATATATATATATATTCACAGTGAAATCCAGAAGTGCGACCATCCAAACAAAACAAACGGCGCAACACCAGGATACAGACTCTGTGGGCAATGATGAAGATAAGTGTTGTTTATTCACACATCATAGGACCAAATGATGCGTTTCGGCCGCCAGACAGGCTGCCTTGTTCACATAGCGCGCTGATAAGAAATGGTGCATTATATACATGTGACAGTGGTAGTGATTTTTCTATGTTGTTTCAAGTGACTAGGCATTTTACATCATGTGGTAACTTTTACTGTAGCGCTGCTTTACTGCAGTCAGGTGAAATGACATCACAGCATGGTCATCATGTATTGACATAGTAGACAGACTTTGTTGCATGTTGATTGAACTTTCTTAACTGTGTGTGTTCTCTGCTGTTGCGATTTGGCAGCATTTGTGACATACGTAAAACAAAACACGAGACAAACTGCGTGAATACCCGCATATACCAGCAGGTAAGTTAGCCTCCGCCCTTTAACCCATTTGACATACAGCTGTGCGTTCCAGGTTGTGAAGGGGTGCGCCTACACGAGACGGAAATGCAGTCACATGTGTGATATTGATTCATACCAGCCTAATACGCTGACATGCAGAAGTCCCTGTTGGCTACCGGGTTTGCAGAGGATCTCAGTGAAAACCAGTAAAGCCGATCTGCGCGCGGAGTACCACTACAAAGCCTAAATGAATAATAAAATGCTTAAATGCTGGGCTAACCACCACTGTATAAAGTCGAAAAGTGGAAATGAGTGAGGGTGAGGCATATATGTGGTGATATATACAACTTAAAAGAGGCGTGCATGCATAGTGTGCATATGTATAGCAGGTGTTTGTGCCGTGGTGTAGCCTCCTCAAGGGTGTGGAAAAGTGACATAAAAAAACATTATAAAATAGCGGGAATTTAAATGCTATACAGAAGAACAATGCTAGGTTTCCCCAATGTATTTCTGTACTTCCTATGTTCGCGACGCAGTGTAAATGGGATCAATCCTTTCTGAGTAAATGCGTGTGCGAGGAATAAATACATAAGCCAAAGTGAAACAGCAAAACGATCCAGATGCAGCTAATCAACACAATTAAATCAATGCAATCCAGATAAACGTAAAAACACAGAAAATACAATCCGAATAGTTGATGACACCCATACATGCTATGTTCGACATTGTAAGTTCCAATGGTCCTCATGTATGCATTCTAACTATATGGTTGTGAGGTGCTCGAAATATGTACAGTGGAGGTAGAGGCCAAGCTACAGCATGGACAAATCATGTGTGATGCGTTTGGATTCAGGGCATGGGCTAATATCACAGGAAATGGTGCAAATCCTCACTAGTGTTAAGGCCAGCCGGTGTTTTGGTGTTGAACTGCAAGATGCATTTACTTTCAAGTTGGCGCAATAACCTTTACCTGTTGCCCCCACGCCTGAGTGCTGGTATGCAGTCGATGGCTGAGTACTGGAGGTGCTCTAAGTTGTTATTATGTACCTCCTTGAAATGCCTGGCTACGGGGTACGTTGGGTCACTATTAACGATGGCCCTGAGATGCTGCAGGATCCGCATGTTTACTTGTAACTTAGTACTCCTGATGTACCGTAGCCCACATTTGCATTCAAGGACGTAAACAGCAAACTCTGTTCAGGAAGTTAGTCTATACTAGATTTGGAGTGGTGCATGTCTAAAAGCGGAGTCCAACTGCGTGATATTCTTGCCAAATTTGCACGCCCTGCAACTATTGCATTTTACAAGACCCTTCCTATCTACCAACCAGTTCTGGGTGGTTATGATTTCAGGACTGTTGCTGACTAGGGCATCGCGCATGGAGTAAGCCCTCCTGTAGGTGATATCAGGTTGGTTCACCACTAGTGGTCCCAGTGACTAGTGGTCCCAGTGTGGGGTCAGACTTGATGATGCCCCAATGTTTGTTGATAGCTGATCTAATAGCTCTTTCCTCGGTGTTGTGGGTTATGATCAGCCTGGTGTTAACTGTACTATTTGGCTCTGCAAGAATGTCATCTACACTGATGCTTTCAGGTGCGGGTTTCCCAACCAGGAGTTCTTCTCTGGGGATGGTATGAGCTCTTTCTGTGGCTTTGCGTATGACAGCAGACGAATAACCCTGTGCCGTGAATCTCTTGGCAGCGGCACTCAAGGAGGTCTTCTTGGGTGCTGCATATCCTGCCCAGACGTAGCATTTCTCTGTAGGGAATGCTGGCTATAAGATGCCTGGGGTGAAAACTTGAGGCGTGTAGGGTTGAATTGCCTGCAGTGAGCTTACAATGCAGTTTAGAGTGCAAGGTACCATTGGCGATGTATAGCATGATGTCTAAGAACTCAATGGAGGTGTCACTGATGTTAGCATTGAATTCCAAGTTGAGATCATTAGTGTTTATCTCAGCAATGAAAGTTCTTGCACTATCCGTATCACCTTGCCAGATTAAAAAGACGTCATCTATGTACCTCAGCCAAGACATAAAGTTGTTGCTATATGTCCCTGAGGGTTGACCATGAGAGCCCGCTCCTCCCACCAGCCAACATTTAAACATGCATAGCTGGGCGAGAAGCAGGCTCCCATGGCCACACCCCTGAGTTGCTGATAAACTTTTTTGTCAAACATGAAGAAGTTATGTCTGAGGCACCAATCAATCAATAACAGGATTAAGTCATTATGCTTGTGGCAGTTGATAGGTCTTTTGCCCAGGAAATATTTACATGCAGCCAAACCATCATGGTGACAAATACTAGTGTAAAGCGATGTGATATCAAGGAATATTAACAGATAATCATCGTCCCATGGTTTGTCTTTAACTTTGAGTAAAAAGTCACTGGTGTCTCTAAGGTAGGATTTCTGGCTGGAAACCAAATCCTGGAGGAAAAAGTCAACATATTGGGAGATGCTCTCACACATACTTTTCCTTGCCGAAATGATGGGTCGACCAGGTATCGGGGTCGCGTTCTTATGCACTTTGAGCAAAAAGTACAGAATGGGGAGAACAGGTGACTCATTATTCAGAAAAAGATATTCTTCTTTGCTTAATTGGCCTTGTGCCCTGAAAGTATTGAGGTGTTTCCTGAGCTCTTTATTACTGTTAGCCACTTCCTTGCGGCTCGATAATCTGTAGCAACTGGTGTCAGTAAGGTGTCTGTTTGCCTCCTCTAGATACATGTGTCGTGGTCACAACACTATGTTGCCACCTTTGTCGGCTTTGTTGATGATGACTTCATTGTTGCTTTTCAGTTTATTCATAAGATCATTGTACTTTTGATTGCGGTGTCGCTTGTTGGTCAACTGCCTTGTTGTTTTGTGATATAGGGCTTTGAGTTCATCAATAATAACATCACTGCAGAGGTCTATAGCATCCCTGGGCATAATTGGTGTGAAGGTGGAATGTGGTTTGAAAAGGGCTCGGTATTCTGGCCGAGCTCTCAATGCCTTCATCCTGAAGCAGTTGTTGTGTTGGCTTCGGCGTATTAGGCACTGCTAATTCATTTAGAACACGAAGTGTTGAAATATCAGCCACGGTCAGGGTCGGCTCCCCAGGGATCATGGAAGTCAAAGTACTTTGTTGATTGGAATTGTTCTGTTTCAATTTGAAAAACTTTATAAGTTTAATTTCCTGATGAATTTGTAGACATCAATCCGGGTGTTGTTATAGTCAAAAGTGCTCTCAGGGCAAAAAGTGAGGCTAAGTGTGAGGAGCTGTTTTCTGCCTCAGTAAGGTCAATTGTGCTCAAATTAATGATCGTTTTGGCGTCAGATTTAATTTCTTCCTCCAGTTTCCTCTTCTTTTCTTGGTCTGCTTTGGCTTTTCGCCGTTTCCGTCTTTCCCGCCTCCTGCGGTTGCGCCAGTGTTTTGTGTCTTCGGCGGCCGTGGTCGAAGAGTTTGGCACTGGTCGTAAACTAAAAAATCAATTTCTTCACCTAGACTGAGATTGGTGGCACCGGTTGTGTTCCTATTACGCCATCTGCCACCATTTATATATATGAATCACAGTTAAAGTAGATTGATTGGTGTATATCAACTTTCCTTTCATCTGTAACACCGCAATAAGTAAGTTTCTAAAGTTTCTATTGGAGGCGAGTAAAAAGAACATACTTCTCATCAATATATTTAAATAATAAAATGTATTATTGTATCTCACAGCATGTTATATTACTTTACATAAATATGTCAACAATCAAACATTTGGTATACTCATATCATCCTAAGTGATTACATTACAAATGCTTCAAAGCATATCAAAATTATGTTTTTTATATTACTAACTTACAACAAGTGTTTCAGGTGTTCAATTCCCTCACAGCATTATTTAGGGATATCCTGGTATTAGTGGTTTAATATTTCTTTTCAAGTGCTGGACGTCTGGGTTATGACAGTCAGCGTCTTCTAAAGTGTTCTACATTAATTTACACTGTATACTTTAATTTATATTTCGATAACGCTAAGTGTTTTTATCTCTCATTCAGTTAGGACTCTCCATAAATAGCGAAAAGAATACGTACAGCCAAATGGCTCACCAAGATCTCGATATTTTATTAATGATTTATCATCGCACTTCAACACATACAGTCACAGCTCAAATGCCCAAAGAAAGTCTACGTGTCACAGCCTCTTCAAGTATCACATATTCGCGTCAGTCTTCAGGCAAAATGTACTTGCATAATTTTGGGGCATTTTTTGCATAATTTTCACAAAGGATTTTATGCAAATTCTGCCCAAACCAAAGATTCACTGCTGCCACCTCAATGGCGATCAGTCCAACAGTTTTTAATCCCAGGTCAGGCCATCTGACCAGCAGGACTCTTTTTGCTGCTAGAAGCATGCAATCTTGGTTTTATGGTGCATGCTGTGCAGCGCACGCCTCCAATGGAGTTGGCATACTTTCTGGCACCTACAGCCCTTGCTGGGCCTGCTACGGACAGGAGTGTGGTGGTACAGCACATGAAAAATAAGTGCCAAGATCTCCTCCTCATACATCATCAGCCATAGCTCCGCAGTGGAGAAATAAAATCTAGAGTAAACATAAAAATACTGTAGCAGAGGAACAGGACTGAAATTAAAAGTAATTTTAAAAGGGACAGAGGCCAAGCAAAAGGGTAAAACTGGGGTGGGTTGATTGGAGTAGGGTTCAGAAGCCAGGCATGAGCAGACAGGAGTGAGTGGTGCCACAGCCTGTTCCCAGAACTGCCGCTCGCATACGGCGTCACAGTCAATTATTTTTTTTGAGTGAAGGGAATCCCCATGTCCATTTTTGGACGAGAAATGATGATTGCACAAGATGTGTAAATTCGTATATTTTTCATACAATTTCTGTAAATTCTCAGAGAAAAATTATAGATAGAACGCACATGACTAGTTAACACCCACAAACGTGTAGTTTTTTTTTTATATATAGACGGACTTTTGCAAGGCACACTCCCACCGTGGATTCGGTCACAAATTCAAGGACAGATATGTCAAACGTTTTTGAATTCACAAAACCTGGAATGCACAGAGTTGCAGGTATGCTCGTCAAAATCTGCAGTCCCAGTATACATTAGAGATGCTTGAGTTGCAATTGGCATTTCAACATGCAACATCTCCATAGTTAGGGGCAGATTTACAATAACTGACGCAACCCTGCATATCAGCATCTGCACCAGTTATTGTGCGTCACGGCTCCGCCACCATGGATGCGCCGCATTTACAATGCGGCGCACCATGGGGCAAAAAACGGACAGATGCGTGACGCATCTGTGCCGTAAAGGCAGCGTATTGCTGGAGTTGCGTCGCAAGCGCGACACAGCTCCAGCAAGGCTCTGGGGTGCCCTATCTTTACAATGCTGCATCAATCCTTATGCCTGCTTCAAGCAGGCGCAGGGTTTTGACGCAGCATGGGCTCAAAAGTGACTGAGTGAAATCTTGTAGATTTCACTCAGCCACTTTTAAGAGGCGTTTCTGCGACGGAGCGCCCCCCCTGCGCAGGAACACATACTTCTGGCGCAGGGCTTTACAACGTGACGCATCTCCCAAATGTGTCACGTTGTAAATACCCCACAGCATGTCGCTGGTTTTGCGCCGCCGCTGCGTCACAAAAGTGACGCAACGGCGGCATAAAAGAGGCGCAAGGGGCTTGTAAATCTGCCCCTTAGTCCTTTGGAATCACTTGAAAATGTTGGAATGAAGGGTACGCTTACTACCGTCCTTAAGATTTGCAATGATGTGTATTCATGGGGGCAGATTTTCAATAACTGATGCATCCCTGCATATCAGCAGCGATGCGCCAGTTATTGTGCATCACAGCTCCGCCACCATGGATGCGCCACATTTACAATGTGGCGCACCATGGGGCAAAAAACAGACAGATGCGTGACGCATCTGTGCCGTAAAGGTAGCGTATTGCTGGAGTTGCGTCGCAAGCGCGACACAGCTCCATCAAGGCTCTGGGGTGCCCTATCTTTACAATGCTGCGTCAATCCTTACGCCTGCTTCAAGCAGGTGCAGGGTTTTGACGCAGCATAGGCTCAAAAGTGACTGAGTGAAATCTTGTAGATTTCACTCAGCCACTTTTAAGAGGCGTTTCTGCGACGGAACGCCCCCCTTGCGCAGGAACGCCTACTTCTGGCGCAGGGCTTTACAACGTGACGCATCTCCCAAATGTGTCACGTTGTAAATACCCCGCAGCATGGCGCTGGTTTTGCGCTGCCGCTGCGTCACAAAAGTGATGCAACCGCGGCATAAAAGAGGCGCAAGGGGCTTGTAAATTTGCCCCTTAGTCCTTTGGAATCACTTGAAAATGTTGGAATGAAGGGTACGCTTACTACCGTCCTTAAGATTTGCAATGATGTGTATTCATGGGGGCAGATTTACAATAACTGACGCATCCCTGCATATCAGCAGCGATGCGCCAGTTATTGTGCGTCACGGCTCCGCCACCATGGATGCGCCACATTTACAATGTGGCGCACCATAGGGCAAAAAACAGACAGATGCGTGATGCATCTGTGCCGTAAAGGCAGCGCATTGCTGGAGTTGCGTGGCAAGCGCGACTCAGCTCCAGCAAGGCTCTGGGGTGCCCTATCTCCACAATGCTGCGTCAATCCTTATGCCTGCTTCAAGCAGGCGCAGGGTTTTGACGCAGCATGGGCACCAAAGTGACGCAACGGCGGCGTAAAAGAGGCGCAAGAGGCGCAAGAGGCTTGTAAATCTGCCCCATGGTTTGCAACTATTTATGGAGTTAGAAAAACAGGGATGAATTTCTAGTGCCTGAAACTGGATTGTATTCATCCATGTGCAAATTGGAAAAATGCATAATCCACTGATTCCCCCGTGTACATGATTGCTCAGCCATCGGGGTAGTAACTAGTGTTCAAAGAAATTTTCGTATGCGCCACCCATTGTCCCTTCACATTATTTCAAGTTTCCTTCAGTAAGGATTAAAGCACAAATGATGGTATTTTGCAATTGCGAATCCAGGGATGGAAGTCTTCTGCCTCTCACAGGCCACCATCTTTAATTTTGCAGCCATTCACAGGAGTTTACAGAGAGACTCATTAACATACTTGAGGCAGGATATCTTCAAATCCTTTTAAATGGGAGCTTTGCAGTGTGCCAGATTGGTTCATCCGATATGGCATAAAAATACGTTCAGATTTCAGTGCAGCACTGTGCAAGCACATCGGCTGCTTAGTGATCAAACTATTTCGTACATATTCCCATTTCTCCTGTAAAAGAAGAAAATGTGTTTCTAGGTTGGGAATTTGCTGAGATTTTGGGGTATAGGTTTCTCCATGGAAAAATCGTTTCTCTTTGAGAACAAAAAGATGTGTTCTTTGCAGGACATCAAACACACAGAAATGTTCATTTCTGTGTTGGTAATATGTACAAATGCAAATACATCAGAAATGTGCGGCTAGCTCAGCACCTCTCAAGAGTATTCCTCGAATTGTTTTTGAAGTTCAAAACAATTTTAACCTGCTTAGAAATGGAGGTGTAAACCAACTCAGATAAAACATAACTTGTTTTAAACAGCATCAAATCTTGTCCTGTAAGAGCTTGTGCTTTTCAGTTCCTCGTAGAATTTGGCTAAGCACCAGACCCTCTTCTCGTTTTCAGTGAAGTTGGCATCCTGGGAAGATATTTTGAAGACAAAAGGGTTTCATATTGAGTACAGCAAGATATATCTTCTAACTAATAATTCTCTACATTTTGTAGATGTTGTTAATCTGCAGCTACATGTTTTGCATGATACACACATGCAATGCGTTTTTCCTAAATAATTTCTATGAAGAGTGACACGTGTAGGGAAATTGTGGGGGGTGAAAACAATTTGTCATGTTCTCAGAGAAATCTGCTATTAAGTCATATCAACCTTCTCTCTGTGGGTATACATTACATATTAATTAGCCCTGCATACCTTTTACAAGTTCTAATACAGCCCTGAAATACAATACCCACTGCATGGCCCCTGGGAGACTATATCATCTTCCACATCTTACTACCACCTGCAGTTCTGGACTCGGCTTCTGGCAACAGTTTGAATGACTGTTATGCAAATAGGGCAGATAGTTTACAGGGTATTCACATATTGGAAGCAAATAGATGCATAGTGCATCACTGCTGTGAAGTGTTCTATTTATACCTTTAAGACTTGGATTAGCCACAAGCTTTTTAATTTTAATTAAACAATAATTATAAAGCTTTCCTCTAAAGTGAGATTTGGGAGAGAGCAAGCAATAGTTGTTTATGTATTTGTGTTTGCTTTAATTGGTGACTTATTTCATTATAGTAAAGGTAATGATTACGAATCGATTATCATATTTTTTGCTCATTAATTATAGTGTTCTAGTTCCTCACATGAACTTTAATGTCTCTTATTCATGCATTTGTTCGGACTACAGAAGCCTTTCAAACTCAGAAACAATAGCAGTTGTGAACCACTTTTATTAAACGCTTGAAGTGTTGCAGCTACAAGCATGTTTGAACAAGATACAAATACATTGTTTTGTTTTTCTTATGAACAAGGACGTAATTCAGGAAAAATTAAATATATTATTCCATAGTATTACACTGGTAACCAAATACGACTCATCATCTCCTGAAGCTGTCAACTTCAGGAAGTTCTCAACTGGCAAGAAATAATGAGGGTTATTCCCTCAGCTGCACGGTTCTCCTTCTTCCCAAGTGACTTCTTGACTGCAGAAGCGTGAATAGAGCATTGCTTCTTAACGATGCACAAAGTGCTGCTTCTAAACTCGGTCATTTGTAGCGATCTGACACTATTTGTGCCTAAGTACAAGCCTGCATAAGTAAATACATTTTTACATCTTATTAAAGAAGCTTTGCTACCAGGTAGAGAGCTTTATGCACACATTCTGTGTTTTTAACATGAGCGTGTTCATATTATCGAGGCTGCCATTTGTAATGCGAAATGTGATGTCAGAGTAATGTCACAGAAATTCCATAGGACAAGTCACGTCGGCATGGTTCCTTATTTGTGTATTATATTCTCGTGAGCGGAAAGATTTTTGGCCTGACTCACAGATACAACACAGTCAGGGCAGAGAACACCGCCCACAAAACTATAGGACAGACCTATCTTTTTATGTGTGGAATTCTCCGCCCAACTGCTGAGTCTCCGCAGTCATAATCTTACTGCTAAGTCGTAGTTTGTGAATAGGGAAAAATAGTAAATTTACACAAGAGTGTAAATCTATCTTTGTGACTCGGGCCCAGAATGTCAAGGTTCTTTTTACCTTAACACTTCACAAATGTAAATCTTTTAAGCTACAATTTTTCCAACCATGGCCCAATATAGTACTATTGCAGCTGTTCGAGTGTTAGGGTGCTATCGGTGTTATTTCACCCAGTCATCGTTTTATTGTGACATTTCTTTAGAGAAGATGTTTGGTGAAATCTGCCAAACTCGTTTAGAGTTTGGCAGATTTGGAGCAGCATCTTCATATATCAACAGCGCTTCTACCCTCTAAACCCACTGATCAGCCGCGCTATTTAGAATGGGGGAAAGCACCAGGTCACCGGGTCGGATGTCTCACCTTTTTTATGGTGGGAGGCCAAATATAGTTTTGTATGCGCCTACCAGCCATGGTGAAACTGGCAAAGGAAAACAATTAACGGCCCACAAGAGCAGGAGAAAATTGGTATAAAGCCTTAACCCTCACTTTCCTCACCCAGCAAGATGTTGCTACGCATGCCATTAACCCACATTGTCATCTAAAAAAAAAAAGGGGGATTTAAGAATTATGGGATAGGTAAGGGTAAGAAAATGCCTCTTTTTGGATAAATACTTCACATTTCTTTGGGACTGATGCAACTGCTTTTTAGGTCGGGCCTCGGCAGCATGCACACGCTGTCTCTTGACATGTTGTATCTACTTCTGTGGGGTTTTACCACGCCCATCAAGCGCCCATCAATTTCACTGGTTCCTTAGCCTGCCTTTCAATATTCCTTTGGATTCTTTGGTAATTGCTTTACATTTGTACCACTTTTGACTGTTTTGTTTCTGCCCTGGAGACTGACCCTGTTACATACATCAGGTCACTTCTGGTCAAGTAGTTAGTTTCCGAACTACTTTTTCTTTTAACTCGGCGTGCAGTGCCATCCTCCACCCCATGCCGGCAACAGAACAAGCCTCTTTCCCTTTTAACTTACAGAGCCTCAGAGCAGCAGAGCTGAGCATTGAGCACAAGAAGCGGGACATTGCTTTGCTTTAATAAACTCTTTGGGATTCAGGTCCGAGACACCCCCCTACCTTCACTCCCCTTCCGCGCCTCACTTCTTTTAGCTTTTAGTTAACTAAAAAGTTAAATTCAACTTACCAGCTTGCCGCGTCCTCCTTGCCTCTCCTCCTGGTCGCGTCTCTACTCCTCCTGCCGGCAGGAAAAGTAAGCAGCCTGGAAGCACCCACGCTCCCCTGAGCCAATCACAACACTGCAATGCAGTGTTGTGATTGGTCTGAGCACCGTGGCTCAGCGCACAGATGGGAAATGGGGGCCTGGTCATGTTTCCACCCAAGCTGTATGTATGTATGTATGTTGTTGTCTTTAATGTATGTAATGTATATGAATTCTTTATTGTACCGTCTCATGCTACGCGTCATGTAGCGCTACCCCATTGGATGACAGAAGGATCCCCTGGTTTATGATACAGAATTTAGCCAGTACATACCCCCTAAGTTAACTATTCTTGTTCACAATGTGTGACACCTATGCAATTTTGCATCTGTCATCTAGCCAGTACCTTCTGAATCGCAATCAATAGGCCGCACCGGAATTGAGTCTTTCAACTCTTTCCTTCGCGTACCTGAATATCACGCTGCTGGTTGCTTCGGTAACCGACGTCCTCGCGGTTGACCGCGGAGTCAGCAACCAGCGCGTTGAGATGCTTTCACAACCGATTAACTCGGCTTCTGGTAAATCCTTCGACATCGTTGGGACCTTTGCCCAGGATGTCATCCGAATTGTCAAGTTAATACCTCTTTTCATTTATTGACAGTTCGTCCTTGAAACTGAGCATCCCAAGAGATGTACAAATTTTTTTACTGAAGAACCCAGGTATTGTTTGCCATACCTCCTTGTAACCATTTTGACATTGGAGGTGAGACGTAGTTAACATTTAATATTGAACAGTGACCGATTATAATACTTCTTTCAGACAATCTACCCCTACACTACGAGGGACGTCTGGAACTAGCACTTCGTGCGCCCCTAATAATAAGGGCCCCTGAAATTTTCAGGTAAGCCGCCTTGTAGGCCCCCCCCTTAATGACCCTGCATTTTTAGTCCACCATCCTGATCACCTCTTCTGTTTTTAATTTTCCTAGGCACTAGACGTCATCTAGGAGTCACTCAGGTTGCCCTTCTGGTCCTGATGAAGACCCGCATGGGCGAGGTTCTAACTTCCCCAAAGGCCCCCTAGTCGGGTCGAAACGTCGACGCCCCTTCTACCACCTGGGACACGAAACCCCCCCTTTTCCGTGCCAGATGATTAATTTGTCTTTAACTATATTGTTGTAAATTGTGAACGTGACCAGGTTCTGTTTGTGACGGTGAATTACGACCGTTTACATCTTTTGTGAATTTAAGAATTTTTTACTGCTACTATGTTCTACCACTCTTCTCCTCACTCACTCACCCTTTAGCACTTCTGCCATATGCACGTTCCCTCTGGAGCAACCCTGAGTTGAATACTATTTAAATCTGTAATTAAATTGCCAAAATAAAGTAAATATCCGGTGATTTATTAGTTTGGATGTTGCGTTTTATATTGAAATGTTATATTGAATATTGTGAGCGACTCAAAATCCTTTTCCCTTCTCAGCTCCTGACTCAGTAGATCATTCAACTAAGTAAGAGCCTTTTTGCTCTTGTGTATGAAACAATAATTCAGGACCATTGTCTTTTGTATCAAGATTTCACCCAGGTCCTTAATTTACTGGGTTACCCCATTTTTGTAATGGCCACTTTATATAATAGGTGGATCTTAAACATGTATGAATAGGACTCCTTGAGCAATTCCTAGTTCAACTTACTTTTCCTTTAGATAAGTAAGTTGATAAGCAAATTATGTTACATCTAATGACTCAATCTCCATGAAGAGGGGATTTGCATTAATCACGCACAAGTTTAAGAAAAGCTTGCCCATCAAATTATTTACACTAACCTCATAGTCCTAGCTTCTTGATATACCCCTATAAAAAATTGTTGTCCTGAGATTTTAATTTCTGATATGTGTTTTTGTATCATTAAAGAAGTAATTTAGCTTGGGTAGACATTGCTAATCAGGGCCAACTTTTTCTTTACCACATTTATAAAAATGGCAGACTTGTTACAGTGACGATGTAATTATTTCAGGAACCATGAGAACTGTATACTTTATTTTGGTGACAAAACATAGGTCAGAATGTCTAGAGACAGAAAATATCTCCTCAGAGAAACCCTTCTGCCATTTTCCAAAATGGCAGCTCTATAATGATGCGTTTTAGCCATCATATTATAATTTATTTTAATATTGTTTTTGCTTCAGGTTTTATGTTGACTCAAATTCTTAAACATGGGCGAAACTGGTGGCAGCAGAGGAACTTTACCTCCTGAGAAAGTGTTGCTAACTACAAAATATGAGGACTCCTTATGCAAAGAAAAATGTGTCACATGCTAAACTAATCTGAAAGAAAAACTTCAACTGCGACTGGTTGGAACAGAGTTTGAGATGCTGCAAAAATACGGCAAGAGGAAGTTCACAAAAGATTGAAACTGATAGGTGAAGTGGATCAAATATTTTATAATTGTAACAACTACAAGTCTTACACAATGGAAAAAAGCCTGGAAAAAATTCATCAAAAAATAGCAGAAACCAGTGAATCACAACAACAATCAAAGTCGGAGAAAGCGACGACAATCAACCCTAATGCCCTTCCACTGAGAAGATCAGTGGCTGCCCCTCGTCCACCTCCAAAAACTGATCAGAAAGCATAGGATCTTCAATGGGTTATCTATGGTTTAGCCAGAACAAGGCCAAAGGGATTAACGAAAGAACAAACTACAGAGTATGTGAGTCTCAATGTTTTTATCTGCAGCTAGTTTCTTCCAAGATTAAGTTTTCAGCCGAGTAGCTGATCTAAACAGTGAGGTGAATGTATTTGCAGTGGATTTGTATGCACACAAACTGCATGTGAGCATACACTTGAAAATATGAATGTGCAATGAGCTACCAGCAGCAACGTAATCACCAGCCTTCTGTTAGGTTTGCACTCTTTCAAAAAGCAAATTTAGTTTTAAAGCTACTCTTCAGTGCTGGCTAGGGGTTTACACTCAGTGAGATCAGAGAAATAATGGTCAACATGGATGCAACTGTATTGATCCATAATAATGAAACTAAGATTTTTCTACTGAGAATGTACAATGACAGAATATGTTTTTGTCAGTCTAACAAAAAGAACAAACCACTTATGCTGTTTTCAGCTGATTTGACTCCTGAAGTTCTTGCTGCCAAAATACAATCACAAAATGCAGTAAAATCAGCAGGAACTATTTTAAGAAATGTCCTGAAAGATTTGGATTTTGGACTTAATGAAAAATTTTGTGAAGCCCCAGAGCTCCGCAAATAATGGGAGTCAACAAGAATGCTTGATGTTGTCCTAACAATTTATACATCATTGTTTAATATCAGCAAAGCAAAACTTTTACAAACATGGGGGCAAATTAACAAGGGCTTTATCTCCGCTTTTTAGGCTCTAAAAGCCAAAGAAGTGGTGATAAAAATATTGCGCTATCAACAACAGGGTGCTAACATGCAAAATCGCATGTTAGCACGCTTTTTCACTACGCTTCCCTTTGCATCTCTAATGAGATGCAAAGAGGGTGTTCCAGAGCAAAATAATAGGAGAAATGTCGCTAAGTGACATTTCTCCTATTATTAAGCTTCACGCTAACCCTGTTAGAGACAAAAAAAGCAGCACTAACCACGGTTAACGCTAATTTTCAGACTTAGCCATGTAATCCAATGGGAGGTGGATTACATGGCTAAGTCCACTATGGGCTATAAACAAGGATATCCCTATCCTTGTAGTTTTATTGCTGCATTACCAGCAATAACCTTCCAAAATGCCGCTATTGCTGGATTTTTGATCGCCTAGGCGGTTAATAACGAGATAACCATGGGATATTATCCAGCGATAGTAGGCGTTAAAAAAATTAACGCTAAGAGCCCTTAGCGTTAATTTTCCCTGTTCCTTGTTAATATGCCCCTAAAGTTCTTGCTTTCGGAACAGAAGCCAACAACATTGATGAAGGCTTTGAAGATATAAGCAAAGAAGTGGAAGACAATCATGAACTGATAGGCTTATGCTGTGCAAATGTACTGTCTTTTCCAAATCATGTTTTATGAATTACATCACAAGAAATAGTAAACTCCGCTACACATGATGACTGCCCACACAATCTATGACAAGAGCAAAAGTAGAGAGTTAATCCTTTCAATGAATAGGATTGGTAAATCAACAAGTTATAATGACGTACTTTGGAGCAGGACCTTGTTAGAAGCTGATGCTGTACAATTTTGTGAATTCGACAGCACACTAGTTCCAAGTCATTTAACCAAGAAAGGATTTGCTATTTCTGCTCTTGATAATTTTGATTTTGAAGACAGCTCTTCTTTGTCTGGAACATCCAGCACACATGATACTGCCATGTTGCTTTTCCAAGACTGTACCAACAAAGTAGCTGCTGGAAAACAAGCTGTGTCAGCTGTAGGCATAAACAAACAAAGCTGCAAGCTTATAACCCAACTGTCTTGCCAACTTGTGCAAAATAACTATTTGCCATGAACATGTCCCAGTCTACTTGAAAGTTTCAAAGTGGTTGAGGACGTGGATCTTCTTCTACCTGATGCTGCAGTCCACAAATCTGATTTAGCCGAATTTATCATATTGCTTTTTCGGTGTGGACTGAAGGATGGAGAAAAGCAAGTTCCTCTGTGGGCTGAAATTCATGCTCTGATCTCCTAGAATTTCATCCCACTGAAGAAGGTTTGGTTTTTACCAGTAATACCATCTTCAGTCACAAATACACAGCAGTATACAAAGCCTATCCTGCCAATTTTTTGTGATTAAGGGGTTTTCCGAATTGTAGCTGGCATTTTTACGAGCAATCCTGTAGAATTTGATGACCTTTATCCAATGATGGGCATTTTCTACATGACAAAAGTTGTGCTGCAATGTGCATTAAGTTATCTCAGTGGATGTGACATAAACAGTGCACTTATTGAGGCAGAAATCTTTGGAACAAAACTGTCCAGTCAGTATTGAGCGGAACTCATTATGTTCAATTGTTACAAGGTATGCTCATCATATGTGAGGCTATAGAAACATTGTGTTGGAAGGCTTTCTGGAACAAGAATGACAAATTAGATTTTGCATTTCTCATCTTAGAAGTGAACAAGTCACAGGGTGTACATCATTCAAAAGACATAATGCAAAGCCAGGTAATGTTCAAATTACTAAATTCAAAATTGGAAAACCTAAAAACCAAGTTCAAGTTAGGCTTTGTCAAAGAATGTGAAAAAAAATCAGAACTTTGCAAGTAATGGAGAAATGTCTTACACATGATAGCTCTAGTGAAAAACTTGGCACATGCTTATCTGGAAGACGATTAGGAGCTGCATGTGAAACTGTGTAGTCCCTAATTACTGCGTTTCGGGAATTGGTTTGCATAAACTACCTTAGATATAGATCCTGGTATTTGGAAAGAGTGAAGAATCAAGAGGTGGAAAAACCAAACCACTACAAAAAATAAATACAAAGACACTTTGTAGTGAAAGACAGAGAGGGAAGGTTCAATGCTATGGCTCCAGATATGAAATTAGAACCGACGATCCAGAGATCACAGAAAAGCTCCAAGGAAATTGTTGGTCAGACACGTAAAAGTAAATATGTTGCTCAAGGGCAGCTAGTTTACTATGAAGTCCTTTCTATTTGCAATGTTTTCAGGCACATAACAAATTCAAAATTAATGGACCATCGTTAGACTGGTCCTCATCACGAACTTGTGGTAAAGAGAGGGGAACGATTTAATAAACATGTTGACAGCCTTCTTCTTTTTTAATGCAGCAGCAAGGAAACCCCTTTGAAATGACTGAGCCTGTGCAACTACACAACTTTGTGACCAAACAATATGCGGATAATGATATAAAGACATGTCTACTAGATGTCCTGCAAAATGGAACAAAACTATATGGAGATTTGAAGAAGGAGAGATTTGTATTGAAAGAGAAAAAGCTGTTTGACATAATCACTAAAGCTAAACTTCAACGCTTTAATTGCCATAGTAAGAGTTTCGTCCAACCAGCCACTACAAAACAGGCTACAAAAAACAACTTTCACAAGGACTTAGAGATATGGATGTAGCAAAAGAAAGGGGTGAATTTATCAGGGACATTCGGTTGCATGATTTTCTTCCAGCAAATGCATTATTTGATGGAAATGCTGCAACCAAACTAGTGAAGTGCGAAAAGAAATCTATCACCTGAAGAATTTCAATAAAAAATGGTGTCCTAATTGAAAACTGCTGTTGTTGTGGACTATATATCCCAATTTAGAATGGTCAAGATTTTATCCTTGCAAAACGTCAGAGAGGCCTTTTCTATAGATATCAAAGTCAATGTGCACCTTGTAAGAACTGCACAATGTCTTTGACAGTTATCTTGAACTACTTGACAAAGAGTGTGAGAGAATCAGACGATTTTCTACAAGTGGAACTATTGACCTTGCCTGCATCAAAAATTCTGCATGTACACCTGTGCAACTGGATAAATTCTGGTCATCAACAGATGAACTTGGAGATGTTCACTTTTCATAGCACTGCTGAACTTCAGTGAACATTGAATTTCCAATTATTGCAAGTAGAATGATTGTCAGTGAAGACTTGGTGCCTGCAGAGTTATTTTCAAAAGGTACAGGAATATTGTTCAAGAACTTAACTGAAAATTGGACAAAGCTGACCTTCATGTTGTGCGACATGTTGAGTGCGCAATTCGAAATGTCCTGTCAAATGACACAGACAGACTACTTAGATTTGTTGCAATGTTCATAAGTCAAGGATTGTCAGAGTTATGGATACGTTATGGAACAAGTGAGAAAAGACACTTAAACCTGCTTTGTATTCTGTACAAGAAACTTGACCCAGAGATGCTCAGTGTGCATATCAAGGCACATTATCTTAAAGGTTACGCCACTATGAGCAACATTTGATTAAAGCTTGGAGCTTTAACTACTGAATCTGTGAAGTTTCCAAAAGGATTTGCTGAGACAGAAGAAGAATGTGATTTTAAAGATGTAGAAAAATACTGTAGGTATGTGTGGAAAATGAGTTCTGACTGTCACACATTTGACGATCTTCAGTACAGTGAGTTCAAGAGATCAGTCCTGCTAAGTGACCTTCCACCAATGTCATATTCTGTGCGTGGACACACATTCTGTGCATGGACACATTAAAAGAGTATTCTACTTGATCAGAAGATGTGTAAATGTTTTGGATCATGCATATTTAGAGGAAGATCCATGTGAATTTGGTTGGGAAGGTATTTATGGGATGCAATGACATTTCTAAAGCCTCTACCCATGAAACTTACACACACATGTACTTGCAAAACCTGTGCTGCAAAAAGATATCCCTGCTAATATGCTCTTCTCAAATATTCAACATTCTGCAAATGTACCATAAGTGATTGCCAAAAAATAAATAAAGTGAACTATGACATTGTGTATAAAATGGAGTGATAAACATTTTTTTCATATTCAGGTCATAAAAATTGTTTGATGTATAGATAAAAGGGTTAAAAACTATTGTTTTTTGCTTCATTTCTATATATGTTTCTTCTTCCTCTATTACATCAGCCATTTTGGAAAATGTTGGAAGGGTTGTTCTGAGGAGTTATTTTCTGACTCTATAGGACTAGTTGATCCCCAAAACCTATGTTTTGACGCTAAAATGAAGTATATAGGTCTCAGGGTTCATGAAATATTACATCATCATTGCAACACATCCACCATTTTTTTAAATGTTGTCCAGAAAAATTTGGCCTGGATCAGCAATGTCTCGGCCTGGATCAGCAATGTCAAGCTAAATTACTTGTCTAATGATCCAAAAACACAATTCAAAAAGGAAAATCTCTGGACAACAATTTTTTTATAGAGTTATATCAGGGGGCCGGGATTATTATTTATCAGATGGCCATGTCATTCAACATTCACGTCAACACTAACCTCTTCCTCAGGATGCATACTTGCACAAACAATGCATGGAGCATGGCGCAAACTACCTTTCATCCCACAATCCCACCTCAGACCCTCTGCAGAAACACTGGTCCTTTTGCAACTGTACAGTGGTAGCAATACTGCTCTCCAGACTCCCAAATTCCTATCTGACCCGCCACTTCCTGATGAGTGTGGTCAACTCAAAATACATCCAGGGACTAAGAAAATGTGATCCAACTTCTCTTCTCCTTTCATGGAACTTAACAACCTGCCTGTTCCTGTAGCTACACCTTCAAGTCTGCTGAGTGATGTTCAAAGCTTTCAATGTTAGCATGCCACATATCCAGGTGAGAAGGATCCAGGTGTCCTAGTATTACTAGCATCAATTACATCACCAGACTTGAGATGAAGACCTGCAATAGCCTATGATGAGATAACCCACCTACTCATATGCGCCCAGTGTCCAGAATTTATTTCTGGAGAGGATCTGCCCTCCATCCTCCAGATGCTTCCCTTCATTCAACCATTTTTGCAAGTAAGAGATATCTTGTACAGCAGCCGCACCCATTACATGACGAGGCACCCCAATTCATCAAGCAAGTCATACGTGTTTCAAAGCTATTGTTGCCTTCCCCAGCCAAGTAGCATGCTTTGTTGCTTCATAGCCATGTTACATAAGAACAAATCAATGCGTATATACTTAAAGTGCTATTTTAAAGCTACACAGGGATTTGGAAGTATTCCTTCTCAAAAAATACATCATTTCATTACTAATTTATTTAATTTAATTATTTAACAATTGGTGTTCCGGATCCCAGATATCACAGAGTATGCAAGTGAGCACAGGAATCTGCCAGTCCATGATTAATTCATGAACTGGACAATATATATTTATACCATGGAAATGTTCACTTTCATTAATCCAAATACATTTACTAGAAATGTTCCTTTTCCAGTGCACAACGTAGTATGGGTTGTACCTAACATTTTCCCTGGTGCATTAAACACCTTGGGGCATATTATCAAGAACGTGTGATAATCATGGCAAAAGTAACTTAACGCAATCTACAACATCGTAGGAAATTTACGGCGTGTTAATCAGGCATTCATAACACGGCGGTACCATGCGATAGTCACCAGATAACGCGTCAAATGGCCGCGTTGAAAACAAAGCCACAACGCAAAAATGCGAAACACGAACGCAAAACAAGCGCGATACAAAAAGCTGCGAAAACCAGCCACAGGCCTGCAAATCCCACATGTCTGGTGGGAAAATGCACTATAAAAGAAAGAAAGAAAAACACCAAAACCAATTCAAACTGCGTAGCACCATAGATACACCTGGACCGAGTGCAGAGGACAAGCCGAACTCCACAAGCCCCATGGAGAACCAGTATGGAACCCCGTGTTTGGGTAAGGGAAAGGAGAAGAGGAAGAGGAAGGCAGGGTTCAGTCCGCAGGAAGACCGGATCATCATCAAGGAGGTGATAGAACACCATCAACAACTGTTCGTCACCTCCACTGCGGCACTGGCAACCCAAACGGAATATGGTAGTCCATCGTCACCAAACTCAATGCAGTCGGCGTGTTGAGGAGGTCAATGGAGGAGCTCAAGAGGCGCTGGCATGATGTGAAAAGGCAGACCAAACAGAAACTCGCCACCAACAGGAAGGCAGCAACGGCAACTGGAGGTGGGAGTCCTGCAACACAGGAGGAGCTGGATGTGCTAGAGGAAATGGTGGCCACAATCAGCAGTGTGGAGACACTGGTAGGATTTGGGGGCCTGGACACAGCTCGATATGACCTGACCCAACAGCAACAGGGTGAGTAACAACTTTGGATTGGGGATACAGGGGGAGATGGGCACAATGGCACACATGCACAATTTTGTGTAGCACACTGAACACACACAAGGATTGTGGAACATGTCCTGGATAGTCTTGGCACACTGCAGCACACATAGAAAGACCAAGTAGGCACCCCTCCACAATGTGCACAAAGGGGCCCCCCCTTTCTATCACCAATACCACAACCTACCCATGAACATGTGCTGAATCCAACAAACCAGCGGCTCTGTGAGCCACACTGACTATGCAAGTGATACTGCATGCCCGATAGCATGGCAGCAGCCCAAAAATATGACATGGTCCAGGAATCAACTTGGAAGTGGCCCTGTGTGGATCACATCCATAAAGGAGCAGGTCACACTCTGACATGTCCACGTGCACCCACAACCCATGCCGTACAATACACGCAGCAGACGAACAATGCATCAAGCCACAAAATCTGTCCAAGAGCACATATGACCCGTCGCAAACAATTCAGCCCCCAAAAAGCACATAATTCAAAGGCACCCCGCCTCAAAGGGAGAAGGGGACACAAAATCAGAGCTGCAGGGGCAAATCCCCCACATTGCAGCACACACACATAGCAATCACAGATCATCAGCAATGACGGCAATGTGGTACAAAGTGCAACACCAACACCAGGACAGAGCTCACAACAGGTTTCGTTCATGCGTAGTAACTGTCCACTCACATCTGGCATTGCCAGACACTGTGTGATAATAATGTACGGGTACTACCACACATCCGTCATGTAGTTGAAAAACACACTGACTGCCATCAAATAGCCAGCTCTTCCAAAACAGTCACAATGTACATTGGCATGCAGTCTGAATTTAAACATCTGCAAATCTTCCACATACATGTGAAACTCTGTTAACCCCTTCCATGCGTGGGGAATTCCCGCGCCGTGCGGGCGTTTGTATTAGTGGGCGGGGATTTGGATGGCCGGGAACCGTCGTGCGCACACGCCCACCGTGACACGTGACGGCTCCCGGCCGTCATGTGCACGGAAGAGGTTAACCTGCATCTCCCCTTTACATTGCAGAGGGACAAATAACACTTCCTGCAGAGCACACCACACTTCTCATCAGTGATGATGAAGAAAACAACCTGCACATATGTCAAGACACCCTTCAACGGATAATGGACAGCCTCTGCATCCCATCCCCAGGAGCAGAGCAGGCCAGCTGCCTCGAGGTGACCCCACCACCTGCACAGACTACACAGCAGGAAACAGACACCACCACGGCTGTCTTCCAGGACCCCCCGACCAATACATGGAATTCCAACGGCATGTCTTGGGTTGCCAGATTGAGTTGGCTGATCAGCTGCGGTCGGGGTTCGAGCTTGTGGCAGCCAAAACAGGAGACCATGTAAAGTCCCTATCGGACACCCCTGTCCACACCATTCTCCATCACAGACCATGGATGACCTCGCTGGGGCCATTAATCGGATACAAAAACTGTCTGGTCAGACAGGCACCAGAGATGACAGCACAGGGTTGGCACAGATGCAGGTGTCAATGGAGACCATGGAGAAGATGCAGGCTGGAAGTATGGCTGCCATGGCTGGACACCAGCGAGCAGTAGCTGGGAACTTCAATGCCCTGCAGTTCATCATCTTGCCATTGCTGCCACTGAGCCTGTCCCAGATGACTGCAGCGCGAATATCTACACACACAGCTCTGACCCCTAATGTGTCAGTGGCACACAGTGATGCAGCCCCATCACCTTCACATTCTGATGTGTCAGTGGCACACAGTGATGCAGACATTACCCCGCCACACACACCGGAGTCACCAGACACAGAACCCGTTTCAGGGGAGTGAGATGGGGATGGTAATTACTGTGTGAGGAAGGAGGCAGTGGCATCCATCACCACCACATGGCCTGTCCCTGCCTGGTTCTGACCTATGCATCATGCCCTGGGACAATACCTTCCACTGACCCCCAGAACACTCTGCGACATTCACCCAGACCCCGACACGGACTGCCATATCTTTTCCTCTGGACAATTACACAGCAATCCTGCTGCGGACTGCACTCCCCCTCTTCCAAATCACTTTTTAATCCCCAAAGGACTCTGGTTGGCCCACCACTGGGCTTCCATGTAATGTGGGCTTGGATGCTCCGTCAACCACCAGAATGTGAATAAAACATTCTAAATCACACAGATGTGTCATGACTATGTTCACTCACATATGGAAGTATGGCTGAATGTAGGGACCATGATTGTACATGAAGGTACACTTTGATAACTGACATCTATGAGCATGTTTGTCCCTGAGACACATGGCCAATTGGATCACTGTGAAGGTGAGTACTAGCTGTGTCCCCATTGCACATCAATAACAATCTCACAACTCCCCAACGGAGGCACACGTCCATGTATTGAATAGGACTGGGAGTAGGAATGACCAAATCGGTAGCAGGCCAGAAGTGGTGTCCTACATCACATGTGACAACCGAATTTCACGTCGCATATCTACCCACACACATCTTTGTGGATACATCCTGTTATTATTCATAACATTGCTCCATGAGTTTGACACCATACTCACATTGCTGAAGTCACCTAAGTTCAGAGGTTGGCCAGCAACTATCCCAAAACAATGTCTGGCTCACAGAGGTGGAGCTTGTAAAAGGGAGCCACCCCCATTGTACATGCGTCAGTCAGTTCCTCCCTGTGGCACACGAGTGGACAATCTAATCAACACTCATCACAGTTAGACACCTCTGGAGTTGCATAGACTTTACTGGCATGTGCGTGTCAGTACGGACAAGGCAAAGGCCACAACAGGCAGGGACATGCTTAAGACACTTGCACGCAGCATGGGAACATGTCGAGGTGCACGACATGGTGAGACAAAAATGGACAACAATCATCATGGATGGCAACGGTCTCAGCCCACCTTGCCATGCTGGACGAGTCATGTGTTGTTTGGCGTCTGCCCATTGCCCCATGTGAGGGGGCACAACTCACTGCCCATGGGGTCTGCATAGTGCTCTGCCACCGGAGTGTGCCGACTGTCTGCTCTGCTGACAGTGATCAGGTGAACGGGTCCGACAGGTTCACATGTCGTGCTACATTGTCATGTGTGTACTCTCATGGGCAGTTGTTAGGGGGCATCTGTTATTCTTCATGTGTGGCTCTGGGCTGTGCTCCCTTGTCTGGTGTGGGTTGTGGTCCGACTTTGCACCAGGTCAGAGCAGGTGTTAATTTCCTGGTGCTAATGCGCCTAATCGCATGTTTTGTGTTCTTATCGCAGATCTGGCTGGTCGTTGAGAATGTTGCGGAGTGATGTTGTTGCTGCTTTTTGCTCGAGAACGCCTACTCTACATCTCATTAGCGATAGTTGCCGGGGTCATCCGTGGCGATGTATGTTGCAGATGCTAACGCCAGAAAAGTGGTGCTGTCGGCTGTTTGCACTGGCTTGTGAATGGGGCGGTAAATTTATCACAACTTTGGCTGTGCTAAAGTACCGTTAACCCAGAGATAGCTCCTTGAGAATATGGCCCCTTGTATGTTTAGAAGTGAACATGGACCTGATGTACAAACTGCTTGTGTGGTCGCAAAGACTGCGCTATGCAAAGTCACTGGCACTGAAACAGCAATATCAGGTGTTGAAATGTACTAAATTAACTTTACAAGTTAAAAAAAGTATTTTCAACTCACAGAGAGCTTTTGCCGACTTATGTCAAGTTGCAAAGGAAACGGGCCCATAATTGGAACCATCATTTCCTTTGTAATTTCATTTGGTATATGTGTTGATACTTTGTGAGTGCAATTGCAGTCACAAACCAGTGAAAAGACACAGACATCTGACGTGGGGTGATTTCCCTTTGGCAAAGTGGAAGCAGACCTCCTTTGACAGCTTCTAGGGGAGCAGACAGTGGTTGAAGAAAAGCTGCATCCTTTACAAAATATCATTCCCTGAATGCAAAATATTTGTTTCAAAGCTGCATCTTAAGGGATGGAGGTAGCTTTCAAAAAAATATTTGTTCACATTGGGGAAATCAAAATACATCGATGTAGATCAAAGTCCCTGAGAGGACTCCAGCCATACATTCATAGTCATGCATGGGGGATCAAAAAGGAGTTCCAGTTTCATACATATTAATGAGGCACGGTTTTTGCAACCTCATGAAATGGCTATTTTTTGCTGCAGCTGATTAGTACATCAGTTGGAACGCAAAATAAAAATCTAATCTCTGGGCTGTGCTCCCTTATCTGGTGTGGGTTGTGGTCCGACTTTGCACCAGGTCAGAGCAGGTGTTAATTTCCTGGTGCTAACGCGCCTAATCGCATGTTTTGTGTTCTTATCGCAGATCTGGCTGGTCGTTGAGAATGTTGCGGAGTGATGTTGTTGCTGCTTTTTGCTCGGGAACGCCTACTCTACATCTCATTAGCGATCGTTGCCGGGGTCATCCCTGGCGATGTATGTTGCGGATGCTAACGCCAGAAAAGTGGTGCTGTCGGCTGTTTGCACTGGCTTGTGAACGTGGCGGTAAATTTATCACAACTTTGGCTGTGCTAAAGTACCGTTAACCCAGAGATAGCTCCTTGAGAATATGGCCCCTTGTATGTTTAGAAGTGAACATGGACCTAATGTACAAACTGCTGGTGTGGTCGCAAAGACTGCGCTATGCAAAGTCACTGGCACTGAGACAGCAATATCAGGGGTTGAAATGAACTAAATTAACTTTACAAGTTAAAAAAAGTATTTTCAACTCACAGAGAGCCTTTGCCGACTTATGTCAAGTTGCAAAGGAAACGGGCCCATGATTGGAACCATCATTTCATTTGTAATTTCATTTGGTATATGTGTTGATACTTTGTGAGTGCAATTGCAGTCACGAACCAGTGAAAAGACGCAGACATCTGACGTGGGGTGATATCCCTTTGGCAAAGTGGAAGCAGACCTCCTTCGACAGCTTCTAGGGGAGCAGACAGTGGTTGAAGAAAAGCTGCATCCTTTACAAGATATCATTCCCTGAATGCAAAATATTTGTTTCAAAGCTGCATCTTAAGGGATGGAGGTAGCTTTCAAAAAAATAATTGTTCACATTGTGGAAATCAAAATACATCGATGTAGATCAAAGTCCCTGAGAGGACTCGAGCCATACATTCATAGTCATGCACGGGGGATCAAAAAGGAGTTCCAGTTTCATACATATTAATGAGGCACGGTTTTTGCAACCTCATGAAATGGCTATTTTTTGCTGCAGCTGATTAGTACATCAGTTGGAATGCAAAATAAAAATCTAATCTCAGTGCGTTCAGTGTACAAACATGTGCAAGCTGGCCTAGGTATATCAGTCCCCTATGGAAAAAACTCTTTGGGGCTCATTTATGAGCCCCTGCGTCACTTTTGCGCCGCCGGTGCGTCACTTTTTGTGACGCACCAGTGGCAGAAAACATGCGCCATGTTGCGCCATATTTACAAAGTGACGCATCTAGGTAGATGCGTCACTTTGTAAACCCCTGCGCCACATTATACCTGCGCCAGGGATAATGTATGCAAGGGGGGCGTTTTGACGCAACAAAGGGTCGTAGAAGTGACGCAGTGAAATCTACGAGATTTCACTGCGCCACTTCTAGTGTGCAAATGCGTCAATTTCTTGCGCCTGCCTCACAGCAGGCGTAAGACTGACGCAGGCCCTTTCACATGGGGCTTGCCCCATGTGAAAGGACACATTGCTGGAGTTGCGTCACTTTTGTGACACACTCCAGCGATGCGTCACTTTTGCGCCTACAGATACGTCAGAAATACTGACGTATCTGTGACTCCTTGCGACATGATGCGTCATACTGTAAATATGACGCATCACTGGAGTCGCAGGGAGGGCGCAGTGAAAAGTGGCGCATCACTGTTTTCACGCAGTGATGCGTCACTTTTCATAAATGAGGCCCTTTGCTTTTAGAAAAATAAAACAAAGCAAATGTGTAAACTTCACAAATGAAAATCCATACTTCAAATTGCACTAATGGGCATTCTAATTTTCAAGTGGTATTGCATATTTAAATGCACACATTGCACACCCTTGTTTATCGTAAGTCCAGCAGGAGGGGAGCGGGTCCAAAACTGCTTTGCTGTGGTTGAGAAGGAGGGACTGCTCATTTACCTAGACACACTCCTGGTTGGGACACCGGCCATCTCCAAAGGAAGAATAGTGCTACCCTGTAGGGATTTACTCAGAATAGTGCACTGTGGGATAGTTTTCAGTAAAGCAAACAGGATATACTGCAAAAGTGGGAAGGGTTGGCCATGGCAACTTTTGTATCATCAATTAGGGAGCCGCCAAGAGTCACCCACTCGTTGGCTAGTGAATCCTACAAAAGTGGTGGTTTACCCACAGCTCATCAGAACACTGTTGGACCTGTGGAAGAACAGAGCAAAATTATACCTCATGTCTGTGACTTGTGTGGAGACCAGAATTGCTGGACCTGCTGCCACTTTTTACCTAGGACTGTGAAGCAGACTCCAAGAGCCAATCAATCAATCAATATATTATTTATTCGATTTAAAAAAATAAAATCATAGAAGTCAAGTACAGTATGATACATTTCATAAATATCAATGTCAGCATAAGTTACAGTTTAGCTTGCTTTAAAACATCAGAAAGATAATAAGATAATAAATAGCATACTGTGGGAGTGGTTAAAAACTGCAGGAACAATAGTGCAAGTTTCACTTGGATAACATTCCTGGGCTTCAAGAGGGGACGTATACATTTAAAATGGATATAATTATATTTCGGGCAGATGATGAATATGTGCAAATTATCATTAATAGAAACATTATCACATTCACACAGGGGCAACCTTGAGTCTTTAAAGCAGCCATGATTGGAGAGCAGTAGCCTCGGAAATAAATGAAACCTAAAAAAATGTCAGCAGTCGTCACTGGTTGCGGGGCATGTCCAAGGTAAGATAGGGCTCCAAGTCACCTAGAACCCAATTCACAAAAGTAATCTGAGACAAAATCGAAACTTCACGACTTTCGGTATTCACAAAGGGAATTTAGGAGTCATAAAGTTAGGATTTTGTCTTAGTTAAATTTAAGTATTGGCCTTAAGTTTAACTTAAGTAAAACGTAAGTTTAACTGAGACAAAATCCTAACTTTACTACTCCTAAATGCCCTTTGTGACTACCGAAAGTCATAAAGTTAGGATTTTGTCTCGGATTACTTTTGTGAATCGGGCCCTTACAGTTTTCACTAAACTCGCATGGCATGCTAGAAGCTTATTCAATGCTAATGCCTCTCGATCTGCTGCCATTTTATCTCTAAACGCTTCTTTGACCCACATGTTATCAGTTTGGACAATACCCCTAGGTTCGATATAAGGTTCAGGTCTCCCTTTAATATTCATAGGGAAGAGACATAGGCCAACCAAGGAATCAAAAATGAGTTAGCCAAGATCAGTCAATTAAGGCCTAGCTTCTCCTTTGTCCAAACCGAGAGCCAGAGCATAAGGGGCAGAGCCAGATATAGTCAATGACAACCTCGTGAACAACCTCAAAGTGTGTATTTTGTTGGCTCCCTGGGAGACCCCTAAAGAATTTATTTTCCGCTATTTAAATTGGAGTGACTTGCCCGTATCCACAAATACTGCACCCATAGCTAGGTTTTGGGATACAATTAGCATTGAATATATTCAAAACTGTTTTTTATGGGTGCACCCCAACTACTGGGCTACGTCTCCTATGCTAAATGTTGCCCTGTTGAAAGGATCCACATTATGATTTATTAAAGACCAGAGTCTAGTTGAATACCCAGATAACTAAACGTATCAACCTGGATGATATGGTGTCCTTCTACTATAAATGTTATGTTTTTTGTCTTGGGAGGGCTAAACTTCATCACATGTGATTTGGAGAAATTGGTAGACAGGTCAAGGCCATTTATAAAATCAATAGATCTAAAAGTTTCTGTACCCCCCTGGCAGTCCAAGCGATTAATACTGTGTTGTCTGCATAGAGCAGAGCAGGTATCGGACGGCCTCAAGCCCTGGGGACATCCAAGTGAGAATCCATCAGAACTGATTCTAGTTGATTGACATTAAAAAAATGGTGCTAATATGCAGCCCTGGGAAACCCCATGCTTCACTTTAAAATGCGGTGTGCATTCCCCATTAGAGCATTATCTAACCGATGCCGAAAGGTCTCTTAGCAAATCACGCAAAATATTTACTAGGGCGGGCTCTATGCCCATCTGCACCATCATGGGCCAGATCTTGGAGCAGTTAACTCTATCAAAAGCTGAACTGAGGCCCATTAAGGCCAGATCCATTGCCCCCATCTAGGCCATTGTGTACTTACAGATCAGCAAATAGAGATTCAGATTTTGCTCAGTAGTGCCCTGCCCCGGCCTAAACTTATATTGCAGGTCAGACAAAATATTGGGCTTCTCTGCCCAGGTTGAGAGTCGCCCCCAACAGGACCTGGCAATGAATTTCACCTACAAGTTAATAAGAAATATGGGCCTGTAGCAGGCTAGGTCTGACCTATTTCCCTTTTTAAAAATTGGGACTATAACCAATCAACGCTAAGTCGGTGGGAGGGGACTTCTGGCGGATGTATTTAAGTGCTGGGTTGTTAAGGGGAGCTACATATCAGCAAAGGGTTTAAAAAGCCCCAGGGTCTGAATCCATCAGGCCCTTGGGCTTTGTTGGAGGGAAGACTGGAAATTGCTAAGGTCACCTCGACTAGTTGAAATGTAATTATATGATCCTCCTTGCTATCACCTAACAATATGGCCTCTTCCTCTTGATTGTAAGTGGCCCTAAAGTGCTTAACCCAAGCCTGTGATGTGGTTAGGAAGTTGGTCAATATTAAACAGAGGAAGGTTAACCACTCGCCAAAAGGCAGTGCTATCCTGCACCATACTAGCGGTAAGTGAATTATCCCAGGCCTCATCTTTTAGCTGGATCTTTTGCTCCCTGCAAGGCATACATTAAGCCACAGTAGCTCTCTTCACCTTTTCGTGACACTGAGTTGTTTCATGCAGGGATTTCAACAGGTCCTTGCGTGCACCGAGCACTTCTTATCAAACCAGCTAGCTAGATGAGGTGTGGAAGGGGCACCTGGTTTACTAAGGGCTGATTTAATGAACCTGCAAATGTTCGAAAAGGACAGCATAATGCTATGAGCTGTGGTGTCCTCGGTGAGACATAAAAATAAATCAACATTGCAGGAAGTTAGCAGATTAGAGATGAAACACAGTGGGACAATTGAGGCCCACCCAACCCTCCGACCCTGGTTGACAGAGAATACTGGCTCCCTGCAGTAACAGGCCATGTCATTAGGCTTTTTGTCCCACAAAAAGGTGGCTATCAAAGAATTATGGTCACTTACATTATTCCATGTAACCTTAAAATCTACAAGGGCTAAGGATAAACAGAAAGACACAAAAATATAGTCTATAGATGTACTAAAACCCATCCCCTCGAATGTGGGAATCCTCTCAATTGACCCCTCTTGTCTTGGATCCATTAAATTGAACAGATTATACTCAGCAATTAGGCTATTGACGTTATCGCCTTGCTGTGTGTGCAGTAGGTGCACCTGGTCAGTGCCTGGGTTTGCATTCTCAGATGCATCATTGGCTTGACAGGACAGACAAGGGTGCAAATTAAAATCCCCCCAATAACATATTCACAGTAAAAAGAGATTCTAAGTGATAAAAATAATCTATAAAATGTTTTAAGTTGGAAACAGCATCTATTTCATTACTGGGCGTGTCTTCATTATAGAAATTTATGACCAGCATTCTGCATTTATTTCTGAAGGTTAGGAGAATACCCAGGACCTCCTTCGACTTGGACCAAATAAATTCAACTTTAAAGTTAAGGCCCAAATTTACTAGTGTGACAAGTCCTCCACTAGCATGTCCACTGGGCGAAAGAATGGCTGGTGCAGTAAATGAAGCAAAGATGTCCAGATGTAGGCAACACTTAGCATCCCACGTCTCCTGTAGACACATGACATCAAAGGTAGTCATCAATCTAATCCAGCCAGCATCGGTTAGCTTTCCCTGAACCAAGCAATATTCCAACTAAGGACCCTTAGGTCGGTAGTTCTACTGGGTACCATAGACTTGGGCAGGTCCTCTTCACTGGGGACTGGACCCAATCAATCAAGATCTTCCAACTGACTCAAAGGTTTGAAATGATTACTGAGTGGTATACTTGCAATTTTACTTTGGCCTAAGTGATTGACCAGTCCATCTTATGGCCTATGCTGGCACTGAGAAACAGTTATTGGTCGGACCTTTGAGCCCAAGAGTGTGGAAAATACCTCCTCCCCGCACAGTACAGTTAAAATTGACAATAATACAGTCACCTGAAAACATCTTCTGAGAGGGTCCAATCCAGCCCACTCTGCATGCCGTGATGATTTTGTTCAACAGGAGCTGGGATAAGGGCTGGGCGAGTTAGCCCTTGATGCCAACCAGTGGACCACCTTGTTCTTGAGTTGCACAAAGTTTTCCTGAGCCTCCTTTCTTAAGTGGGGGACATCCACCATAATAAGAACATAAGTGGTTGCAGCTGGGGCATCTGGATAGCGTTAGTACAAGGATAGTCTACAGAAGAGGCCTTATGTGGCAAGTGATGGGCTACTGCTGTGAGGCCATTAATGATGCTGTGATTGAGTAGCTGGGCAGGAAGAAGTCCAGTGATTAACTGGGTCACCGGAGCATATAGTTGGTGCCATTGATCGTGAGGGACATACAACCTCATTCGCAGGCACTGGACCATTATTGGCTACCTGGAGTGTAGGGAGTTCTGGGCAATTTAAAGAACCCTTAGTAATGCCTTTCGCGGTATCACCGACCACATGGGTACTTGAAATAGGGCCTGGAAAACAGGACAATTTCTTAAAATGTGTTTGTATAGTGTCCACTGAGCCTTCCAACTGATGACTCCAGGGCAATAAGCCATGTTCCAAAAGCATCAACTGCTGTTAGTATCTTAAGTTAATAAAATTCTCAATCTTGTTAGTCCCAGGAGCGGTATGGCTGTCGATGTTGTTATCAGTTAAGAGCTTCGAGAGACCCTTACTTGAGCTGTTGTCAGGCTTCCTGCTTGGCTTATTGGGGAGTGGCTGTCCTGGATTTTTAGTTTTGTGTCTGGCTCCAAACTTCTGAATGTCGTCAGATTCCTTATTAACACGGGATTCCTGATCAGTAGGATGAGCCACTATAGGTGTAGAATTTGTGGGTGATTGTTGGTGAAGGGGTGGTGGATTAAGTGAGGGGTCAAAGGAGGCAGTAATAGGAGTGGCTTCACCCTCGTATTGAGCATCTCTGGATTGGATAATGGCTTGGAGGTTCAAGGCTAGCTCAACCTCGGCACAGGAAATTTCATTAGTGAGCACTCCAACTGCCTGGTTGGGAAAGGACAGTATGGATTTGCTGGCTCTAGGTCTTTTATCTGTCCCATCCGTGGATTCTGCTTTCCTCTTCCCCATACTAGTCATAGCTCTTTGCTACAAGATTTTGTATGATCAAAGACCTAATGTGAGGCAATCAGAGTGTATGTGTGAAATCTGCAATAGCAAATAAAATGGCTATATTTGACACTCACCAGCTCTGGAGAAAATCACTATAGAGGTTTTTCAGGAAGTGGCCCAGCCCAGCCTCTTCTGGGCCATTATGGGTGTGGGGCGGGCCCACCCTTGGCCCAGGTTTCCCCCGGGCACGGCCCACACGCGTCCCACACTGCGTGACCCCTGGTGATAAATTATGTGCCTCCGGGTGCAGGGATGATGCAGCAGGTGGCAAAGGAGTCTTGGAGCTGAAATCCTCACCCCCCCTTTCACAGTGCTCCAGCGGCATTTAAGCATCCCACACTGTGGGACCCCACGTGATAATCTATGTGCCTCTGGGTGCAGGGATCATCTAGCAGGTGGCAGAGCAATCTGGGGCAGAAATTCTCACCCCTCTTGCACAGTGCTCCATGGCGTTCAAGCGACAGTTGGTTGACATGTGTGGTTACAAAAACATAACAAGCTGAAAGAGGCTCTTTTTTCTGGAATGATCAGCTGACCAGTAGCAACTGAATCTGGACTTGATCTTAATGCTGGCCACTGCTGGAATGAGGCCTTGTATCTTAGTGCTGTCCCTGATGTCTTGCAAACCTTGGAAGAGACCATTAAGAATTGCTCCAGAGAGTCTAAAAAGTTAGGACATTGAAAATGTTTGGACTTCCAAGACCTCTGGAGTGCTAGAAGGACCTTCAAGCAAAAGTATTCGACTTTGAGAGGACCTTGTCAGATAGAGCCTCGAGACGGGCCCCATTGCAGAAATTTGAGCTCAGGAAAAGAGACTGACAGCCTGATTTAGAGTTTGGTTTATTGGTACTCCATCAAAAATGTGGTGAATACCCCCTACTCACTCTTATAAGTGCATTTTATCATATAACCGGTCTAAAAAACTCTAAATCAAGATTGTAAGAAATTAGGTTACTGATTTAGGGAGATGAAACCCTTCTCAAGCAGCAACCACAAGTAAGTCACAAACAAACCCTAAATTTGCTTGTGCTCAACCCTCGGGTAGCTTGGCACAGAGCTTAGCTCAAAGGCAATGTGTAAAGTATTTATGCAACATTTCAAACATTAACACAGTGAAAACACAAAAGGATCCTACACTGGTTTAGAAATACAGAGTGATTTTGGTAGATAAAACAAGATCAAAAAGAGAAAAATCCAATCAGTAGGACCATCAGGAGAACCCTTGAAGCAGATGCAATGCATTGGTTCTTCTCAGGATTGTGTCACATAGCAGATGAGATGCGTTGGTTCTGCTGGGTCCACAGATGGACTGGCAGAGCACTGGGGTAGTACCACTGGGCAGGGTAGACACAGATGGCAGAGTCCAGGTGCTGGTTTGATGGCTGTTGGAGCCTCCTGTCTCTGAGTTTCAAGTCAGGACAGGAGGGCAGCTAACTTGCCCTTGGAGTACCTCTGGGATCCTGAATTCAACAGATGCAGGTCAAGTCCTTCTCATCCAGGCAACAGGTTAGCAGGCAGTAGGTCAGCACAGCAGGGCAGCAGACCTTCAGAGCAGCAATCCAGCAGAGTGATAGTCCTTTCAGCAGCACAGCAGTCCTTCCTACTTCCTGGCAAAGTATTCACAGGTCCAGAACTCTGCTGAAGAGGTTTAATATTTATGCCTTGTTCTCTTCCTCTGGGAGGTTGGAGAAGCTTCTATAGGTTTTCCCTTGAAAACCCAGGCATCCTATCTTCCCTGCCCTGTCTCCAGACAAACTACAGTTAGTTTGCAGTCCTTTTGTGGAAGCAGGACACAATCTATTCAAGTGTACGCAGGGTTGGGCCCAGCTACGCTCTTCCATCCTGCCAGTGATGCTTATCCAGGCACACCTAAGCTCTCTATTGTGTGTGGCAGTCTATGAGGAATACACAAAGCACAACTTTCAGCTACACCTTGGCATGTGGCCCAGAGAGAGGCACTCAATGGCTAATGCAGGATAAGGCCAACTTTCTGAAAGTGGCCTTTTCAAAATTGTAATTCAAAATCTGGCTTTACCAAAAGAGAGGATTTTTCATTTCAATTCCAAAGTCTCCAAACATGAACTTGTTACCTGCTCCCATGTTATCCTATGGGAGCGGTAGGCATTGAGGTAATGAAAAGCAAATGTAAGTGTTTTACACTACCAGGACATGTAAAACTTAAAATTACATGTCTTGCTTTTTTAATACAGTGCACCCTGCCCTGTGGGCTGTTGGTGGCCTATCCTAGGGATGACTTATATGTATTAAAAAGGAAGGTTTGGGCCTGAGAGAACATATATTTTGCAAGGTCAAAATGGCAGTTGAAAACTGCAAACAAAAGCTGCAATGGCAGGACTGAGGCATGTTTAAAGGGCTACTTGGGAATTCCTGAGAAGGTAAACTTTGACTGGGATCACCTGCTTGGTGTTTCTGACCTACGCTTCATTGCCATCACAAATGAATGTACACCTTGGTCTTGCTCAACTGTGAGTTCTGCCAGGAGCTTTTCATTTTATTGGCCCTTTTTGCCCTACAACATTTTTAAAGCTATAATACCGGTTCCCCTTATGGATTTTAGCCTTTTTTTCAATTTTCTAATTAAAATTATCTCTAATTGTAGAACTAGATTGTGGGATTTTTATTGTGGGGGAGTTTTGACTTTTTGATTGTTTTGATATTACTAAATACTTTACACACTTTTCCGTAAATTAAGTCTGTCTGCTATGTGCCTTAGTACCAGGGGTTGTGCCGAGGTGTTTTTTATTGAACGTGTGTGTTGGACCTAACAACATTTTGGACTAATTACTTAGGAAGGATTCACATCTTCTTCAACTAATAACGATTTTCTTACAGATCCTAACTCTGTTAATTGTAACCCTTACAGAAGCACTGCTCCTGAATGTTGTATGCTCCTAATAGCCCCTTCACAATGTATCACCACTTGTGGCATTGCACAAGTGGATTGGAAAAACAAAGGCAGGGAAAGTGCCTTCTATCGCTTCCAGACCTCAGTCTTTGCTTTCTTGCTTTGAGCAATGAGGTACACAATCAAGGTTTACAGCCTAGTACCACCTCCTGAGTAAGTATGCTTTATTGTAGAGAGATATTGGAGCATATTCTCAAGGAGCTATCGCCGAGTTAACGGTAATTTAGCGCGGCCAAAGTCGCGATAAATGTATCACCCTATTCACAAGCTGGTGCTAACAGCCCATAGTACCAGTTAACCTTCGATAGCAGCTGCAAAAAACATCGCCCAGATGACCCCGGCAACTATCGCTAATGAGATGCAGAGTAGGCGTTCCCGTGCAAAAAGCCGGGACAACACCACTCCACAACATTCTCAACGACCAGCCGGATCGTTGATAAGATCACAAAACATGCGATAAGGCGCGTTAGCAGCAGGAAATTAACTCCTGCTCTGACCTGGTGCAAAGTCGGGCAACAACCGGCAACAGACAAGGGAGCACAGCCCAGAGCAAACCTGAAGAACAAATGCACCCTGGCAACCGAACATGCAGCCCAGAGCCCCAATAGGGCAACAACACCCACCGCCACCACCCCCAGGCCCCTCCGACCCTCCCGCCCCCACCCGAACCAACATTGAGGCAGTGCAGACAAAGACAGTGACCTGCTGAAAATGCACCAACCTCACAGACCCAACACCTGGGAACATCATTGCCCACCACAGGCTCAAAAGGACAACCACCCTACGCATCCTGACCACCATTGTCCACAGGCCGACAGTACCAACACAGCGGACAACCAACATCTCTCCGCAGACACAGCTGCTGGCTCTGCCGCACCTGTTGGCCTCTGGTACCTGCCAACCCACAACCGCCAGAGTCTGAGGAGTCTCACAGCCAGCCACATCCAAGCCCCCCCAACTGTCTTGGATGCCTTCATCAGCTTGGTACCACACTACCTATCCTTCCCCCACACTGCGCAGGAACAGCTGTAGACTAAGCAAGGCATCAAAGCCATAGCTAGATTCCCTCACGTGTCAGGGGTCAATTGATTGCACACATGTCCTACTTGTGCCCCCTGGTGACACTGCACACAATATCCGCAACCGAAAGCACACAGATACCATCACTGTGCAGGCAATAGTAGACCACCTGGGCATCTCCACCAACCTCGATGCCAACCACCCATTCCAAGTGCATGAGTCCTACATCTTCCGAGAGCCCATCATCACCCGTTGCTTCCTGGCTGGCAACTATGTAAATGCGCTGCTTGTTGGCAAGTCCCAAATGAACACACCACATACCTCAACTCCACAACCTTGCAATTCACAAAACTGGGAACGCATATCTCACAAACTCACATACAACATGCCAAACAACATGCCCACCCACCAGACATGACAGCACAACTCACTCTGGCAACCTGGGCCAGCCATGCACATAAGCCATCAAATGCATGGCACCTCAGCCACACGATAGCAGATTGTGGGAAGAGGTGGGGACCAGACATGTGCGAAGGAGGCAACTGACCGATGAATGACAATGTACACAATGCCAAGTGTGGCGTTGAAGTGCTGGCCAGACTGCAGTATCACACATATCCATGTCAACATACACTGCTGGTGTATGGAGTGCAGTGGACAGTGGAGGCAACCATGTCACCCCAGCCAGTGGGGAAGATCCCGGAAATGTAGCTTGTTACGTCCCCCCTTGTAAGTGTGAGCGGAGTGGGCTGGCCCGGCGTATGCCGGGCACGCGTAGGGGTGGGAATAAAAAGCACGTAGCTCTGGGATGCCACTCTTCCGGAATGCCCAACGACTCTGTCAGGGCGGCGCCCCTCACCCTGCCACGAGGCAGGTGCCATCGCCGTGAGCGGTGATGCCTGCGTTCCTGTGTGCTTGCTGCACCCCGAGCCGCAGGGCCTCATACCAGTCCTGCCAGGCCCGGCGTACCCAGGCCTCAATGCACACCTGCCGAGACCGGCGTGTGTCGTTTAGGGTCCACCACGTGCTGGTGCAAGCTCCAAGCCAGAGTGCCACAAACCTGGCAGCCTCCTCAGACCATAACGGCCTCCGCGACACCGGCCTGATGTACTCCCTTCTCATTGAGGTACTCCACCTGCATGCACAGCAGAAATATAGGTCACACATTTGGAACTAAGTCTTGAATACACTATGGAAGAGAACATCAATTATGACAGATTTTATCTCACTATACTCCCATCGATGTGGTGACACCAAGTCTGTGCATAGCAGTCCATTCACAGGTGTCCGTGGGCCCACGCGGACTACTGCCCTTGGGCTACGCTGCGTTTGATTGCACATGTGAGTCATGATTTGTCAATGGCAGAGTATATATCATTGCACGTAAGGAGAGTTGTAAGAGGATGACGTGTTTCAGTCTGGAGGGTAAAAGGATCATCGTTACGGAGGTGATCGAACACTACCGACAACTGCCCTGGTGTCACAAACTCTGTGCATCGCAATACAACGTCACTTGGCTGTGGCCCCTTGCTGACCGCTGCCACCGGCCTACTCTACAGGCGAGTAGGTCACACATTTGGGACTGAGTCTTGATCATACATTGTCCAAGTCGCACATTAATGCAGAGTTTACATCTCTGCACTCCCTTCGATGTGGTGACACCAAGTATGTGCCTGGCATCCCAACCACACTTGTCTGTGGGCCCTTGATGACTATGCCATCAGCCTACACTGCGGTCCAGCAGGCCTCACGCCAATCCAATCCAGTCCGTACCAGGCAGGACACGTCATCGCCGCTGACTGAACACCCGCTCGGATCTGGTGCTTTTGCCTCCGTCAACCACAAGTCACCCCCAAATGTCATGTTAGCGTCGTGTATTAGAGTTCCAGGAGGAGCTCGCTGGCCTGCGCTGACCGCTGCCTCAGGCCTCCACTGTGGTCGATTACGTCACACTATTCAAATTCAGTCTTGATTTATTTATGGCTGACTTGACGTCATTGTACAGGCCTCAACGCAGACTACATCCCCTTTCAGCCCCAGTGGCACTAAGTCTGTTCCCCAAGACACATGGACACTTACTGGTTGAACTTTGGTGGCGACTGAGTCCATGGACTTGGGGTTGTTGTGGCCATCATGTTGGTGATACTTACTTTGTGGCTAAAACGATGCAGTGGCATTCCACTCCTCCATTTGCTGCTTCCAGACAGTGAAGTACTGGGTATTTTAGACCCAGCGGTGCAGGGGCACACACCCTATGACTTCTGGGTTTCACCCTGTTCCGGACCTACAGAAACACAGAGTCCTCTGGGTGAAGTCAAAGAATCGTTTATTGGCTGCAGACCAATGACAGGTATCCTAGAAGTACAACATCGTGTATGTTCTCAGGAGACTGCTGAAAATCATAGGAACGGACTTCTCCTTAAGTACAAAATATCATGCTCCAGGCACACATTCCTTGGTTTACGATATGGTCATATAAAGGTATACATTACAAACGAAAAAGCAGAGTCATGATGACCATCCCACATTCCAGTTCGGCCAGCCCACAATGATTTACACAGTAAGGTTCAGATCCCATGTTTGAAGTAAATAGACCCCCCAATAAACATGAGCATCTCCTGTTTTGGGGAACAAGTCATAAAGCAAGAACAAGCAGGTGTGGAAGAGATTAGCCGGGGGATTGTGTAGAATGAAAGGATTTTATGACGGGTCAAACCCTGATGCTAATCACAGGTGGACGGAGGAAGGGGAGCTCGTGAGACCGGTTTGGCCCGGGGCAGCAGAGCCAGCTGCCCAGGTCACAGAGAAGTCAGAGGGAAAGCCCATGTACTGTGAGGCCCGTATTTACTCCATTATAGCCTATGTGAGGGCAATGACAAGATGGCCACTGCTTCCAAAATGGAACCCGCGTAGTTGAGCAGAATAACGTGTACACAGTGCATTCATAGCTAGAACGGTATATAAAGCACTCGTACATGCCGCATTTACCATTTGCGGTTCGCTAATACCAACATAGACAGGGGTAGGGCCCTGTCCCCTACGCGGTCCCGAATATTAAAGTACGACAGACCCTCCTTTTGCCCTTACATAGGCAATCACTATACTCATCTTAATCCGAGTCTAGGTCAATGTTCACGAAGTCATGGAGATGTTGCTGTAGCATCATCCTGTTACTTAGCTCGTCCCTCGATACAGGTTTCCTTACACATAAGGTAGCACAGAGGCCACATATCGCGGGAGCACACTGTATGCACAGACAGAACAGGAAAAGAATGGCTAAGATCATTCCAATGACCATCAGAACTTTCCAACCCCAGGCAGATATCAATTCCCAGAACCACCCCATCAGTGACCAATCTCCCTTATCCACGTGTATGGCTTCAGATATTTTATGGAGTTTGGAGATGGCTTGATACACTGTTGGAGCATTATCTGGTATGAAAATGCAGCAACTGGATTGGATGACCTTGCATACCCCACCGCGGTCTGCAAGAATAACGTCTAGAACCATGCGGTTCTGCAGAGTCATAAGGCGATCCGCTTGGAGCTCAGCTGTCAGATTACTAAGGGCACCAGCCGTTACATTGACAGTGGATTCAACCACACGAGTCAGCTGTCTCAGGTTCCTACTATTGACCATAGGTCCCCAAAACGGCAGGAAACCCAAGAAGAAGTCTCCTGCTTCCTGACCGGCAGTATCCTCCTTACTAATCACACCTCTCACAACTCTGGTCTTGTGATAGTCAGAGGCGGCAGTAAATGTCGGCGGTAGCAAATTCGCAATATAACATGTGCCCGAGAAATCAGGGGGCAACCATGTATATGCTCGGTCATGACAGATGAAATATGTGCCCTTGGCAGTCAAAAACGCAGGGGAAAACTGTGACGGGAAAGTGTACGTTTCAGTACAGTCACTTCTTCCCAGTTGAGCCCTAGGATTCTGACCATTACCCTGTAAGCAGAACCGACCCATGTGGGGTACGACCCAGATTGGAGATGAGATTTTTCGCTGTCTTTCACCCAGACTAATACTATACCCCGTCGCGTTCCATCCTACATAAGGTCTCAACTCTTCTTTGGGAATGGATGAGTATGCATCAATATCTCTACTCATATCGGCAACTCCTTTCATCAAAGCCTTATTATTGGTGATGGGTCTGATGGAACGCGGTTGGCGAGGGGAGTATGTATCTAGAGCATAGAGAAACATGGTTTGGAATGCCCATGACGATCCATTGTAACTGTACGGTAGCACCAGGTAGGGAATACCCTTGTTAATGGTATGGGGCATTAACCCACAGACCCAGCAATTGGTCGTATTCATTACCAGTTGGTGCTGGTGCAAGAGTTGGATAAACGAGTTATTTACAAACTCTGATCGTCTGGTCTGTTCGTGCTCAGGCAAAGGGTGAAAAGAGTGAGAGGAGGCAGTAGAAAGAGGTATAGGCTGTTGAGTGGGTGCAATGGGCTTTTGAGCGGAGAAAAACACAAATCCTACAATAAACATTATGATACTACACAGTGTAAAAAAGCACAAAAAGACAAAACATTTACTTTTTACAATTCTACACATCCTTGCGTTAAAGGTCATTTCCTCAATCGGTCTCTCCATCTTAAAAAACTCCATCCTCTACTCGGGCCGCTCGCGGCGGATGAGTTTCTTCTGCTAAGGAGTACGCCTGTCAGTCCAGGGAAACGCCCTAGACTAACCAGAACCGTCGACCTAGCGTCTTCGGCCTGTACCCCAAAGTCTTGGCACCGCGACCCTGCGGCAGAACCCGGATGGTGGTTCGAAAAACAAAAATCAAGAAAGTCCTTCAGATGGGAGAGCAAAAATGTCAAAAGGGAAATAATGAGGAAATCTTTATTTGTCCATGGGCCTAGGTCTCAAATTATAACGGAGACGGCCAGGTGCTGTTTGGTCTTGAAACAAAAGTTCAGGCTCAGTGGTGTCCAATCGATTTGATGGTGGCACAGCTTCCTGCAGAATATTGTCACTCTCTTGGTCTGAAACTGTGTCTCTTAAGCGTGCGTCACTGAATGGTACAAAGCGAGGTACAATGTTTGTCTCTGAGTCGGCGATACCCTCCTTGACCCACTGGTCATATGGCAGAGGCAAGGGGACTACTTTGCAGTGGGTACCATGAATCCAGTGCTTCTTCCCTTTCACTCGCACTGCTGATCTTGTCGAAAGAAGAACAAGATGAGGGCCGATCCAGCGAGGCTCGTCGTTGCTCTTGCGCTGGAAGTTCCGGACCAGGACCCACGAGCCAGGGTTGATAGGGTGTCCAGGAGGTTCAGAGGCTTGGGGAAGAGTATCATGTACCTGTTGGTGCAAAACACGCAGTTTAACAGTCAAATCATACAGGTAATCGAGCAGTACTGGATGCTCAATCTCACTGAACTTCGTAGGTCTCGGTACACCCCATACGTTGGCGGGACGGCCAAAAACGACCTCGTAAGGACTAAGTCCCACTCGTGAGTGTATGGTCATTCTAGTAGACAAGAGTGCTAAAGGCAGAGCGTCAGGCCATTTAAGACCGGTGCTCGCCTGGATTTTGGCCAGCTTGAGTTTTAAGGCTCCATTGTAGCGTTCTACTAATCCAGCTGATTGGGGGTGGTTTGCAGCGTGGAACTTCTGCTTTATCCCTAGCCCTTCACATACATTCTTCATCACTTTACCCACAAACTCACTTCCGTTATCACACCACACCATTCTTGGCATCCCAAACCTAGGAAAAAACTCCTTCACAAGGGCTTTGGCTGTGGATAGGGCAGTGTTATCTTTCAGAGGATAAGCCTCAATCCATTTTGAGAAAGCACAAACAACCACCAGTACATATTTCAGGTTGTTGCATCTTTCCATGTGAATAAAGTCCAGCTGCAAAACTTCAAACGGACATGATGGGGGTGCAAAGTGACCAGCCGGAGTTGGGGTTCCCCTACCAGGGTTGTACTTCAAGCATACTATGCAATTCTTGACCACATTCTCTGCACACTTGGGAATCCCACCATTCTGCCAAACTGGAGCCAACAACTTGCATATACCTTTCGTACTGATATGTGCCATTCCATGTGCCATAGTAACCACTGGAAGCACATATGCATCAGGCAACAACCATCGCCTCTGTTCTGTCAGATCAGTCCAACAACCATTCTCATCCAACTTACCCATACTTTCTCTCCACTTGCTTAACTCTTCCTCTGTGGCTTCAGCCTGAAGCGACTTCACACTCTCTATTGTGTTCTCACACATTCCAACATCATTAACCCATCTTGCGGGACCTGCAACATACATTCTAGTCTTCACATTCTGTGCCGTTTCTCTCGCGGTCTCATCAGCAAACGCATTCCCACGTCCAACATCATCTGTGACTTTCCTGTGCGCACTGCATTTCATGATCGCAACTTGCAACGGAAGGGTCAGTGACTCAAGGAGATCATTCACCAACTTGCCATTCTGAATTTTAGCTCCATGTGACGTCAGGAACCCACGCTCCTTCCACAAACGCCCAAAATTATGAGCCACGCCAAAGGCGTACTGGCTATCTGTGTATATGTTCACTCTCATTCCTTCAGACAACACACATGCTCTCGTGAGGGCGATTAATTCTGCTGCTTGGGCCGAATTATGTGGCACTCGTGCAGTTTCCACAACCGTGTGTAGAGTCGTGATAGCATATGCAGCAGTCGTGTCACCATTAGGGAGCTTGAAACAGGACCCATCTACCCATAAAGTGCCATCACACTCAGTCAGGGGAGTATCTTTGAGATCTACTCTCCCTTTCGTCTCTTCTTCTGTTCTGAACAGACAGTCATGTTGCTCAATCTCATCTGAGTCTGCTGGAATTGGCAACAATGTAGCTGGATTCAGCGTATTACATCTTTTTATGTGTATGTGATTAGCTAACAGTGTAAGTTCGTAGCCCGATAATCGTGCACTAGTCAAGTGTTGTGTCTTAGTTCTATTTAATAATGTATCTACAGCGTGTGGAACCATGACAATCAATGTGTTGTCCATTACCAAACCAGCCGATTGTCGGATGGACATCGCTGCAGCAGCTGTCGCTCTCAGACAGCTTGGCAATGCCCTCGCTACAGGGTCCAAGGTGGATGAAAAATATGCGCATGGGCGCGGTCTGTCGCCAAAAGGCTGTGTTAACACTGACAACGCACATCCATCTTTCTCGTGAACATACAATGTAAAAGGCTTACTGTAGTCAGGAGTACCCAACACAGGTGCTGAACATAACGCATTACGCAATTCCACAAAACTCTTCTGGCACTCTTCAGACCATGGGATAGGATTCGGCGTGTCTTTGGATGTTAAGGCTAACAAAGGCTTTGCCAATAAAGAAAAACTAGGGATCCAATGCCTACAGTATGAAGTGATGCCCAAGAAAGCACGCACTTCTCTCTGTGTCTTTGGCACACTCAACTGTGCAATGGCTTGAATTCTTTCTGGGGTCAGTTTCCTTCCCTCCTTCGATAAGAGATGACCTAAGTAGGTCACTTCTTGTCGACAATATTGCAGCTTAGAGAGAGACACTTTGTGATGGAAAGCGGATAAATGGCGCAACAGTGACAATGTGGCTTCTTTACAGATCTTCTCAGTATCCGCGGCGATCAGTAAATCGTCCACGTACTGAATCAGGATAGCGCCACTAGGTAGAATAAGTGCATCAAGCTGCGCTTTCAAAGCCTGACTGTATATGGATGGACTCTCACAGTAGCCCTGGGGAGCGCGTTTGAAGCGGAAGCTTCAGCCTCCCAGACTAAAGCCAAAAATGTCTCTGCTCTCTTCTGCAATTGGGATGCTAAAGAAAGCATTCTTTAAATCGATCACCGAAAACCATGCAGCAGAGGCTGGAATCATCGTTAACAAGGCAGTTATATCGGGGACAACCGGAAACTGTGGCACAACAATCTTATTAACCTCTCTAAGATCAATCACAAACCTGTAAACAGGTGGCTGTGAAGGATCCGTTCGTTTTAAGACAGGTAAGATCGGACTATTACAAACGTTGCCTCTTGTCTCTTCTATCACACCCTTATGAATCAAGTCGCTGACAATGTCTAACAATGCTTTCTGCCCTTCATTAGAGATCTTGTACTGGGGAATACGTGGCAGTCTGACATTAGCCTTTAAAGTCACCACATATGGTGGTATCTCTAAGAGGCCCACATCATTGGGACCAGTAGCCCAAAGGGCATCCGGAAGGGATGAAAATTCAGGTGGCATCGTGTTTTTAGACAAGTACATTGGGGAAATCACTGTCCTACCTAATGTAAGTTGTACTCCCGAAGGAGAACAATACAGTGTAGCGTGTAATCTTTTCAACAAATCTAATCCCAGCAAATTCTCACCACAACCTGTTGTCAGAATCAGGGGTGCTTTCAGCTTGCAAGGTCCAACAGAAAGTGACATGGGACTAGAAATCGGGTTCCTAACTGGGGCGCCAGAAAAACCTACTGAAACATTTATATCGCCAGACAAAGGTGCGCCAGGGAGTTTTGAATGCATGATTGAACTCTTTGCAGCACCAGTGTCTAGCAGAAAAGGCTCCGTTACATTGGCTGTAGTCACCTCAACATACGGTCCACTCTGATCCACTGGCACTGAAACAACTCCCTCTCTCTGTCTATGGCTGTCCTAGTAATCATTATTCTCTGCATCACCGTCCTCTGCATAATAATCATTATTATAATACTGGGCCGTATTGCTAGTCGCGTTAGCTTGCTGATCAAAGCTATTGATGGTACTTTGAAGCGGCAGAGGACGCGCGTTCTGGGGAACATTTCCACGCCCTCTGCCTCTAGGAGCTTGCTGACCACCCCTACCTCTTGCGCCATACATATTACCGTTCCGCTGCATTAATTTAGGGCAACTATATTTAAAATGACCTTCCTCTTTGCAGTATGAACATTGGTTGGGACCTACAGGGACACGTGGTTGGTAATACCCGTTCATTTGCTGATTGTTCTGAAACTGTTGGGGTTGGTGATAGACACCTTGGGGTTGCCTATAATTATTCTGACCTCCACGTGTCGGATAGGCCTGCTGTAAAAGGACCTTTGTCTTCAGTTCCTTCGTTTTCTTCTCCGTTCTATCTTTCTCGTCTTTATCTCTATTTTCATAATACTGTGCAGTAGCCAGTATTTGCGCTGAAGAAGAAACAGCCCAAGAACTTTCTGAATCTTTTAACTTTTTACACAGGTCAGGAAGTAAATTCTGCACAAACTTATCCACAAACAGCCGTTGGCCACCCTCAGTACTCATATCTTGCCCACTGTGATCAATAAACGTTTCTTCAAACCTAGTAAAGAAGTCTGACACTGTCTCATCTTTCTTCTGCTTGCATGCAGATAACTTGTCCCAATTTACGCGCATTGCAGGCATTAGTGTCTTCATATACGTGATGATTCTACCAGGGAGTTCAGCTACTAAAGGTTCTGGTTTCGCACCACCCGTTTGTCTAGCATCAGCAGCAACAATGTTGGCCCATGTATCCCCTAGTTCTGCATTGTGATCTACATTACGAATTGATCCCCATAGAGGCTGTGGAACAACATTGCCAAACAACATGTCTATATCGGCCAGATTCATAATGCATGACCCTGCCGTCTGTGACAACTCTTTATAATAACCTGCTGGGTTCTTACGGGGATCAGGTAAGGACTGCTTAAGCGCTAATACTTCAGAGCGCTTCCATGGAACATGCACCCAAACACACTGGAAATGCGCTGCCACAGCGGGGTTACCACCGACAGCTGCAACCGCTTCCTTCCATACCGGGGGAACTTCTCTCATGGGGTATTGTCGCGCTTTTGCCTTTTTCCCCACAAGGACCTCTTGTTCAAACAATGACTGTTGGCAATCGTCATTCCTAAGTGACAATACAACCACAACTGCTTTATCTACTTCGCGGTCCACAATTATACCAGTTCCAAAATCGAACCTCACTCTACACAATTCCTGCGGACTCGGATTTTTACCACTATCCTCTAATTCTTCACAGAGAATTTCGCACATTTTCTCGAACACATATCTCTGTTTAGGGGCATCCCATTGATGGAAAGTATTGACAACTGATTCCACATCATAAAGTGAAGGAAAAACGATCCATCTACGCGCCATGTGATCTATTACCTTTTTCTCATCGGGGTTAGGCAATTGGCTGCGCAGCTGCTTACGCTGTAAACCAGGAGTTGCACCAGATGACCCAAAGAGAGGAGACATTAATGTAGTAACCACATTAGCTAAGCGCTGTCGCGCTGAAGGAGAAGCTGAGGCGAGAACAGGGGGAAAAACAGAGGGAAGAAAAGAGGATGTAGAGACAGGTACTGGAGTGATGGAAGGAAGAGTGTTAGGGGAGGCAGTTACTGGATTAGACAAAGTCGCAGGAAATGCGGGGGCAGTTGGAAGCACCACTGGCGGCGCTTGAGAAGGCTGCGCTACAGGAATAGGAACTGGCTGCAAAGCAACTGGCGGTTGCGGCAAGGCTTGCAGTATATGCACTGGAGGTGGCATATTTACAAGCTGGGGAGGCGCCGTGGCAGTTTGAGCATACGGGGGTGGCGAACTCAACAAATGTGACATCAAGGGATCTTTCTCCTTTTCTTCTGACTCATCCTGCTTAGAATGTGGCAAAGCTGGGTAACATTTGTCAATCCCTAACTTGCGCTGCCTGTGCAATTGCTCATTCATTTGCTCCTCTTCATTGTCTTTAAATTGTACAGCTGCTTGCATTACTGACATACCTCTCTCTCTTTTATTCTTCTTCGCTAACTTAATTTCCTTCTGTTTGGCTTCCTTTCGCCATAAGCGGAAAGAGTCAAACATCGCCGGCCGGGCTTTCTTCTTAAACAATTTAATTTCCAGATTATCTAAAATATCGGTATCAAAACTACCATTTTGGGGCCATTTTAGAACACCATCTTTCCTGGTGTAGTGGATCCACACTTCGTTATATGCAATGGGGCCTACGCCATGTTTCACATAGAGCTCATAAGTTGGAGTTCCAACCGGAGGAACCGGACATGATTCCTCTAGCTGGAAATCTTTTCCACAACCCAAACAGAATAATCTACCAAATAGTCCAGAACCAGGCATCTTCGCTCACTAGTCTAGATCCAAACGTCAAAGGATTATCGAATACGATATTCTCGTGAATACACGAATCCTCTGGTTTTGGGGTTTGCAAACACCAAATCACCAATTACCAAATCAAACCAAACGATCCCGAGGGATACCAAAACAAATGGGAGACGCTCCACTTATACTTAACTGAATATTGCTGATCGATGGCGTCACCAGAAGACTCTCTCGATTGTTTCGCTCTCTCAAACTCGTCAAGGGTCCAAAACAGGTCGATTAATCAGGGCAGCAGTCCTTCGTAGCCGTCGGGATGCGGAGAACCTCGCAGAAAAGACTTTCGGACCACGTCGACATGCAGGGGTTGATGAAGTGGCGGCCTTCCTCCGGAATTTCCACACGAAGCTCCTCACGAACCTCTGGCTTGGACTGGTACCGCTGAAATCGGCCCCACGTTGGGCGCCAAACTGAAGTACTGGGTATTTTAGACCCAGCGGTGCAGGGGCACACACCCTATGACTTCTGGGTTTCACCCTGTTCCGGACCTACAGAAACACAGAGTCCTCTGGGTGAAGTCAAAGAATCGTTTATTGGCTGCAGACCAATGACAGGTATCCTAGAAGTACAACATCGTGTATGTTCTCAGGAGACTGCTGAAAATCATAGGAACGGACTTCTCCTTAAGTACAAAATATCATGCTCCAGGCACACATTCCTTGGTTTACGATATGGTCATATAAAGGTATACATTACAAACGAAAAAGCAGAGTCATGATGACCATCCCACATTCCAGTTCGGCCAGCCCACAATGATTTACACAGTAAGGTTCAGATCCCATGTTTGAAGTAAATAGACCCCCCAATAAACATGAGCATCTCCTGTTTTGGGGAACAAGTCATAAAGCAAGAACAAGCAGGTGTGGAAGAGATTAGCCGGGGGATTGTGTAGAATGAAAGGATTTTATGACGGGTCAAACCCTGATGCTAATCACAGGTGGACGGAGGAAGGGGAGCTCGTGAGACCGGTTTGACCCGGGGCAGCAGAGCCAGCTGCCCAGGTCACAGAGAAGTCAGAGGGAAAGCCCATGTACTGTGAGGCCCGTATTTACTCCATGATAGCCTATGTGAGGGCAATGACAAGATGGCCACTGCTTCCAAAATGGAACCCGCGTAGTTGAGCAGAATAACGTGTACACAGTGCATTCATAGCTAGAACGGTATATAAAGCACTCGTACATGCCGCATTTACCATTTGCGGTTCGCTAATACCAACATAGACAGGGGTAGGGCCCTGTCCCCTACGCGGTCCCGAATATTAAAGTACGACAACAGCTTCCACCCTCTGCATCATGCCCTGGAGGACACCTTCCCCTGTCCCCCGCAACCCTCCGCCACATACACCTCGGACATTGATGAGGACCCGCTCAGCTAGCGTGGCCCATTTGACTGCACCGCAAGTCACCGTCCCGTGGCGGGGTGCCTGTGCTGGCCGCAGTGCATCCGGGGCCACTAACTCTGTGCTGGTCAGGTCCGAAATCCCTTCTTCTGAGATGTTGGATGGTCTCTGAGGCGATGGCCTTGGGGTCATCAACGCCATATGTCTGTTGCCCTGCCCTGTCCGCTGCCCCTGGCCTTAAATGCGGCCCACCAGGGCTCACACATCAAATCGAGTCCTGACCAACCCGGACGTCGCATCACCGCAGGAGGCACACACCACCGCCGCCAGGACCAACTCCAACTACCAACTGCCAGTGTCGAAACAGTCGTACTGGCAGACTGACGGAGTTGCCCGTACCTGTCATGGATGCCATCTTCTGCCTGATCCTCTGCTCAGCACTCCAGGTGCCACTAGCTCTGTGCACCATGAATCATTGTCTATTAGTGTTTTGGTTATGTGTAGGCTGTCCGGTTTTAGGTTTAAACCTATAATAACTGATAAAGGGAAATAGCCCTCACCAGTATAAACATATATTTGCCTGTTTATCTGTCCAGCTTGTGTCCTTCCTGTTAGCCCGCCTACATCGCCGCCTTCCCTCCCCGCTCCCCGCTTCCCGCCACCACCGCAAGCCCCGCCCCTTTTTTCATTCTGTTCCCGCCCCGCTCCCGCCTCCCAGCTGCTCCGCCCACCCGCGCACTTGGCCTTTATATGGCGACCGTGCGACACAGGTAAGTGTGACCCACTTGTGGGACACCCCCGCGCCGCACGGCCACCAGCTGCTGCGTGTGCCCCTCAGCCTTGTCCCTGCCGCGCTGCCTGCCTCGCCGCCGGCTGACTCCGTTGCCGTTTGTTTTGCCTTTGTTTCTCTCGCCATTTGTGCTTGTCATCTGTATTCCCTGCCCGTGTTTGAGTTTCTTTTTCCCTTGTTTTGTTCGCCATTTGTGCTTAATAAAGTATATTTGCCTGTTTATCTGTCCAGCTTGTGTCCTTCCTGTTAGCCCGCCTACATCGCCGCCTTCCCTCCCCGCTCCCCGCTTCCCGCCACCACCGCAAGCCCCGCCCCTTTTTTCATTCTGTTCCCACCCCGCTCCCGCCTCCCAGCTGCTCCGCCCACCCGCGCACTTCGCCTTTATATGGCGACCGTGCGAACGCGCAGCGGTCACGCGCAGCGGGCGCGCCGATTGTGCGCCGAAGGCGCGCCAAAGGTAAGCCCGTCTGCGCCCGTCCGCGACCGGATCGCGACCAGCGCCAGGACCCCTGGCCCCCGATGCCGCCGACCGACCCGCCTGACGTACTCCGCCGCCACCCTCATCGCTCTCAACTCTGGCCGACTCCCAGAATGCCATCAAGCCACACCACGACGCACCCACGGACCTTTCAGCTGCCACGCCTGCAAATTCACCTGCATCCGGACCTGCCGCACACCAGCCCCCGCCAAGTCGAACAGCAGCAGCACCCACCTCAAGTGCATCCTGCTCAACACCCGCTCCGTCCACAGACACGCCATCGAACTCTGGAACCTCCTAGACGCCACAGCCCCTGACGTTGCCTTCCTCACAGAGACCTGGATGAACGCCTCTTCAGCTCCCGACATCGCCATCGCTATCCCAGAGGGCTACAAGATCGTCCGGAGGGACCGCAACGCCAACCAGATGGGAGGAGGCATCGCCATCATCCACAAGAACACCATCCGTCTCACGACCAGCACCGAGAACACCCTGACCACTGCCGAACACCTGCATTTCCAGATCCACACCAACCCGAACACCACCCTCAGAGGCACCCTGATCTACCGACCCCCTGGACCACGCACGCAATTCAGCGAGGACATCGCCGACTTCGTCAGCCCGCATGCCCTCCCCTCCGCTGACTACATCCTCCTGGGGGACCTCAACTTCCACCTGGAGAACAACAACGACCGCAACACCAGCACCCTGCTGGACAACCTCGCCAACCTGGGACTCAAGCAACTGGTGTCCACCCCCACCCACCTCGCCGGACACACACTCGACGCAGTCTTCTCTTCCAGCACAGACATCGACTTCAGCCACGCCACAGAGCTCCAATGGACGGACCACAGCTGCATCCACTTCACCTTCAAGAGAACGACGACCCACCACCACCAGCAACAGGCCGCCCGCAGAAGCTGGAACAAGATCACAGCAGACCAGCTCGCCACCTCCCTGAGCCAGCACCCTCCTGCCAGCTCAGCGAACCCCAGCCAGGCCGCCGTCAACCTCACGAAGTGGATCAGCATCTGCGCGGACGAGCTCGCCCCGCTGAGGACCCCGCCCAGCAGACCCGGAAGCAAGAAAGCCCCATGGTTCACCGACGAACTCAAGAGCTCCAAGAAGAACTGCCGAGCCCTCGAGAAAGTCTGGAGAAGGGAACCTACACCGGACAACAGGACCTCCTTCAAGCTTGCCACCCGGAAGCACCACCAGCTTATCCGCGCCGCCAAGAAAACAGCATTCAAGGAACGGTTGGACAACAACGCACACAACTGCAAGGAACTCTTCAACATCGTGAAAGAGCTCTCCAACCCCAGCGCAGGAAACAACGACATCACCCCATCACAAGACCTCTGCAACTCCCTCGCTTCATACTTCCACAACAAGATCACGGACATACACAACAGCTTCAACAACCAACCAACGCACACCATGACCGAACAATCACCCCCCACCACCACCCTCCACGCCTGGACCCCGATCAGCACCGAAGACACCATCCGCACGATGAACTCCATCCACTCCGGATCACCGACCGACCCCTGCCCTCACCACGTTTTCAACAAGGCCGACGCTGTCATCGCACCCCACCTGCGAGACATCATCAACACATCATTCAACACCGCCACCTTCCCTGAGAGCTGGAAACACGCCGAACTCAGCGCCTTACTCAAGAAACCAACAGCGGACCCCACCGAACTCAAGAACTACCGCCCCATCTCGCTCCTCCCGTTTCCAGCCAAAGTCATCGAGAAGACCGCCAACAAGCAGATGGCCGCCTTCCTCGAGACGAACGGATCCCTCGACCCCTCACAGTCCGGCTTCCGAGCCAATCACAGCACCGAGACCGCCCTCATCGCCGCCACCGATGACATCCGAGCCCTGATGGACAATGGAGAAACAGCGGCCCTCATCCTCCTAGACCTCTCCGCGGCATTCGACACGGTCTGCCACCGCACCCTAGTACAGCGCCTCAGTAACATCGGAATCCAGGACAAGGCGCTGGAATGGATCATCTCCTTCCTCGACGGAAGGACACAGAGAGTCCGCCTACCACCATACAAATCAGAAGCCTCCGAAGTCATCTGCGGCGTCCCTCAAGGATCATCTCTGAGCCCCACCCTCTTCAACGTCTACATGAGCCCCCTCGCGGCCATCGTACGCAAACACAACCTCAGCATTATCTCCTACGCCGACGACACCCAGCTGATCCTCTCCCTGACCAACGACCCCGCCTCCGCCAGAGCCAACCTGCACGAAGGGATGAAAGAGGTAGCCGAGTGGATGACGACCAGCCGCCTGAAACTGAACTCTGACAAGACGGAGGTCCTCATCCTGGGCTCTTCCCCCTCCGCCTGGGACGACTCCTGGTGGCCTCCAGCCCTGGGCACCGCACCCAAACCAACAGACCATGCACGCAACCTGGGCTTCATCCTGGACTCCTCCCTCTCCATGACCAGGCAAGTCAACAACGTCTCCTCGGCGTGCTTCAACATCCTACGCATGCTACGGAAGATCTTCCGGTGGATCCCCACCGAGACCAGGAAGACCGTCACCCAGGCCCTCGTCACCAGCCGACTGGACTACGGCAACGCCCTCTACGCCGGTACCACCGCCAAGCTCCAGAAGAGACTCCAGCGGATCCAGAACGCCTCGGCCAGACTCATCCTCGACATCCCACGAACCAGCCACATCACCGGACACCTGAGAGACCTTCACTGGCTCCCCGTCAACAAAAGAATCACCTTCCGCCTCCTCACCCACGCACACAAAGCCCTACACGACCAAGGCCCGAGCTACCTCAACAGCCGGATCAACTTCTACGCTCCCAAACGCCACCTCCGATCAGCCAACCACGCCCTCGCCGCCGTCCCCCGCATCCGAAGAGCGACTACAGGAGGAAGGTCCTTCTCCTACCTGGCCGCCAAGACCTGGAACTCCCTCCCGACCGACCTGCGCCTGACCCAAGACCACCTCTCCTTCAGGAAGAAGCTGAAGACCTGGCTGTTCGAGCAGTAGCGGCACCCCCCCCCCAGCGCCTTGAGACCCTACGGGTATGTAGCGCGCTCTATAAGTGTCACTGATTGATTGATTGATTGATAAACACTGAAAAAACACCTGCACAACCACAAAATAAATGCTGTTCAAAGAAAGGAAAAGAAGAGTGAAAGAGTAATTTTTTTTCTTTCTGTAGGGGCCAATACAATATAACTTTGTTATACAAGCTAGCAGCAAGAAAGACTGGGCTAACATTATTCTGCTTGAGTTTTGTTGTTTAGGGATGCCACTAAAATATTGTTTCTTCTTCCTTTTGCTTTTTGTGGTTTTTGGTGTAAAGATGCCGGGTTACGAAGCATGTTTTAGGTCTTGTTCAATTATTTTATAAACTGTAGAGAATCAGGAAATATCAAAATCATATTTGATATTTTGGCTGCTTTTGAGTCTTTCACTGATAGGTAAAATGGCTGGTTTCATAACAATCTTTCCCAATAAGTGCCATCACATTTATACACACAGAAAATGGGTAAAAACACTTGATACATCAGCCCCCAGTTTCTAGTGAGTCAGTATTGATAGTAGGTGAATTGCCAACACCTCAGGTTTAAACATTCAATGCAAGGTATAGTGACAAGTATATGTGAGAAGAGTGCTATCACCAAGATAATGCGAAAGTGGTGAAAACATGACACCAGACTTTTGGAAAACATGGAAAGCAGTGTCACTTGGAATACTCTGCAAAAAAGGTTCTTTCCACGTTCAACAAAGATTGGAGTGATATTGTTTGTATTTGAGGTGATTAAGCTACTTATATGAAAAAGTTGTTTGATGACCTGACAAAATCGATACCTGAGCTGAAGTGCTTCCTGTAAGAGATCCTTGACACTTGTTAGATGGTATGCTGAAAGCATCTTTAGAATCTTCAGAGTTAATGAAGAATTCTATTAACTTTTTAGTCCATTCTGGTGCACTGTTTTGTTATGCAGGGGAACTAAAACGCAAATATTTTTCATTTTGTGCTTTGTGTGGCATCAAAGAAAAGAATCATCTCACTGTGTCACTTAGCTGATGGTTCTCAGTCCAAGGGGTTGCGAATGCTATATTATCCATGTGGCAACCGTTTACAGAAGTTTGGCTCAGGGATGATGCCAAAGGAAAGAAACGTGAGGATCTTTGGTCTCAAATTGATAGTGATGTGAAAAAAGTACACTCTACTGCATTCTTAGATTTTTACAGGAAAACAGAACAGCTGTAGTATACATAATGAAAAAAACGAGTCTGAAAACACACGTGTCTGCCAAGTTTTCAGCATAATTTGTGTTAAACATCTCCTTGAGAGGAGGCTAGGCAACACGCTTAGTGACTTGGGAACTGCAACATGCTCCATGTTAGAGTGCTTGCCACTTGGTAAGCAAAGCAATGTTGAAGAGCAATTTAGGAACTTTTATTTTACAATGTCTGAGAAATGGCTTGCAGTGATGCATAGAAATGCCCCTTCTCCAACCATGGCATTTGAAGTCAATTAAACCTCACTGTGGTACTCTTACAAGTTGTAGATCCCTTCCATAAACGGGAATTTTCTCTGTAGTTTCAAACGTGCTGTTTCATTTTTGACCGCATTAATAACTCTGAGGGCATAAGGGCCAAGTTCAATGCAAATAATGCAGTTGCTGCCCAGAGAATCTTCAAGTGCACCAGTATTGGCATGGAAAGCTATGTCATTGGCCATCGATAGCAAATTGTATTCTGGCTGTTTTGGCATTGCCCGTCGCAAGGGTCAATGTTGAGAGGGCCCTTGTACAGAAAAAGGTTTATATGGGAAGGAAAGAGCAAGAGCACATGACCAAAGACTCACTGAAGAAGTATTGTATGGTTTACTGTAATGAGTTTTGTTGAACTTGGGGGTCTCTAGTTGGCACAGGTATGCACTTGTGACGAATAGGGACCCTCTCCTCTAGTCAGGGTAAGGGGGTACACTCCTAAAATAACCCCTGCTCACTCCCTTGGTAGCTTGGCACGAGCAGACAGGCTTATCTCAGAGGCAGTGCGTAAAACATTTGTGAACACATACAGTAACCAAGTGAAAACACTACAAATGGACACCACACATGTTTTATATAAAAAATAAGTATTCTTTATATAGATTTACCACAAGACCATTAAACGACAAAAATACACAATACTGTTACTTTAGATGGTAGAATTTTGCTTAGTTTTCTTTAGTTCTTAGATGCGACACTTTAAGTCAATGTACCTTTTAGATGTGACACGCCGGGCAACAAAAGTGTTGCAACGATGTTGATGCGATGAAGATTTTGGTGCAAAGAAATAAAGACGTGAAGATCTTCGAGATGCGGCACGCTTCTCCGATGTTGCGAAAAGACTCGACTCAATGCTTCAGCTGCAGCGGCGACACCCTTTACGCGATGCGACTACAGCGGCCTTGGCAGTGACACTCTTCTCTGATGTTTGCGAGACGCTTCCGCTCGATGTGATGTTGCAGCGGCGACACCCCTTTATGTGATGCGACAACAGCAACTCCGATGGCGGCACGCTTCTCCGTGGATGCGAGGCGCTTTTCTTGATGCGGTGCAATGCGACAACTACGATGGCTGCGATGGCGACACGCTTCTTCCTCAATGCGAGACTCTTCTCTTGATGTGGTGCAATGCGTCAGCTACAATGGCGACACGCTTCTTCGGTGTTGCGAGACACTTCCTGGATGATGCGAGACGCTTCCGCACGATGCGATGCTGCAGCAGCAACACACTTTACGAGATGCGACGACAACAGCTCTGACGGCGGCACACTTCTCCTTCTTGAGTCGCGCTTCCAGCTCCTTGCGATACGCAGTCCCTCAGAAGGCCCAACAACAGCAGCAGGCACTTCCAAAGAACTCTGGGGAGCTGGGGGGTGAAGTCTGTTGTTCCTGAGACTTCAGCAGGAGGCAAGCTCTTTTCCAAGCCCAAGGAGATCCTTCACAAGTTGCGCCAAAGTACACACAAAGTTTCTTTCTCCTCTCTTTGGCAGTACGGCAACCACTGCAGGCCAATCCCCCAGGTTCAGGGATAGTTTCCTCCTTAGCTTCTTCTGGTTCCTCCCTCAGCAGAAGTTCTTCTTGTTTTCCCAAAGTGATCTAAATTCTTGGGATCAGGGTCCCAATATTTATACCCCAAAATCCTTTGTCCTCTGAGGGCAGAGGGGCCTTTGCCCAGTCCAAACCAGTTCCTGAGCACTCTGTTTACCAGACTTCTCCTTTCGTTTCACAGCGTAGGGCAGAAACATTAGACGCCCCACAGGAGGTGGAGCCAGCATTGTGGAAGGCAAGTACAGCCCTGGAGCACTTTGTTGACAGGATTCCTTCTCTTCATTCACTGTGCAGGGCAGAGACATCAGCCGCTCCCCAGGAGGTGGAGCCAGAATTGTGGAAGGCAGGCACAGCCCTATTCAGGTCCCAGGTGCAACTCCTCCCACCCATCTAGATGCAGATCTCTCTATTCACCACTGGGCTGACTCATACTGTCTCTTGGAATTCCCCAGCCCTGTCACTCAAACTCCAGACAAAGGAATACACAGCCTAGAAGAAGCAGGTTTGAATGGTTAGACAAGAAAATGCCTACTTTCTAAAAGTGGCATTTTCGTACACAGAGGTGCCGATTCCGATCCGGTAAAACCCGGGTACAAATGGTCGTACGGAGCGTTTTCTCCGTCTGACTCGTACCCGGGAAAAACACCTTACAAACTCGCAAGTACGATTCGTACAGAAACACTATTTCCGTATGAGTCATAAAAAACACCGACCGGCAAGAAAATACATACAAATCTGAGTCTGGACGGCGCATACGCGACGTCTGGATGGAGTCAGGCAGCGTTTTACGGACCAGCAAGTACGAATCGTGCCGACGTCACTCCGCACGTAGCATTTTTTTCGGGAGCCAAAAACTGCCGGGAAATTGAGGACGACGCGAACAAGGAGCACCGGTACGTGACAGACAGCCATGGACCCCAACCTATACGTCATCCCGGCCCTCATAGCCAACGACCTCGTGTTCAGACACCGCAGAAGGTCAGAACAACCCCCAGGGGCAAACAGGGGGGGATGCAAGGGGCAGGAAACATAACCCACACCCCACAAAATACAAATACAACCTGCACATTAATTACCTCCATGGTCTGGTCACTTCGGGGGGCGTGTCCACCAATCCCACGTCCCGCCACAACGGGATGTGGACGCGTACCCGTCACCACCATAATGGTGTTACGGGACGTACCCATGCCCCCCAGAGCGTGGGTATGGTCCGTACACGCGTACCCCTACATCACCACTACAATGGTGGTACGGACCATACCCACGCCCCCAGAGCGTGGGTACGGTCCGTACACGCATACCCCTACATCACCACTACAATGGTGGTACGGACCGTACCCACGCCCCCAGAGCGTGGGTACGGTCCGTACCACCATAGTAGTGGTGATGTAGGGGTACGCGTGTACGGCCCGTACCCTCGCCCCCAGAGCGTGGGTACGGTCCGTACACGCGTACCCCTACATCACCAGTACAATGGTGGTACGGACCGTACCCACGCCCCCAGAGCGTGGGTATGGTCTGTACCACCATAGTAGTGGTGAAGTAGGGGTACACGTGTACGGACCGTACCCACGCCCCCAGAGCGTGGGTACGGTCCGTTCACGCGTACCCCTACATCACCACTACAATGGTGGTACGGACCGTACCCATGCCCCCAGAGCGTGGGTACGGTCCGTACACGTGTACCCCTACAGCCCCATTACATGATGGATACAAGGCGTACACACGCCACGGATGCAGGCGTACGGCTTGGTGCAGCACATCAGCTGTAAATTGGGGGTGGTGTATGGCCAGGACAGCAGTGTACCACAGCAAGGGTGCAAGTGGGTGGGTGGGTGCCAAGGAATACCAGCAGTGCCCAGACATATGAGGGGTGGGTGCAGAGGACCCCCAGCAGTGCCCAGACATATGAGGGGTGGGTGCAGAGGACCCCCAGCAGTGCTCAGACATATGACGGGTGGGTGCCTATCACTCCCAGCAGTGCCCAGACATATGAGGGGTGGGTGCAGAGGACCCCCAGCAGTGCCCAGACATATGAGGGGTGGGTGCCTATCACTCCCAGCAGTGCCCAGACATATGAGGGGTGGGTGCAGAGGACCCCCAGCAGTGCCCAGACATATGAGGGGTGGGTGCAGAGGACCCCCAGCAGTGCCCAGACATATGAGGGGTGGGTGCCTATGACTCCCAGCAGTGCCCAGACATATGAGGGGTGGGTGCAGAGGACCCGCAGCAGTGCCAAGACATATGAGGGGTGGGTGCCTATGACTCCCAGCAGTGCCCAGACATATGAGGGGTGGGTGCAGAGGACCACCAGCAGTGCCAAGACATATGAGGGGTGGGTGCAGAGGACCCCCAGCAGTGCCCAGACATATGAGGGGTGGGTGCCTATCACTCCCAGCAGTGCCCAGACATATGAGGGGTGGGTGCAGAGGACCCCCAGCAGTGCCCAGACATATGAGGGGTGGGTGCCTATCACTCCCAGCAGTGCCCAGACATACGAGGGGTGGGTGCCTATGACTCCCAGCAGTGCCCAGACATATGAGGGGTGGGTGCAGAGGACTCCCAGCAGTGGACAGAGCCATGGGGTGGGTGCAGAGGACTCCCAGCAGTAGACAGAGATATGGGGGGGTGTACATCATTATCAGATGACCACAGCTCCATGGGTCAATGTACGTATCCCTAACTTAGGACAATGATGATAGTGCCATAACAACACATCACTGACAGCAGTGTCCCACTCCCAGGAGGATGGATGTCATTCCCCCACTGCATGACACACCACATGTGGGTGTGAGGACAAATAACACATGCATAACCACCCCTGGCAGATGCAGCACAATACACACACTGAGATCATGCCACAAGACTGTATACTCATGCCACTACCTAATAAACTAAGAGAGCCAAAGAGAACACACACTGACCCGCACATCCCAGGACTGATAGGAATGTTCAGGTGCAGGGCTAGCCACCAAGATGTTGTCTGTCACCGAAGGAATCGGGTGAAGTTCCCACAGATACAAAGGCCACAATTGTGAGTCAGGTGTTCAAATACCCAGCAGGACAAGTACCATATGTGTACTAGGCTGGGATTACACACATGCATTGTGCGGAAAAGGGACAATGTCTTCATGAAGGCATGGCAAAACACTCTATACACAAGTACAGTGAGTACCAAGGATGGCACAGACTATGCAGCGGGACACATTGCTGAGCAGGCATGGCCAGAGTTGAAGGGATCCATCACCAGCCAAGGATATGTAGACACAGGACAACACAACAATTGTGCAACTCTCTGCAGGGGAGATGTCAGGTGACAGAGAGGAAAGAACACTCCTTGGGACAATGTCTCCAAACACAAAGAGCATACACAACAAAGAATCTTTGCAGAGACCTAGTGATGGCATGCAGATACCAGGTCGCACCCCATGAGCAGCAGAGTACAACATGTCCCTGAAACATAACACATGCCCACAACCCCAACTCCTGTAGCATCAGCATCAACATCAATACCTGAAATGCAAGACTTTACAAAGGAAAATGAAAAGGCTTTATTCAGCAGCAAAATAAGAATGTGTAAACTAGACTATTCACAAAGGCCAATGGCCAGCCCATTACATCAGTCCTTGGGGGGGACACATGGACATGCGTCTCCCCTAGCTTGCCTGCACATCACACCACTGTGTCGTCGACTGGGGGAGGCATCATGTGGGGAAGGACCAGGCACCGCAGGGACAGGAGGGGGAAGGGTAGGTGTGGTGGGTGCAGGGACGGACGACTCCACCACAGGGGGTGGGGCAGCGCCAAAGGTGGAGGCGAGCTCGGCGCTGCACACTTCTGCCAGTTCTTCAAGCGTCTCCCCTGCACCCGGAGAAACAACAGGCCCCAAAGAGGGGGGGGGGTTGGAGGGATGGGTTGCAGCGCTACTGGGGGAGGTGGTGGACAGGCTGGGGGACTTAACTCCCCTACCCGTGGAGTGCCTTGACCGTTTCCAGCCAGGTGAACTAGTGGGGCTGAGGCCCAGCCCAGCAAAGTAGGCCTCCTTTTCCGAATCTGGGGCAGGGGAGCCAAGGGGAGTGACATCGGAGGGACTGGGGAGTGAGCCATGTGGACGTGGAGTGTGGCTGCGTGCCTGCCTGTGTGCCCCAGACCCAGTGGGTGTGCCTGCTTCCCCTGAGTGTGCGTGTCAGGAGGTGTGCGCTTGCCCTTATGTGGTGGTGTGCTGCTACTGTCTGGTGGGGTGCGTGTGTGTGGATGTCTTGGTGGGCCTGGGACAGGCATGGTTGTGGGACTTGTGGATGGGGCAGGGGTAGGGGGGGACACAGCGCTGCAGGTTGATTCGCTACTGCCGTCAGTGTCGAGTCCATGGACCTCAGCAACCTCCGTTGGTCAGACATCGCTGATGACATGCCCTCCATATACGACACCATCTGTGTCAGCAGTCTGGTGTGGCCATGGAGGACAGTCAGGATCGATGTCTGCCCAACTTGCAACTGCCGCTGAATGTCCACAGACTCGGCAGTGAGGGCAGTAGGGGAGACAGGGGTAGGGGGTTACGGTGCCTGGCACGAAGAAGACATGTGGTCGCCTAGCACGGGCAGAAGGGACCTGAGCAAGTGGGAGGGCGGTGATGGAAATGGAGGGGGCGGCGAGAGATGTACTGCTGCTTTCAGCTGTGGGAGCAGCCTCTGCCCCCTCTGGGAGCTCAGCCTCAGACCCGTCTGCCTCGTAATCAGTGTTGGTACTGGGCAGGTCCTCCGCCTCACTCCCCTCGCCCTCCGTGCCACTAGATTCCAACGACTCCTCAGCAGCGGTGGCACCACTGCTCGATCCCTCCTCCACGTCCGTGCCAGTGTCTCCCTCGGTGTCCTCCGATGATGCTGTGGGCAAGGTGAAGAGACAGGAAAAAATCAGTCACCTGTACACATCTGACACATGAGTCCAAACAAAATAGGCAACACTGCATATCAGTAAAGGCATCATGAGTAACATCTAGGATACTCCCCACATATGTAAGCCCTGCACTCCCCAGTTGGTTGACCCACCATGCCACTTGGAAACAAAGAAAATTAGGACACAACAGCAAATAACTTGTAATCACAAGATCATGAGAAGCTAGTGTCTGGGATCAGTTGAGCATAGCAAAACTATGAAGGCATGCCACCTCTTGTTCACTGTGAAACAGACAGTATTGTCGCAACGAAGGCCAAATACCACATGCCAATGCAGAAGGTGTCCCCACACTCAGAGACCTGTGAGTACTTTTGACACCCCAAATCAATACATTGTGACTCCTGGAGAGTCACAACCCTTAACATAATGGACATGTCTAGCATGTGTGAATGTGGCACTCTGTGAACACAACACACATGTGTCTGTATAGCAGAAGTCACACAAGGAGGTGCACACCAAACTACATGTACACAGTCATTGTCTGAGCTGCCATAATCATTCAAATCAGCCACTGTTAGGCAGAAATGGCGTATCAGTAAGTACATATACATGGCACCAGGGTGGTCTGGATGACTTGACACTCGTAAGTTGGTATCAGCACCAACCAAGGAATAACCCAATTGCTAGCACACTGTGGGAAGATGTATATGTATGAACTCCAAACAAGTTTTGTTCAAACTGTGCCTTACTTTAAAATGTGCCAGCGTGTCCCTGGAAAGTGTAAAGGTGGTGTCTTGTGCACTTCCTTGGGAGACATCTGTCATGCAGGCACATCATTGTCCTTCACAACAAAACAACAAGGTCACGCATATGAAACATTGAGACATGTTGACAGGTGTAGTGAGTGCCAATGGACATTTTCTCTGAGTAACAACTTGAATCATGTCATTTGTCACATGGCTATCCGTCACCTGATCACACAGTTGGCTACACATATGACCTACTGACTGTCATCTGGAGTCCACACCCAGGACAAGCATAAGCTAATGGGCCTGCAATTGTTTAGCAAAAAAGCCTAGCTGTACTGTGGGTTCCCCCTCATGGCAAGCCAGAATGTACCCACAGATGTCAGCACACAAAGTCACAACTGTGTAGCATCTGAACCACACACAGGTGACAAAAATGTACAACCAGGATACATGATTGTCAAGAAATGACACTGGCAATGACGCACGAACATTAAGCACTGGCCAACATCACGGGGGCACTGCACGATGACTGTCTGTACTGTGACTCATCACACACAAGTCAGAACTGGCAATGAAACATCAGGCTTGAACATCTACACCCCTCCCGCACACAACCACCCATACCTGAGTCAATGTGACTGATACCGATCAAGAAGTGACACCTCTTATTCAGGGTTACAATAACTGTGCTTGAAAACTACCTTCATTAACACGACATCACCTTGTAGGGCTGGCAAAACATATTGGTCACAAACAAACTTCAACAGATTGTTGTGAATAGCCACACAGGCACTGCCCAGTGTGAGTATGCACAAGCAAACTGGTGTATCCCTGTCCAGTGGACAAATGTATCACACATGTGAAAAATACTACCTAGGCCAGGGAACAATGCCACAGAGGCAGTGCCATGATGTACCCACAGTGAATGTGCACAGTGTTGGATGACTGAGGAAATTCGATTTTTTGATCTCGATCGTATTGACCCGCCATTTTGTAAACCGCCGCCATTTTGTGTTGCCCTCACTCAGGCAGCACGGCGAACAAAGTCTTTTCTGCTTTTCCTGCAATATTAAGTCAAAATAGCCTTCTGCCTCTGTTTACAAAGCTGGTGTTAGGGACTGGCCAAGTACACTAATCCTTGTCTGGTTTTTCTAATCCCTGTCTCAACTATCTGTTGGTTCACACTATTCTCTTCTGACTTTATCTTATCTTCTGGCCTTCGCTGTCTTCTGCTCGTATTCTCTCATTTCACAACTGTCCTCCAAAACACACATACTATCTCGCCACCTGCGAGTCAGCTACGGACACGTTAATAGATTAACCCATAAGGGGAAGCGACAAACACAGTTGAAGGAGAGGCTTCTTCGGGTTACTCGATACTTTGTTTTTCAATCTTCTCTATTGGCTCTATCCTATCTTAAACTTCCCTCATTGGTTCTCGAAGTGTGCACTGGGTGTGTTTTCTAGTTAATGTATATGTCTCCTATACATTATAAAAAATTGTACGCCACGGAGTGAAGTGGCAGTCTCCTGAGAACATACCGTGTGTACTTCTAGGACAACTGTACTAGCTGCAGCTAATAAAATCTGATCTTTTACGCCGACAGAGTGTCCCCGTGTCTCTGTTAGCTGAAGCAGGAGAACCCAGGAGATTAAGGCGTACCCTGTGCCGCCAGACCCAAAAGGTTCTGGTTCTTCAACTGGCGCCCAACGGGGGGCGGTTTCAGAGGTAGTGGTTTTGCCTGAAGGTCGTGAGGAACCCCGAAAGAAAATTCTGGAGGAATCGCGAGCCACGTCAAGCGACCCCTGTATGTCGAAAGTGGTCCGAAGGTCTTTTGCAGCGTGGTTACTCCTTCCTGACGGCTACTGATGACTGCTGCCCTGACTGCCGCCCTGCCTTGGCCCTCTTTTTGGTGATGTATGGTAAGGCGAGATGATAGACGGGCCTCTGTTGGTGTAAGAAGATATCTTAGTTAAGTATTGGTGGGTCGCTCCCACATTGGTTCTTTGGTTCTTTGGTTCTTTGGTTCTTTGGTCCTTTGGTTCTTTGGTTCTTAGGTTCTTTGGGTCTTTGATTCGGGTATTGCAAAACCCAAAGCCGAGGGGTAAGTACATTTGTGCTGTGTTGAGTAATTTAACCCCCTTGATGTTTGTGAACAGTCCAGTGAAATAACGATGCCTGGTCTGACTAAGTTTAGGAAACTTTGTTGCTTTGGTTGTAATAGGGATTCCCGGCTGTAGGACTCTTGTCCGATTCCTTCGGTTGGAACTCCCACTTATGAGCTCTATTCTAAACATGGTGTTGGCCCCATTGCCTTTAACGAGGCATGGATCCGATACACGAAGAATGATGGTGTTTTAAAATGGCCAGAAAATGGTAGTTTTGAGCCTGACATACTAGATAATTTGGAAGCTATTAAAAGAAAAGCCCGGCCGGCAATGTTTGACTCTTTCCGCCTTTGGCGTAAGGAAGCCAAACAGAGAAAAATTAAGCAAGAAAAACGAGATAGGAAAACACACGGTATGACAATTATACAGGCTGCTCAACAATTTAAAGATGATGAAGTCGATAATTCGATGGAAATTTCAGAGAGACAGCATCATATGGGGATAGATAAATGCTATCCGATGCTGCCAGCTTCCCCTTCCGATAAAAGAAAGGATTCAGAGGAAGATCCATTGATGTCTCACTTATTGAGATTGCCTCCGCCCTATGTACAAGGTGCTAATGCACCCCCGTTGTTTCAGCCTGCTCAGCCGCCAGCTGCGCCTCCGCTTGCTCCGGCTCTTCCACATTTGCCCCCTCAAGTACTGCCGCCTCTGCCAGTTTTGCCTTCAACTCCTTTGCCTTCATCTTCTTTGCCCTCTGCTCCCCCGGTAATTACCGATTCCTTTTCAGTTAGTCCGACTAATACTTTTTCCCCTATCCTTATGTTCAATTCTCCGTCTATGCGTAAACGACTCACAGATACGGTCTCTGGTCTTTTATCTCCTTTCTTTGAAGCTTTAAATGTGTCTCCGGCTTTTTCTCGAAGACAGTCTTGTAGTCAGTAACCAGCTTCCGAAGAACGAGAGAGGTTAAACTCTCTCGCTCGTAAATGGATTGAGAAAGGTCCCCAGTATAATGTGCCCGACATCATGCCTACCTTCTCACAGTGGAATGCGCCTATGCAGAGATATGTTTTCAATGTCATGTGTGATACTCTCGTTAAAGGATGGGAGGATATGGATTTGGGTTCGGTTCCTCAGGGTCTATTAGATATTCAAGCTGATTTTGATAAGGGTCTCATTGTGGGTTCCAAGGTTGAGGACGCCGTAAAGCGACTTGTTACCTTTAGAACCTTATTTACCTCACAGACTTTTCTCGACTCCGATCCCTTATTTAGGTTGACACTGAAAAATAATCCAATGAGAGAGGTTCCCCCAGTGTGGAGAGAAGAGGTTCCAGCAGCAGGTGCTAATCTAGCTATTCCTGCTCACTTCCAGCGTATATGGGTACATGTTCCCTGGAAAAGATCTGAAGTTTTGGCTCTTAAACAGTAAACAGAGGTAGAGGTCGAGGTACGTTGACTCAAGAACAGCGTTCCCTTCCTCCTCCTAATTCCGTGAACTACTTTGATCAGCAGAACGCTCGGTCTACACAGTACTACAATGAGGATTGTTATGTTGAAGGCAATAATGAAAGTCTTCACGCTAACTAGGACAGCCATGGACAAAGTAAGGGAGTTGTGTCGATTCCAGTAGATCAGAGTGGACCTTATGTTAATGTCACTACAATGTGTGTTTCAGAGCCATTTCTTTTAGATACTGGTGCGATGAGAAGTTCTATCATTCATTCAAAACTCCCTGGGGCACCTTTGTCTGGCTTAACAAATGTATCTGTAGGTTTTTCTGGCGCCCCAGTTCGTAATCCGGTGTCTGGCCTTTTGCCTATTTCAATTGGCCCTTATGATTTGACGAATGGTTGCGGCGAGAATCTATTGGGCTTAGATCTACTAAAAAGAATACATGCCACAATATCTTGTTCTCCTTCTGGTGAATATCTTACTCGAGGACAGAGATTGACTTCTCCAATGTATTTGTCTAAAGATCAATTCCCACCCGAATTGCTCTCTCTTCCAAATGATGTTGGTCCAAATGATGTTGGTTATCTTGAGATCCCACTGTATGTTGTTACTTTCAAGCCCAATGTTGAATTGCCACGCATTCCTCAATATAGAATTTCCACTGAAGGTGAAAAAGCGCTTTTGGAAATCATTCACGATTTGATTCAGAAGGGAGTGGTTGAAGAAACGAGAGGAAACATATGTAATAGCCCTATTCTTCCTGTTCTTAAACGCACTGATCCTTCTCAGCCTACTGTTTACCGTTTTGTGATTGATCTTCGGGAGGTAAACAAAATTGTTGTACCACAGTTTCCAGTTGTCCCAGATATCACTGCGCTGCTGACAATGATACCTTCCACAGCGGTTTGGTTTTCTGTTATCGATCTAAAAAATGCTTTCTTTAGTATTCCCATTGCCGAAGAAAGTAGAGATATTTTTGGCTTCTCTCTTGGAGGCCGAAGCTTCCGGTTCAAGCGCGCATCTCAAGGCTATTGTGAAAGTCCTTCTATTTATAGTCAAGCTCTGAAATGTCATCTTGATGTTTTTTCTTTGCTGTCTGGTGCTGCTCTTTTTCAGTACATGGACGACTTGTTAATTGCTGCTGATTCAGAGGAAATATGTAAGAATGTGACGGTTGCATTGTTGCGACACTTGTCCGATCTTAATCATAAGGTTTCACCTTCCAAGCTACAATATGTTCGTCGAGAGGTTACCTACTTGGGTCATATCTTCTCAAAGGAGGGAAGACGATTAACCCCAGAATGTATCCAAGCAATTGCGCAAATGTCTGTGCCATCCACACAAAGAGAGGTACGTGCATTCCTGGGTATTACTTCCTATTGTAGGCAGTGGATCCCTAACTTCTCTCTGTTGGCCAAACCTTTGTTGGCACTCACTTTGAAAGATACGCCTCAGCCCCTTCCGTGGACTGACGAATGTCAGAGGAGTTTTGCTGACTTACGTGCTGCTTTGTGTTCTGCTCCTGTACTAGGTACTCCTGATTATAGTAAACCTTTTACGCTCTACGTTCATGAAATAGAAGGTTGTGTGTTGTCAGTCTTAACGCAGCAATTTGGAGACAAACAGCGGCCATGTGCCTATTTCTCGGCTACGTTAGATCCAGTAGCTAAAGCATTGCCTAGCTGTCTTAAAGCGACAGCAGCAGCAGCTATTTCCATTCGTCAATCGGCTGGAGTGGTGCTAGATAATACTCTCATTTTTATGGTGCCACATGCAGTGGATACTTTGCTAAACAGAACAAAAACACAGCATCTTACGAGTGCTCGTTTGACTGGATATGAGCTGACGCTTTTGGCTAGTCACGTACACATCAAACGATGTAACACTTTAAATCCAGCTACCTCGTTGCCTCTTCCAGAAGAGAAAGGTGTTCAAGAACGACATAATTGTTTCCTCCGTACTGAGGAAGAGACAAAAGGTAGAATTGACTTGACAGATACGCCATTAATGAATCCGGATGGAACGCTATGGGTAGATGGTTCTTGTTTTATGCTCCCTAATGGAGAGACAACTTCAGCTTATGCGGTTACTACTTTGCATATAGTCGTGGAAACAGCACGCATCAGACATAACTCAGCTCAGGCAGCCGAACTGATAGCCTTAACTAGAGCGTGTGTGTTATCCAAGGGAAAAGAGTGAACGTGTATACCGATAGCCAATACGCTTTTGGTGTAGCATTCAATTTTGGACGTCTGTGGAAAGAAAGGGGATTCCTTACTTCCCATGGCACTAAGATACAACATGGTCAGTTAGTGACTGACCTTCTTGAGTCACTTGCTTTACCTACCCAGATAGCAATTGTGAAGTGTAGTGCGCACAAGAAGATTACTGACGATGTTGGTCGTGGAAATGCAATTGCGGACGAGGAAGCTAAAAAGACAGTCAGAGATGCTACAAGTCATATGTATGTTGCGGGCCCCGCAAATTGGGTCAGGGAAAGAGGAATGTATGAAGACACAGTAGAGAGTATTAGATCAATTCAAGAAGAGGCTACAGAGAAAGAATTGAGTAAGTGGAAAGAAAGTACAGGAATGTTAGATGAGATGGGATGTTGGGTAGAATTATCAGATCACCAATGTTGGCTGTTACCAGACGCCTATGTACTACCTGTAGTTACTATGGCGCATGGTCCTGCCCACTTGAGTGCGAAAGGAATATGCAAGCTTTTGGCTCCAGTGTGGCAGAACGAGGGAATACTGAAGTGTGCAGAAAATGTAGTGAAACATTGTATCATTTGCTTAATGTACAATCCTGGAAAGGGAACCCCAACTCCAGCAGGTCATTTTGCTCCTCCGACCTATCCATTTGAGGTGTTGCAAATCGATTACATTCACATGGAATGATGCAACAATCTCAAATATGTTTTAGTGGTGGTATGTGCCTTTTCCAGATGGATAGAGGCATATCCCCTGCTCTATCCACAGCCAAAATACTTTTAAAGGAGTTTCACCTAGATTTGGGTTGCCGCGCATTGTCTGGAGTGACAATGGGAGTGAATTTGTGGGTCAAGTCATGCAAAAAGTTTGTGCGGGTCTTGGCATCAAACAAAAATTCCATGCGGCAAACCATCCACAGTCAGCGGGTCTAGTGGAGTGCTATAATGACACTCTAAAGCTTAAACTGGCTAAAATACAAGCCAGTACAGGCCTTAGTTGGCCCGATGCCCTACCTTTGGCTCTCTTATCCACCAGAACGGCTGTGCATTCTTGTTTGGGACTTAGACCTTATGAGGTTGTTTTCGGACGCCCAGCTAATGTATGGGGAGTCCCTCGCCCTAAAAAGTACTCTGATATACCATTGATTACTTGCATGACCTCACAACTAAATTGCGTATTCTTCATCAACAGGTTCAGAGCGCTTTGCCCGAGGCCTCCACAGACTCAGGTCATTCCATCCAACCAGGTGACTGGGTCTGTGTGAAGAATTTCCAAAGGACGAAGAATTTGGAGCCTCGCTGGAAAAAGCCTCGTCAGGTGCTACTAACAACCCGTACAGCAGTGAAAGTTGAAGGAAAGAAGAATTGGATTCACGGTGTGCACTGCAAGAAGGTGCCTTTGCCTTTGCCTTTCGATCAGTGGGTCCGCAAGGGTATAAGAGACTCTGAAAGTGAGAAGGTTCCGCGATTCATACCTTTTAGTGATGCACACTTGAATGGAACATTGTCAGGGAAAGAAAGCGACGACATTCTCCAGGAAGCTGTACCACCGCACCTTCATCTGAATACCACAGATCCACGAACATTGTTTCAGGATCAGACTGTACCTGATAAGGCTTGTTATAATTTGAGACCTAGACCGAAGAAGAAAACTTGAGATTCTCTCTTCCATGTAGTTTCTACCCCGGTTGCAGGGTCACGGTAGGAGTCTTGGTTGTGACCTGAGTAGTGACAATAGGTCTGCAGGACGTGCAGTGTCATAGGACAGCAGATAATCATAACCAAGTGATTGAGGAAGATTGCCGTGAGCATCCACTTAGAAGATGGATACTACATTAGGAGAAAAAGAGAGAAAGGAAAAGATGAAAAACTACTGTAAATTAATATATAGTCGTTGTGGTATAACCTTATGTATTTTCATATTATTGTGTATTTTAATGGCGTGTATAGGTTGGATTGTTCATGCTATGCAGCAAAAAGTTGTCCCTTCTTCTATCACTGTGCCTTCTTATTCCACTATCTCTCCACATCTTTTTCATACACTTCCTCAACATGAACTGATTCGAAGAACCGAATATTACAATAACTCTTTTATCCAGTTATTACATCAACACCAATTAGTGATTAATTTAATACAACCGACTGTTGGGTGTGTGGACTAATGCCCCATGCCACAGAAAAAGGGATGCCATATTTAGTCCCTCCGTTCTCTTATGAAGGTTCTGCTTGGGCTTATTTTGTAATCTTCTCTAATGCTTATCAAAGCCGATTTAAACGACCTGTCAGTTCTTATATTGGTGGACCAGATTTCAGTCATAGTTCATTAATAAAGGGAATGGTAGCTGTGGCTAAAATCATGGAAAATAGTAAAATTTCTATTTATGAGAGAAAAGCATACACTAATTGGAACGTCACCCATTATATCACTAGTCTTAGTGATAAGGTTAAACAGGGAAAATCTCCACCAATTTGGACTATACCTCATCAAGGCAATTTCTGTTTGCAAATAAATGGTCAGACTGCTGACACCGAACAGAGAAAAAGCTTTTGCTCCCATACGTACATCCATTCATTCCAGAATTCGCTGACGTTAGTACCATCTCAGGGCACGTATTTTATCTGTCATGATAGAGCCTATACATGGTTACCAACTGTTTTTTCAGGAACCTGCTATATAGCTTTCCTTCTTCCCCCTACATATAATGCTTCTTCAAATTTTCATAAAAACAGATATGGCAGAGAAATTATTGATTCCAAAGATACAGCAGGACAAGAGGGAGGAGACTTCCTAAAAGGATTTCTTCCTTTTTGGGGTCCTATGGCAACCAGTAGGAATATGAGGCAACTGGTTTGTGTAGTAGAGACTACCATAGACATCACTGTAGGAGCTTTAAGTAATATTACAGTGGAACTACAGGCGGATCGTCTTATGACATTACAGAATCGAGTTGACTTAGATATTATTCTTGCAGATCGTGGTGGAGTCTGTAAATTGATCAAATCAAGTTGCTGTATTTATATACCTGATGATGCTCCGACAGTATACTAGGCCATCTCTAAATTACACATAATCTCCGAGTCGATTCAACAGGACGAAGGAGATTGGTCGTTATTGGGGTGATTTTGGGGACTACTGTCCAAATGGGGTTGGAAGGTATTAACATTCCTTGGAATGGTTTTGGCCATCATTTTCTCTTGTTGTCTCTGTATGCACTGTGGTCCCGCCATTTGTGACCTTTGTGCTACTATGTGCATCCCAAACCCTAAGTCACAGAGAACAGAGAATATCAAAATGATGCTGCAACAACAGCTTGATGACCTCATGACCATTGACATCGACTCAGATTAACATGAGTCCGTATATTATTGCCTGAGTTCTGGCAAAAGGAGGGTCTGAGGAAATTCGATTTTCGATCTCGATCATATTGACCCGCCATTTTGTAAACCGCCGCCATTTTGTGTTGCCCTCACTCAGGCAGCACGGCGAACTAAGTCTTTTCTGCTTTTCCTGCAATATTGTGTCAAAATAGCCTTCTGCCTCTGTTTACAAAGCTGGTGTTATGGACTGGCCGAGTACACTAATCCTTGTCTGGTTTTACTAATCCCTGTCTCAACTATCTGTTGGTTCACACTATTCTCTTCTGACTTTATCTTATCTTCTGGCCTTCGCTGTCTTCTGCTCGTATTCTCTTGTTTCACATCTGTCCTCCAAAACACACATACTATCTCGCTACCTGCGAGTCAGCTATGGACACGTTAATAGATTAACCCATAAGGAGAAGCGACAAACACAGTTGAAGGAGAGGCTTCTTCGGGTTACTCTATACTTTGTTTTTCAATCTTCTCTAGTGGCTCTATCCTATCTTAAACTTCCCTCATTGGTTCTCGATGTGTGCACTGGGTGTGTTTTCTAGTTAATGTATATGTCTCCTATACACTATAAAAAATTGTACGCCACGGAGTGAAGTGCCAGTCTCCTGAGAACATACCGTGTGTACTTCTAGGACAACTGTACTAGCTGCAGCTAATAAAATCTGATCTTTTACGCCGACAGAGTGTCCCCGTGTCTCTGTTAGCTGAAGCAGGAGAACCCAGGAGATTAAGGCGTACCCTGCGCCGCCAGACCCATAAGGTTCTGGTTCTTCAATGACACACATGAGTAGGAGGGCAGGCTGTGTCAGGGGACTGTAGTGTGCACACTGCTCCATGGTCCTGGAATGAGCTGACTGTTACAGGAGCAACCGTCCCGGCACTAAGCATATGTCCCACTCATGCACATCATGTCTGAGGCCACAACATTGGTAATGCATGCTGCAAGTCTGTTCATTTGAACCCTCACACTCCTATGTTGAGACTCAGCATCAGTGCCAACAATTAAGCACCCCAAAATGACCAAACAGGACAGGGCACAGGCAGACCACCCCCACACATGATGCTGAAAGCAGTGTGCACCTTGATAAACTGGCAGCCTAGATGACCGTGTGCAATAGTGATGGCACACAGACCAGGTAACACATGTAAAGGAGGGGAAGGGAGGAAGAACAGCACAGGTTGACTTTGGGGAACTGGATATGCACTGCACATATATAGCCTGGCAGTGTATCCAGGCGACTGAGCAGATCCAAAAGCTGGCGACACACAACAAACACACATGTACCTACCCCCTTCCTGCTGCTGTAACTCCCGTATCCACCCATCCAGGTCAGGGAAGACCACCGCCAGGACACGCCACATTTGGTGGGTCAGGCGCCGGCGCCCACCATGCTTGCGAGGCTCCTCCTCCTTCAGCATGACCCGGGAGATCCTCCGGGTCCAGCACCGGATGTCCTGCCATCTCTTCCTCACTTGTGGCAGGCGCCGCCTGCGACCCTCCACCGATTGCACGGCCTTGACGGCATCCTTCCAGATCTTCCCCTTGTGGTAGGGGGATACCTGTGTGTATGACAAAATGGGACAACATCACTACACCTGCACCATGTCACAGAGACACACATGTGAACATCTTTGATCTGTTGAACAGGGCATAGTATGCTGGCAAGTAATAGCACCTTAGTCATAGGGACTTTTTCCACTGTGGGCGCACCAATGCACAACATGGCATAGTAAGTGCACAGGTGGCATGAGGGGTGCGAAACAATCCCTGATCATGGCACACACTGTGCATCCCAAGCAACAGAAGGCTGATGGACAGCACCGAAAGCAGTCACATGCCCCAGGCCACTGACAAAACCTCAGCAGAGTATACAGACACACACTGGCACACATCAATCACCTGCCATTGCCAACTGCGGATGCACACCTCACTCTGCACATGTGCCACTTGCCAGGGGGGGTCACAGGTGTGGGGCTAGCTCAGCAAGTCAGACACACAGCACGGCTTACTTCACACATCAGATGGATTGAGCAGTTGCCTCCTCCATGCAGCTGTGGTGCAACACTCCACATGGACACTCACCCACATGACAAGAAACAATCACACACATCAATGTCCAGGGGGCGTACACATCATTTGTACACTCTCACCACTCTCACCACAGCTCCACTCAACTCTCACACACATCTGTGGGTGCAGTCACCTGTCACACCGGGGTGACCACTGAATCACCGCAGGACAATAGAACAAGAATGCCCAAGAGGATTAGGCTGGCCAAATGTGCCATGCACTATGCAGTGAATGTCACAGTAAGCACAATGCAAGTGAGGAGTGCACACATGAACTACATCAAGCCCTGCATGAGAGACATAAGCCACCCCCCCCGGGACCCACTCCAACCAACATTGCATGTCTGTCACACCTGGCCACAATGCCAGCAGTTACAGACACAAGAAAGGTGCATAGGCAAAGGTAGTGGAGTTAGCACTCACCTTCTCCCCTGGTCAACCATACAGCATGGGGTACTGTGGGAGGATCACATCCAGCAGGGCCTGGTTCTCCTCCTGGGTGAAAGGATGGGCCCTCTTCACAGTCCTTGACATGGTGCCAGAGGGAGACAATACAGCAGCAGTGGTATCGACTGACATGTTGTGCAGGCCAGTGCCCTCTCATGGGTTCTGGCTGCCTTATATCTGCCTTGCTGGCCTATTTCATGTACAGGAGGACAGAGTGATTGGTCAGAATCATTTGCATCCTACGTTTCCTCCAATCCCTTTAAACATACACCAGTGACAGCCTTTGCATCTTACGATTTTGCAGCATGATGTCAAGTCAACAACCACTTTGCTACATTGTTAAATGTGGCCAACTGATTTTTCCAGACCACATGATGTACAATTTTGAACGTGAAACTCGGTATCCATGACAACCAGCATGCATTTTGGCCCTAATACTTGTCCCTCATGTGTCCCCATTGTAATTCTTAACTCCCCACACAGGTACGGCGCGTTTCACACGTACCCCTAGGGCACCATCACTACAGTGATACGGGCCGTACTCACGCATGTACGGGCCATACACGCGTAAGTACGGCCGGTATCACTATGGTTGGGGTTACTGTAGGTCCTAGTGATACGGGCCGTACTCACGCGTGTATGGGCCGTACACGCGTGAATACGGCCTGTATCACTATAGTTGGGGTTACCGTAGGTCCTAGTGATACGGGCCGTACTCACGCGTGTACGGCCCGTACACGCGTGAGTACGGCCCGTATCACTATAGTTGGGGTTACCGTAGGTCCTAGTGATACGGGCCGTACTCACGCGTGAGTACGGCCCGTATCACTAGGACCTACGGTAACCCCAACTATAGTGATACGGGCCGTACTCACGCGTGTACGGGCCGTACACGTGTGAGTACGGCCCGTATCAATATAGTTGGGGTTACCGTAGGTCCTAGTGATATGGGCCGTACTCACGCATGTACGGCCCGTACACGCGTGAGTATGGGGTTACCGTAGGTCCTAGTGATACGGGCCATACTCACGCGTGTACGGCCCGTACACGCGTAAGTACGGCCCGTATCACTAGGACCTACGGTAACCCCAACTATAGTGATATGGGCCGTACTCATGCGTGTACGGGCCGTACACGCGTGAGTACGGCCCATATCACTAGGACCTACGGTAACCCCATTTATAGTGATACGGGCCGTACTCACGCGTGTACGGGCCGTACACACGTGAGTACGGGCCCTACACACGCCCTCAGAGTGTGTGGACTGCCTTTCACAGCTTACACTAGTGATAGGAGGCACACACGAAAGAAATGGAGGCGTCAGACTCGCACAAGGCTGTACATCAAGTCATTGTCAGTGCAGTCCTTCATGTGCAGGGCCTAGGTGTGTCAGGCAGTGATGTGGCACATGTCTCCTCATGTTGTGGCACAATCGATGTGTGAGGAGCTGTTTACACATGTCATGTGTGATGGGGCACTACATGGCACACTTCCCATTCACACTTTGCACATGTGTTCATGTAGGACACACGTGTCAAGCACTGCATCACTGGTATGGCACAGTCAGCAACACCCGCAACTGTTCCCTGATGCCTGGTACACGGATAATTACACCTGACATGTGACTCCCAGCGTGCCACGATGTGACTATGTCAAGTGTGTGTCATGTGTTCCCATGAGTTTTCCGTTGGTGTTCCGTCAAATCCATCTGCTGTTGCAGCATCCAACATGTGTCTGTGTGCATATGTGTCATGATGGTTCATAGCCGACTCCCTGACATGAGGCAATATCTGCATTCTCTCAATGTCTGTGTCATCAGTTTTTGACATGTACCCCTTCATGGTAATGTGTGCTATCTGTCCTTTTCAAGATTACATGTGACCTGTGCGTCTAGACTCCCGCCAGCTGTCTGTATGAGATGACATCCTTCAAATGCTGATATGTGGATGTCTGTCACTCATGTAATGTGTCTGGGTTTTCACTTACACTGGCCCACAGCTATTTTAATGGCATGTCACGTCAACATTGCCATGCAACTGTTGTGGCAGGCTCTTCGTAGGAGTATCACCTGGCTGGCCTACGTGTCCTGGATGTATTGCACAGCACAGACTCTGTATTCAGCAGATGTGTATTAGCTGTTGAACATGTGCTCACCTCAGTGACATTGGTGTGGTAATGTACTCACTCTTCGTTATTCCTTCCAAATCTCTGCAGGGCACTGCCTCTCCCCAGACGAATGCCAGACCTGGATGCCATGCGTGAACATGACTGCATACGCAGATACCGCTTCTCCCAAGAGTTGATAGAGGACTTGACCCGCCGGCTTGCACCACACCTCCAACCACAACACAGGTATCCTATGGCTCTGACCCCCAAGGTGAAGGTGATGGCAGCCCTACATTTTTTTGCCACCGGCACGTTTCAATTGACCATAGCTGATGTCGGTGGCATGTCCCAGACAATGTTCAGCCGTGTCCTGCATGATGTTATAGAAGCCATGTTGGTGCACCTGGATGACTTCATCCATTTCCCCACTCGTGAGCAGTTGACAGGTGTCAAGGGTGAGTTCTATGCCCTGGGAGGGATGCCTCATGTAATTGGGGCCATTGATGGGACACATGTGGCTTTGGTACCACCACAGGCACATGAGGTAGCCTATTGAAACAGAAAACTTTACCACTTCATTAATGCCCTTGTGGTGTGTCTTGCTAACATGCTGATTTCCCTTGTCTGTGCCCGTTTTCCAGGGTCCGCACACGATGCATACATCATGAGGCGTAGCAGGGTGCCAGAAATGATGCTGCAGCTGCACGGGGAACAAGCATGTCTTGTTGGTGGGTATACTCTGTTGGTCCTGTGTTCAGCGCTATCTTTGTATCTTACAGCATCTCCTGACCCACTTATTCACATGATGTTTTCATGTAGGGGACTCTGGCTATCCCAACATGCCATGGCTGATGACGCCTCTCCGCAACCCCAGAACAGCCGCAGAACCCCAGTACAACGACACCCATGGGCAGACGAGGCGCGTGATTGAGAGGACGTTTGGACTCCTGAAAAGCAGATTCCGGTGCCTCCACAAGACCGGCGGCGCCCTCCCATATGCCCCGGTGAAGGTCTGCAAAATCTTCATTGTGTGCTGCATGCTGCACAACATGGCAGTGGAGAAGGCTGTGCCACTCATCCTTGATCCGGATGAGCGGGATCATCCACCCGTGGAGGATGAAGGGCTCGGGCACGGGGCAAGTGAGGATGAGGATGAGGATGAGGACATCCGGAGTCAGCTTATCTGCAACTTCTTCTCATGAGGGTGAGTCCCTGTGTCTGAGTGTACACGCTTTGAGCCTTGTGTGGCATGTGTTGCAATGTGTGTGTCGAGCTGACTGTGTGCTAAGTGACTTGGAGGTGTGTTCTGATGTGTCATTCAAGTGATGATGTCAGTCCACACATTTTAGCTGGGACACTAAATTTATTAAGGGCATGGTGACAACATCATTCCTGTAGAGTACATGTACATGTATGCGGATAACTAGCTCTTCACTGACTTGTTGTGTGTCTGTCCTCCCCAGGTTATTGCGGCTGTCCTCTGCTCATGTCATCATTTCCCTCCTGCTATTCCTCATGAGTATTGCAACGTGTGCTGGATCGGAGTTACATGCACAGACATGGTGAAAAGTCATTTGGGGTAAGGAGTGCAGCAAGGCATTTTGTGGGTGGTACGTGTTTGTGATATGTGGGAACTGCTCCTGTGCATGTAGTGTTACCATGCATACATTTCGACTCACCATGGGCCACATGACGTGTTGCATGGCTCCCATGAATTGATAGTCACCCTTCCTGACAGTAATCTGTCATGGTTTGTGGATTCTGATGAAGGCATCAATATGTGTATAACGTCCCTCAGACACATACAGGATGCTAATGGTGGACATAGTGTGGGACATCCCCATATGAGGCTCAATGGGGAATTGCAGACTCTCCGTGTGCAGCAAGGGGTGTTAGGCTCAACCCCTTCACTTGTGTGCCAGCTCAGTAGGATTTACCACATCTGTGTGTTGAAGGGGGTGTCCAGTGTGGGTCACACATGGTCAGCCAAATGACCTGTGAGTCTGTTCCAATTGATGCATTTGCATTAGTGTGAGGCTATGTAATAAAGGTGTTGGTCACACTCCAAGGTGCCTCATCTCTGTCAATGCAGGTCTCTTGCCACTTTGCATGCGGCATATCTGGCATAGTTGTGGAAGCTTATGCATAAGAGTCCATGTGTAGTTTAGCAACATGCATGCAGTAGCTCATGGATTAGGCTCCCTATTGGGCATGAAGTAAATGGTCGAGTATGTATTTTGGCATGTTGGTCCACACGATGGGCCATCAACAGCTGCTGAGGGTGTGTCTCCTGTGCGCAGGTCGGCATTCTGTTTCCTGATCCGGTGTAATGCTTATTTGGTGATTGTGCTTGCATTGTCTCTGGGTGTGCCATGTGACAATGGACACTCCTTACTTTCCACACACGCCTGTTGCAGTTGTCCTTCTGACATCCTAGTCTTTGTGTGCAGATTCTGTCATTTTGCAAGGAGATGCCGCCTGCTGCTGCGGCCCCTGCAGCAAGGGCCCACGGAGTATCCAGATTTGGCAACAGACACGCCTCCAAGATGCTCCTCAATTCCTCTCTCCACCCATTCATTTGGCTGTCCTCAGCTTGTCTATGCCACTGTTGCCGCAATGTGGTGCCAAAGGCTGAACCATCAGCACATGCAAGGTGCACATTGCACCACCATCCTGTCCTTGCATAACCCACATCACACTACAGTCTGATGTATCAGCCACACTCCGAGCTATGTCCATCCGCACATCTAACGCCTGCTGTCAGACATACCCTGGGCACACACACGACACCTTTGCATGCTGAGTGTGCAACTCCAACTGCCTACACTGCGCTGCCCTGCCTTCCAGGCCCTGTCACACCAACCAGGTCACGTCCCTAATACTCCCCACAGGCTCTGTAGCCTAGCAAGGGCATGGGAGTGGGACTCAAGGCTTCAGCATGTAGTATGGTGTCATCGTCAGGGACATGGCACAGGTATCATCTCTCAGCAGGTCAATCTACAGAGTGTCCAGGACCCACCTCTCCACCATCACATGCGCACAGCACCTCATCATCAGCTCGTATGCCATTGACAGCCAGGTGCTCCTCACCCTCAACGAAGACACAGACATTGGCAGTTCCATCATTCAAGTATGCATGTGATCCATTGATGAATGGCTGAACACGAGCCACCTGAGGCTGGACTTGGACAGGGCTGAGGTGATCATCTGAGGATTGTCCCCTTCCAGCTGGGTCAAGTGCCTGTGTCCCACCCGCAAGAGCCCTGCACAAGCACCCAGTGGCCAGACACACAAGATGGTGTGCATCATGTTTGGCTCGCTCACATATGCCATGCTAGTCCACAGCATCTGTACCTCATGCAGCAACGCCCTCTGTATTATGCACATGATCCACAGATAGATCCACTCCAAGTACAGACAGACCATCCCCCAGGTCCATGACAACATCCGTCTCATATACTGCCCTGCACTCTACGGAGCAAGTACATCCAAACTCCGAGGAAACTGGTCCACTTCCAGGGGACGTCTGCACACCTCAGCATCAACACCCAGCGCCCCAGCCACCTCACCGTCCACCATAGATAGCTGCAATGGATCACTGTCTGCTGCAGGATGACCTCCACACTCCCCACACACACTCAGGAGGCAGTCCACAAACCCGACCCCACACCAACCTTGTACGTCTGTCATCCTAGATCCCGTTGGGCCATCTCCGTGCATCCAACTTTGCCCTGGCCACCGTTCTTCACATCCACCGTACTCCAGCATACAGGACTTTGTTCTCCCACCTGGTCACACATACCTGGGACTCCCTCCCCGGGAACCTCCACATGTGCCATGACCTCTACGCCTTGATGATGATCTCCCAAATAGGTCTGTCCGCACAGTTTAGCAAGCCCCCCCTCAGCAGCCGGAGGCCATCACAGGTGAGTGTTGTGCTCCATGCCTACATTGAATGATACCTTGTGACCCATGTGTGTCCTGTACCAGACTCTGATCCCAGGGTATGGATGGCTGGAGTTAGTTCAACACTCAGGCATAGTTAGACATTTCCGCACACATATGTCATTGAATAATGCCAAATGACAGCAACATCTCATGTGAAGAATAATGAGATTTTATTGTTGGTGGGGTGAGTCTTTTGGTAGATGTGGTAAGGTGCTCTACCGGGGGAATAGAATCCAAAGTTCACAGGGGGAGATGGTATCCTTGGCATTGGAAGTCGTCAGAGTCCAGAGCACAGTGTTGGTCATCATTGGTCAGACTGTGACCAGCAAGTCCATGTGGCAGTGAATGTCATTGGATGAGGTGCTGCTGTTGCGCCAGAGGGCCAGGTGCCAGGCCAGGTGACCTGGGGGTATGGGGATGGTCTGCTGACTCTCGCAGTCTTTTCCGTGGACGACCCACCTTCATCCGGGGACCCTCAGATGCAGGCCTTGACGATGCTGGGGACGCTCCGTCAGATGAATCCTCCTCCTCCTCCCTCCATGTGTCTGGTGCTGGTCTACGCCTGGTGCCACAGGGAGGGTTTGCCAGGCTTTGGGCGATCTGACGGAGTGATTGGCTCACGTCCCTGTGCACCGCCAGGAGCTCAGCCAGTCTTGCCTCCATCCATCCTTGGTGTTGTTGATGACTGCATGATGCTCGACCTGCAGGTTCTTAATCTCATCGAGGGTCCCCTGCATCTCGGAGAATCTTGACACGACCTGGTTGATGCCTCTGGTGTCACGCCGGTATGAGTCCATGATGTTGTGTATGTGTGACATACCGGTGTCCTGAGCTGGCTGGTCAGGTTCGCGCCTCCGCCTGCCTCCACTCCCACCACCCCTGCCCACTTGAGCCTGGCCTGCCCTTGTGGGCACATCGGGTCTACGGGACCCCTGAGGGATGGCATTTGCAGGGTTGCCTGCCTCCTCCTGGGTGCCCGGAGAACCTTGTCCCTCCTGGTCAGACTGGCTCTGTTGTTCAGTGCGAGCAGAGCTCCTGGGTGTGTCCTGGGATGTGGCAGGAATGGGGGTGGTGGTTGGCACAGATGTACCTGACGCAGGTGCTGCAGGGGCTTGGGCACCAGAGGGTCCAGGTTGGTCGGGGTCATCCACGGAGTGGTGGGAGTCGTCGCTGCTGGTGGGATCATCTTCACGCGGAGCCTGGGACTGTGATTCTTTTCCCCCAGTGTTGGGGGGAGATCGACGACATTGCCCTGTGTGTGAGAGAGAGACAATGTCAATGGTGTTTCCTGCGACATCTATTTTCATACATATTCAAGTTGACACAGTTCTTCCAGGTTGTTGGTTGTCCCTAGCATTCCTCTCAATGTCCACTTGGGGATGGGTATGTTGCGGGGGACAGATTTAGATGTTCTCCTGAGTGTTTGACCTGTAGATTGGTGGCTCTGATACTTATTTGGCTCTGGATTGGTGTTGTTGTGTCACATGTCCATTGTGGGAGTGTGTAAATCCGTTGCCTGCCCCGGGGGTGTGTGCTTGTGTTAGGGGGGGGATGTGACCGGGCCTGCTGTTGTGTGTATTGTGAGTTGTCATTGGGTCTCCCAGGTGATGTGTCTGTCCCCTCATGGTGCATGCTGGCATGACAGTGAGTGTGAGTACCTGTGCTAGATACCTGTGCTTGTGGAGTTGGAGTTTGAGTGTACAGTGGTCCCAGGAGGGCCTTGTGCTGCATACAGCAGGGGCCAGTGTCAGCTACCTTGTCAGTAGTTTGCCAGTCCCTGTGCATTGTTCATGGGTATGTACCTATGCCATATGGGCTGAGGGCATTGTTGTCTGCATCTCATTTCCACAATGTGTTGGGTGTGGCCCACCCTCCCAGCCTCCCGGACATCCAGTCTTGTGTTTGTGGTTGTTGTAGCCTTGAACATGGCCTTGCCTTGATTTGTGAAGGGTGCATGGAGACGTTAGTGGCATGAGCGTGGTTTTTGAGTGTGGTTGTGTGCGGTGAGTGCTTGGGGGAAGTTGCGTGCATTTGGTGTATATGTGGTGTGGACCCCATTGCCCCCATGTTACGTAAGTTGTTTGTGTACTCACCAGGCTCTGCGACTCCTTCAACTCTGTGTACTCCCACCGGCAGTAGCAGGGCCATCACCTTCTCCTCCCAGGGATGGTAGTGTATGGGTCTGCGGGGCGGCCCACCTCCAGTGATGTTAGTCTGGGCATATTCTTCATTCATTTTCCTCTTGACCGCCCGGCGCAGATCGTACCACCTGGCTTGGCATTCATGCCTGGTCCTTCGGATGGGCGCAACAGCATTCAATTCAATTCAATAATCTTTATTCTCGGTCATTTAGACCATCAAAGATATAAATGCATAACATTATTTGAAATTTAAAATTTACAATGTTTTTTAAAAAAGATTTTCAATTGCACACAAGCTTAAAAATTACATAGTTAAAACATTAAAATCCATAATAAAGATAAACCAATATCTTGTAACTCTATACAATACCCCCCTCTTTTAGAACACGAGATCGTGTGTGCCACATAGCCATTAAATACTTTGCTACAGCAAAGACAATCTGGGGTGACAAGTCAGTTTTAAGGATTCTAAACGCGGGCAGATATTTCCTAAAGCCCATATTTTTGAGAACAGGTAGGAGCCAATACCTCCTCGCTCTTTGGTAGGCCTTACAAAAGAAGAGCACATGTAGGTCACTCTCATGAGGATGTGTGCAGGCTGGACACTGCTCTGCTGCTGGGGGATTGGACCAAGAGCTAGTGAAGGCCCTCAAGGGTAGAGAGCCATATCTCCAGTGTAGATATAATTTTCTTGCCAGCACAGGACCCATGCCATCTAATACACTTTCCATTTGGTAGGAATCTTTGAGTTGTATGAATGTGTGAGTCAATGATCCCACCCGTGTATTACCTATATCAGTAGTCAGCTTCAACTGATAGTAAAGTTGTGAGAGTGCCTTTCGGGAGGTCCTCCTACTTGAGATAGCAGGGTCAGTCCATAGTTCCGGAAGACCTAAACTTTCGCATGTGCTCCTTATGTATTTTAGCCAGGGAATGTTACTGGTGTTTGGTAAAGCCAAGAACTCTCGGAGCTCGCTTCTATAATCACCAAGATCCTGGCTGCTCCATATTCGTCGCCAAAAAGCTAAGGGCTTTAAACCTCCTCAGCAATTGGCCTTAAACCTAGATCCAATCTGAGAGGAAGCAGTGGGGTACTCGAGGGAAGGGCCACTAACTGTCTAAGAAATTTGTTTTCTGTGATTGATAAAGTTTTTACAGAAACATGGCCCCAAAGTTCCGCCCCGTATACAACTGAGCCCCGTGCTTGGGATTTGTAAATCTGTATCATAGGGCCCAGTGGGCGGTAGATAGATTTACCCGCCATTCTCAGGACACCCCCCGCCTTCTGCGATAGTTTCAAATTTGCCTTAATCGTATGTGTCCCCCATGTCATTTTCTCATTCAGGGTTACCCCCAGATATTCGAATGTGGTAACCCTCTCCAGTCGCACCGTGCCTAACAAAGGGTTGGGGCGTGTGGAGGGGGTAGGGTTCAGAATCATACATTTTGTCTTGGAGGCATTAATTTCGAGGCCCCTCTCAGTACAAAACTCTAGGAACCCGTCGAGTATCCGTTGGATTCCCATGGGGGATTTGGAGAGCAGCAGGGTGTCATCTGCAAACATTATGGCAGGCACCCTGCTGCCATTCAATTTGGGGGCGTCAATGTCTTCTAGCCTGGACAGATGGTCGATGACCCCGTTGACAAAGAGGCAAAACAGGGTGGGTGCGAGCACACATCCCTGCCTCACCCCCCTGTCAACGGGGAATCTTTCAGTTAAGCCCCCCATCCTGCCACACCTGACCTGCGCAAAATTGTCCTGGTGTAGTTTAATCAGAATAGCCAGGATGTCTGGCGGGACTCCCAAATCGCCCAGGACGCTCCAAAGTATGAATCTAGGCACCAGGTCGAAGGCGGCCCGTAAATCCACGAATACCGTGTACAGGCAGCCCCCCTCCACAAGTGCCGTCCTCCAATAAATAAGATTAAGGCGAAAAATTTGGTCCATAGTGGATACCCCCCTTCTGAACCCAGCCTGAAAAGGGCTCATAATGGCGGTTTCCTCTATCCAATTCTCTAACCGGTCTAGGATGAGCCTTCCAAAGAGTTTTTGCGACACAGCTATCAGGCTGATGGGCCTGTAGTTGGATGGGAGCAGGGGTGAACCTTTCTTAAAGATCGGGACCACCTCTGCGCCCAGCCAAGTACAGGGCACCTGCATACCCTTTAGAATCGCATTAAATAGCACCAGGAAATAAGGGGCCCATATATCTGGCTCCTGTTTAAAAAGATCACCAGGGAGACCATCCAGGCAGGGTGCCTTTCCGGTTGACAAACCTGTTATGGCAACCTGAACCTCCCTTATTGTGAATGGATCCCCTTCCATGCAATTATGGACTGACGGGATGGCACTGCAGCCCCCACGGCCTGGCGCCTCTGTATACAGAGATTGGAAGTGCTCCTGCCAGGTTTTAGAGGAAATATTTGGCTCTATTGCCGGGGCAAGTTCCCCAGAACCTGAACTGACAATTCGCCAGAACTTCCTTGAGTCCATGGAGGCTAGGGATCTAGCGAGTTCTTCCCATTTATTCTGGTCCCATTCAATCTTGGCGTTAGCAATCAGCCTCTTATATTCGCGTCTCCTAGTTTGGATCTCCGACCTGTCTTTGCGGTTCTTAATACTCAACAAGAGATCCCTCCTTGCACTGCGGCACGTCGCATTATACCAAGTGCACTGGTTCCTTGCGCCCCCCCTCCTTGGACCATTATTAAATAAATCTACAGATAAAGTCGTTACAAGTTCTTCGTGATACAGCCAAATTTGTTTATTATTGGCCTCTGAACTTGGTTTATCACTTAAAAACGCCATATTCTCCAAAGTGGGAATAAGGTTATTAGAAAACCGAGGGAGCTTGGCTGTGCTTGCTGCTAATTTTTCCCATTTGATTCTTTTCCTGTTGCTCTCAAGGACTAGGTCGGAGTTTGGCTTGGGCAATTCTGCTTCCCCGCCGGCCCAGCCAGGGAGGAGGAAGTCCAATTCCAGGGCGTTATGATCGCTATCTTCTCTGTCAATGACCCTAAAGTCAGCGACATGCGACCAGGAAGAAAGCTGCACTAGAATGTAGTCTAGTCTTGATTCCCTGCCTTTTCGGTTGAATTTGGGTTTGCTCGGGATATCAGATTTAACTCGCCCGTTGCAAGCCCTGAGCCCATATCTCAAAGTTAGGGCAGTAATCTGCACTGCCAGTGGGCTCCAAGCTTTTGGAGGGATGGATACTATCGATGGTACTCGCCACCTTACCTCTTCCTCTAGACAGGCCCCGTTTAAAAGACCTGGTAAAGGTTCATAATGTGAATTCAAGTCCCCACCCACTACAAAAGGGAACCCTTGAGGGAGCTCAGCCAAAAGATCCGCTAATTTGTCGATGGTAGGAGACTCCTGTGAGATGGTAACCGGCCTCGAGTAGACATTTACCACCGCCAGTCTACAGGAGTGGGACCATTCCAGTAGAACCACAAGTATATCTTCTGATTCCACTGGAAAACGCGTGGCCTTACATCCCAAATGGGCTCCGACCCAGGTTTCAAGTCCGCCCGATGGACGCCCCCTTCCCCCCCATTTCGCAGGAATGGAGAATACTGCGAAGCCCTGCCTCGCATGTTCCTCTCTTTCCCAAGTTTCCTGGAACATACGTAGATCCTTAGAGCCAGTATATTCAATCCATTCCAGGGAGTTAGACTTGTTTCCCAGACCCGCCACATTCCAAGACAATATTTTTAGTGAGAGGGGCCTAGCACTCCGAATAGTGGTGTGAGTACAAACATCCCCATTATCACTGGTCATGGTTTCATCCGCAGTCTCCCCTGCTACAGAGTTAGACTTCCCACTTGTATATATGGGAAGTCAGTCTACCATGTCTAATTGGCTGTATCTATTCTGGGTTGGAAGATGGAAATGCTGGGGGGGTCTCCGGGGATGACGATTTTGCTCGTCTGCGCCCCAGTTACCACCTCTGCCATGGCAAATTTCCCATCCCGCGTCTGCCATACTGGGGGTATAATGGGCAAGCTCCTGCCTTCGGGAATCGGGTGGTACTCTCCATCCTCTTGGCAGCCCCCCACCCAATCTCTCTAAGTGTGTGTGATGTATATTAGTTTCAGGGTTCCCTAGGTATAGGCTTCTGGGATAGTAAATGGCTCCCCTTTTCTTAGAATCTCCCCACCTGACCGATCTTTGTATCTGGGCCCCCCAGATCTCATCCTCTCTAACATATGCTAGGGGAGGGTAAAAGAAGGAGAGGGGTAAAGATTGAATAGTGGTCCCCTCTTCCTCAATGGGCCATCCACAAATATGCAGGACGGCCCTTTGGTCTTTAAAATTGACTATAACGCAGTCACCGTTTATGGATTTGGTTAGATTACCCAACCACGGGACCCTTCGTACCATGAGAACAGGGCTCACTATACCTTCCGGGAGCGGCCTATATGTACATAGCCAATTTATCACCTTATTCTTGAGGGAGATAGTGGATTCTTTAGAGGTAGCGTTCAATTCTGGTACCCCCACCAGCACAACAGTATATGGGGCTGCCTCTGGAGGGAGGTGTATTGGTCCAGGGTTTGACCTCTCGCTCACACCCTCCATCGTTGGTTTCGCATTATTAGCTAAATTGGTAGGAGCAGAATTGCTTTCCCCAGCTTGAACTACCGTGATTGGGGGGGAAGGTGTGTTATTAAACTGATTTGCGTATTTATTTGGAGCATCTACCATCAAGTCAATGTCAGTACTTGTAGACGAGATGGATGTTGCCTGCTGCACTATATGTGAGGCACTTTTAACCCGATTTATTGGTTGAGGGGATCCCCTTTTTGCTGCCCTATCAGGAGCCTTTATTCCACCTTTATTGGCTATTTTCAAACTATCGGCTAGTTGGACTGTTGATTTTTCTATAACCACTAGCCTGGCTTCCATTTTCATTAGCCTTTCTTCCAGTGGGCTTAGAAGGTTTCTTATAAGGGCACCTATATCCGCAAGGGTAACATCCTCCTCAGTGTGTTCAAGTAGATTTAAATCAGATTGATTTCTTGTCTTCCTTGCTGGGTTAGAACACATAGCCTCAGCTCTACCTGTTTGCGGTTTTACCCTAGTGTTTGAACGGTAACTTTTTGGTAACGTGTTCGTGGGTGGAACTAAGGTGTTTGGCTTTCGCGTACCCTTAAGCCCTCCACTTTTTTTCGGGATAGCTCCTTCTCTAGTTCCCTTTCGCTTGTTTGGTTTGGGGCCTGAAGAGTTAATAATATCAGGGTCTGGCGTGGGATTTAAAGTATATATAGGGTGGGGTTGGGCTGGGGGAAGAGTTAACATGCTAAAATCTACGGAATCACTAGGGTCCTTACTACTTGCCTGGGAAATACAATTTGATATATTCAATGACCCAGAGAGATCATTGATACCATCCACCATTGTGTCCAACGCAATGAGTTCTGAGCTTACTACAGGAGACTTTGCCTGTGCCAAGGGGCCCATAGACGATCTCCGCACCCAGTCCAGCTCTTGGGATATTCGCCTCTCAAGGAGCGTGATGTCCTCAATTAACAGTGACCCTGCTTTCACGAAGTAGTTGTCCAATGTTCCCTTTGATGTAGTCGCAAGAGCCGTGGCACTTTTACTCCTTGTTTTTCTTGTCGACATCTCTGCAGGCTAGGACCAATAATAACCCTCTGGGTCCGGGAGAGTTCCAGGGGGGATGCCCCTGGCCCGACCACTCCCGTCCTCTAACGGCCTCAAACGGCCCGCTCTTTGCCCGGTCTTCGCCCCGGGCGCCGACCGCTGGCGCGGTAAGATGGAATGAATATATCAGTGGAGGGAACGGAGAGGGGGGCGGGGCCGGGAAGAGTCTCCAGGTGTGCAAAGTTAGGCAGTCAGGCAGCACCCTGGTCCTCGCAGTCCCGGCCTCTCAAACGTCACAGCGGCCCCTCCTCAGGCAGCACAGCCCACCCCTCGGTAAGTGAGCAGCAACGGGGGCAAAAACAAACTCCAAGGGCGATATCAGCAGCAGCGAGCGGCACCCGCGAAGCGGGGGCCGCAGGGAGTAATGTAGGCAGTGGGGGCGGGGCCGGGAAAAGTCTCCAGGTGTGCGAAGTTAGGCAGTCAGGCAGCACCCTGGTCCTCGCAGTCCCGGCCTCTCAAACGTCACAGCGGCCCCTCCTCAGGCACCACAGCCCACCCCTCGGTAAGTGAGCAGCAACGGGGGCAAAAACAAACTCCAAGGGTGATACCAGCAGCAGCGAGCGGCTCCCGCGAAGCGGGGGCCGCGAGGAGTAATGTAGGCAGTGGGGGCGGGGCCGGGAAGAGTCTCCAGGTGTGCGAAGTTAGGCAGTCAGGCAGCACCCGGGTCCTCGCAGTCCCGGCCTCTCAAACGTCACAGCGGCCCCTCCTCAGGCAGCACAGCCCACCCCTCGGTAAGTGAGCAGCAACGGGGGCAAAAACAAACTCCAAGGGCGATATCAGCAGCAGCGAGCGGCCCCCGCGAAGCGGGGGCCGCGAGGAGTAATGTTGGCAGTGGGGGCGGGGCCGGGAAGAGTCTCCAGGTGTGCGAAGTTAGGCAGTCAGGCAGCACCCTGGTCCTCGCAGTCCCGGCCTCTCAAACGTCACAGCGGCCCCTCCTCAGGCAGCACAGCCCACCCCTCGGTAAGTGAGCAGCAACGAGGGCAAAAACAAACTCCAAGGGCGATATCAGCAGCAGCGAGCGGCACCCGCGAAGCGGGGGCCGCGGGGAGTAATGTAGGCAGCGGGGGCGGGGCCGGGAAGAGTCTCCAGGTGTGCGAAGTTAGGCAGTCAGGCAGCACCCTGGTCCTCGCAGTCCCGGCCTCTCAAACGTCACAGCGGCCCCTCCTCAGGCAGCACAGCCCACCCCTCGGTAAGTGAGCAGCAACGGGGGCAAAAACAAACTCTAAGGGCGATATCAGCAGCAGCGAGCGGCTCCCGCGAAGCGGGGGCCGCGGGGAGTAATGTAGGCAGTGGGGGCGGGGCCGGGAAGAGTCTCCAGGTGTGCGAAGTTAGGCAGTCAGGCAGCACCCTGGTCCTCGCAGTCCCGGCCTCTCAAACGTCACAGCGGCCCCTCCTCAGGCAGCACAGCCCACCCCTCGGTAAGTGAGCAGCAACGGGGGAAAAAACAAACTCCAAGGGCGATATCAGCAGCAGCGAGCGGCCCCCGCGAAGCGGGGGCTGCGAGGAGTAATGTAGGCAGTGGGGGCGGGGCCGGGAAGAGTCTCCAGGTGTGCGAAGTTAGGCAGTCAGGCAGCACCCTGGTCCTCGCAGTCCCGGCCTCTCAAACGTCACAGCGGCCCCTCCTCAGGCAGCACAGCCCACCCCTCGGTAAGTGAGCAGCAACGGGGGCAAAAACAAACTCCAAGGGCGATATCAGCAGCAGCGAGCGGCACCCGCGAAGCGGGGGCCGCGGGGAGTAATGTAGGCAGTGGGGGCGGGGCCGGGAAGAGTCTCCAGGTGTGCGAAGTTAGGCAGTCAGGCAGCACCCTGGTCCTCACAGTCCCGGCCTCTCAAACGTCACAGCGGCCCCTCCTCAGGCAGCACAGCCCACCCCTCGGTAAGTGAGCAGCAACGGGGGCAAAAACAAACTCCAAGGGCGATATCAGCAGCAGCGAGCGGCTCCCGCGAAGCGGGGGCCGCGAGGAGTAATGTAGGCAGTGGGGGCGGGGCCGGGAAGAGTCTCCAGGTGTGCGAAGTTAGGCAGTCAGGCAGCACCCTGGTCCTCGCAGTCCCGGCCTCTCAAACGTCACAGCGGCCCCTCCTCAGGCAGCACAGCCCACCCCTCGGTAAGTGAGCAGCAACGGGGGCAAAAACAAACTCCAAGGGCGATATCAGCAGCAGCGAGCGGCACCTTATCGACAATCCTCTGCCACATGGCAGATTTTTCTGATATGCTGGTCTGTCTAACCAATGTTCCAAACAGCTGTGGCTCGACTCTGATGACTTCGTTGACAAGGAGGTCCAGCTCCGCCTTAGTGAACTTTGGATTCTTGTCTGTGGGCATGGTGTGGGGTGTTGGTGTGGATGGTTGTGGGTGTGTGGGTGTGTATGTGAGTGTGTGTGTGTGAATGTGAAAAGGGGGATGTTTGTGGAGGAGGTTGTGTGAAGGTGTGTGAGTGAAGGTGTAGTGAAGGTATGAGTAATGTGGAGTTGTTTGTGTGTGGGGTCTGGCAGCAGTGGGTCTGTTGCAAAGGCTCATGGGTTGTGTGTGTGGGCCCTTTTTATTGGTCCATTTTTGGGTGTGGCTGTGTTTGAATTTTGGTGGGTGTGTTATAAGAGGTGGTTGTGATTTGGGGGCCTCTGTTTGCCTGTTTGGATGTGCCAGGTCAGTCATTGAGATGTATTTTGTTGTGTGGATGTGTTTGGTGGTGTTGTGCGAGTCTAATTGACCCTCCTTGGGCTGTTTTACAGTGTCCTGGTTCTGTATGAGTCTTTTTCGCGTAGGTGCGATCCGTACATACGCGATGCTGGGTGAGGGTGCTAGGGTATGGTGTTGGAGTGCGGCGCGTACATGCGGTGGGGGTACGGTGCGTACACGGGCGGCCCTGGGGTATGGCGCGTACATGCGGAGGTACTGTGCGTACGGGGGGGACGGCGCGTACATGGGGGGTGCGGTGCGTACAGGCGGTGGGGGGGCAGGGGGTTCGGTGCGTACATGCGGTGCTGGTGTACGGTGCGTACATGCTGTGCTGGGGTACGGTGCGTACATGCGGTGCTGGGGTACGGTGCGTACATGCGGTGGGGGCAGGGGGTACGGTGCATACATGCGGTGGGGGGGCAGGGGGTACGGTGCATACATGCGGGCGGGGGAGGCAGGGGGTATGGTGTGTACATGCGGTGCTGGGGTACGGTGCGCACATGCGGTGGGGGGCAGGGGGTCGGGATCGTACTTGCGCGCTCGGACTTGTGCTTTACGATTTGCATGTACAAATGTCTGGCTCACTCTCGTACACTTTTCAGGACGATATTCGGACGTAAACACTTTCCGACGCACTCTCGTGGACTTTTCCCGACGCTATTCGTAGATATTTTTCACGTACGAATCGTATTTGCCCGTTAGTACGGTACTTAAACATACGGATACGAGTCGTACGGTAATTTTTTTTAACGGATCGGAATCGGCACCTGAATGTTAAAACCAACTTCACTAAAAGATGTCTTTTATCATTCTGAGTTCGGGCATACTAAATTCGGATTTCTACCATGTTCCCTGAGTCAGTTAAGATTATAAGATGTAATAACCAAACTGCCCATTCTGGCGTATGGAGAACAGGTAGCCTTGCAATAGTGAACAAGCATTTGCAATGCAATAGGTCTCGCATTTACGTGAGCTTAAGCTATCAGCATTGTAAATGGCAATGCCTTTTATTTATGTTTTAAAAACAAACACATAAATAAAAGGCATTGTCAATTACAATGCCAATAGCTCAAAACCGCGTAAATGCGAGACCTATTGCATTGCAAATGCTTGTTTTTTCTTTCTTCATTCGTACTGGAGAACAAACACTGAAAAGAGAGAAAAGCTTTACGCTAGCAGGGAAGCGGATGTCTGTACCCGAGACGAGAGCAGCGTGTTACGCTTTTCAGCTTCTTAATATAGTGAAAACAATTTAAAAGTTGTTACAGTTCCTCTAAGCATTTTAACGGGGATGGATGAAAGCCTAAATCAGCCCTGTCGTGTCAGGAATCATTGTGAATCGAAACGATCTCCCTGGCTGATTAAGGATTATAGTGTATTTATTACTGGCTTCATGGTACATGCATACAACAAGAAATACACATCACCAGCCAAGAGGCCGCGTAAACTTCAAACACACTTTCCAAACATAGTCCAATAACATAAAACCCCAAATATCTCCAAGATCTTTCTTCGCGATCCATAGACGCAGCGTGTCATGGACCAGCTGGACTCCGATGGGTGAACAGCCCAGAACGGTATGGAAAGGACGCCCGCTCTACAAGGACATACAAGTGGCAGAAATATGCTTATATAAATATGCCCGAAAACAAACAAATGTAATACATGCCTGAAAAACGCACCAATTCCTTATCTAGTACAACTCTTAATCCCTCCTATTGTTTAAACAACGCTGAAAATTCTAGAACATTTGCTATCAGGTTATTTTTATATTTTATTTATGGCAAATTACAAAATATCCATATTCTTGCGATGCATACAATAACATTGGCTATAGGTGTTACATTCAAAATAATGCACAAATAAACGAAGCGTCGCACATTTTTCAAATAAAAGGGAAATGGCTGTGATTAGTCAAGCTTCTCGGAGGGGCTCAGTCTAAAGAAAAAAATATAGCTGTCTCCAATAAACTTCTAGTATTTTAATAACATGCTAGAACCATTTAGTCAAGTTTAGTTGAGCGATTTGTATGCGGATATATAAGGATACAAAGAAATCAACCGTCCCACTCTTACTATATATGCACAAAGGGAAACAGTAAACCCAAGATGGGACTGGCCTCCCAGACGTGTCTTGCATTTGGCATTCAGCAGTAAAGCCTCCATCAGACCTCTGTAAAGTCGCCCTCATTTGGGGGGGGTGTCTCCTATGATTGGGTCACAGAAGCCTGATATGTGACAAGTACTGTGGTGTGAAAGGCAGTGGGTGTGGGAGGAGGGTGAAGGGGAGAAGAGGTGAGCCTGGACAGGAGTCTGAAAATTGAGCCTTGGTCTTCGAGGCACTGTATTGATTCAGTCACAACATATGTACAACATGCCTCATTAGGGGTAGTAAGCGCTACATAAATAAAATGTATTTTATATGTAAACACAGGGCTCGGGTTGCTGTATAGTACACAGTAACCAGCCCTAAAAGTGTTTTCTAATGTAAGCTACAAGCAGAATAGTGAATGTGAAAGTGTTTGTTACCCTGGTCAGAGTAAAGGTTTTACTTTACACAATACATTCTTGAATCCGATGCCAAGAGGTGGCTATTGAGGCTTCAACTTTACACGGATACAATAGCAAAATATAAATTGGTGATAGCTGCGTGAGCTGTCCAACCTGCATATTACTGATTGAAACCATGTAGGATAGCTGAGCGGGCTCACCATCTGTCCGAGTTCTGTGTGTAACCTGAAGGGCTGAGCGAACAGATCAGAAAGTTTGGAGAGTTAATGCCTCTGGCGGGTGTGCTGTAGGGCATGAGGTGCGTGTGCTGAATCTGTCCAGGATGTGCTCAGTCTGTTAATATTTCAAGGTAAAAAATGGTTGTGTTTGTTTGTTGCAATGTTTCTCTTCACACTGTACACAATGGCTGCTGTCTGCCCTGCAGTGTGCGCCTTAACCCTCTGAACCATCTTCCATACAGACACAGTTGGTAAGAAGTGTGCCAGTTAAGGTAGGTATTCATGGTAACATTCCTACTGTTGAACTCCGAAGGCAAATGAAGGCCTAACATTCAAACCATATTGAGCGACACAACCATGCAAAATCGACAGGATATAGTGTAAAACAAGCTGCAATTTCAACAGCGAGAGCACCAGAGGCCTTTGCATCAGAGCGGGGCCTGGGAGTGCGGCATCCAGTGAGCAGGGCACCCCTGTTGCAGCCGCTCCGATCGGAGCACAACAGCTGGTCTTTTCCGGCTACAGCCAAGAAGGAAATGAAAGTGGGCACTGGAAATGGTTAAAGGAGAAGCGGAGCTTGATGATTGGTAAAGGGGCAGCCACCAGCCATTCAGATGAGTAAAAGAATAAGGACGCCCTGACGTTCTAATTTGTTCAGAAACATCAAAGCGGCCGAGCGGCCGCGAAAGTGAAAGACAACGAGTGCTTTCAGGCTGCCAAATGGTGCGCGAGCCCGGCACACATGCACAGTAGTTGGCGGCCTGAAAGCACTCGTTTGCACTTCCAAAAGTGCTTACTATAAGTCTCGCCAGAGCAGCGCTAAAGCGCTGTCTCAGGCGAGACCTAAAAAACGAAAATGGCTGTAATTCACTATTAGACCATGCCACTGACACACCAGGGCATGTCCTACCTTATCCTTACAATGCACCCTGCCCTTGGGCCTACCATAGGGGTGTCTGATATGAAGAAAAGGGAAGGTTTAGGGACTGGCAAGTGGGTGCACTTGCCCAGTCAGCATGACAGGACCAGACTGCACACAGGTTCTGCAATGGCAGACCTTAGACACATTTTTACAGGCTGCTTCTGTGGGTGGCACAAACAGTGCTGCAAGTCCACCAGCAGTATTGGATTTACAAGCCCTGGGCACTCCTGGTGCGCTGTACTAGGGTCTGACAGGTAAACCAAACTAACCAATCATAGAATCACAAATCATATCTCAATTTGCAATAGGGAGCACTTGCACTGTGGCACTTGACAGCAGTGGCACAGTGCCCTGAGCAACTAACACCAGCAAAAACACATGAGGCAAGAGTGAAAAATGGAAGGGAGACCCACGCCAAGATGCCAGGTCTAACAAGTTTGATTTGCAAAAATGTATTTGGACCTCATATAAACTGTATGTACACTTTCTATACACCATGCACAATCAGTGTAGAAAGCAAGTAATAATAAAAGCAACATTTTTCATAAACACTGGAAAAACAATGTTTTTGTTGTTTTTAATGGCATGAAAATGTGCAACCACTGATAACCACTGTTTTTTTAAGGAATTTAAATCACTTGAAAACACTGACAAAACCCCACCAGAATTTACCAAAAATAGAAACTGAAAACAGGAAAGCCTAGTTATGTGCTGAGGAGAGCTCACACAACAATGTCACCTCAGGCAATGTGGGAAACCTGGAACAGTGATGAGGAAGATGATGCAGGTGTGACATCCCCCCACTGCAGCTGCATCAGGAAAGTCAAGAAGGGACACAGTCCTAGACATTTTCTTCACATGAGCATGCTCAGCTCTGGGCACCCAACCGTAGTGCACTGAAACTCACGGACACTTGTGTTTGTATGTTGGGTGACATCTGTAGTTGCTCCGGCTCCCTCCATGTTGCTCAGCAGTTGACTCTGTTATGCAGGTGTTTTCTGTTTCAGGTGCACTGGTGTCCACTGTTCAAGTTGTTGCCAGCACCAAGCACTCTGTGCGGGCTGGCTTATACTCACCCCACACACATCCAGCACAGGCGTCACTGTACATGTGGCCCTGCCAACAAAGGTGCCGGGCTCACGTGCCTGTAGCTAGTTCAACATGATATCTGCTTGTGTCCTTGTCATCTTGTTGTATGCATGAGGGCCCTGGGCCCTAGGACATCACATTGTGCTGTGTACAGCGGATGCAGACATGTCACCGCAGGCAGCGGGTTAGAGCTTGGACATGTAGCTTTGTCGTCACCCACACAATTCGTAAGGACAGTGGACTGTGCTGTCGTACGCAGAGCCAACGCGGGTGTGTGACTGATACTTGCATGCCCCTGGGCGTGGTTCTGTACTGGGAATGTGCATCTGCATGTGTCTCTATTGCAGTGTGGGTCTCCTTTGTGGTGTGTAGGTGGTCCCTGAAGGGTAATAGACACCCACGTATGTGATCTAGTTCGCCTTCCATGGGTTCGAAACAAACCAGCGCCTGTTGGGCCACCTCCTTTTGGCGTTCTGACACCTGGCATTGGGGTACCATGTGTGAGTCGGTGAAGTGTTGTGAGCCTGCCGTGCTTGCTGGTGCTTCATGCTGTGTGGTCTGTTGCAGGGGCTGGGTTCTCCTCTAAGTAGCTTGGCTGCCCTGGTTCTGGTGGTGGGTTGTGTGGGATGTTCATGGGCTGTTGAAGGACGTCGGTGTTGAAGGTGTGGTGGTCCTCTCCGGCATCACTGATGTGTGGTCTTCTGTGCTCTGCAGGAGGTTTTGTGTGTCCCTCTGCAATGTGGAGGGGAGATGCATGTTGACATTGTGTTGACATGTGTGTTGGTGCATTGTTCTTGTTTACATGCAGACTGTATGACAATGTACATTGTGACTGTTTTGGAGGTGCAGGATTTAGATGGCGGACAGTGTACATTTGGACTACATGACGGGTGTGTTGTTTTACGCGTATGTTTTCAGTTCACAGTTTCCAGCTCTGTCAGATGTAGTGGGCCTTTTTCTGCGCGTGTGCGGAGCCAGTTGTGTCCTCTGTTATGTCGGGTTTGCACATTGTAACACATTGTCGTCAATGTGGATGTGCTGTTATTGCTATGTGTGTGTGCTGCAGGTTGCCACAGGGATGAGGGATGTGATACAGGGTCATTGTGGGTGTGCAGTGTGCTCTGCCTATTTGTGCATGTGTGCCATTGTGCCCATCTCCCCCCGTCCCCCCAGTCCCTGGTCTTTACTCACCCTGTTGATGTTGTGTCAGTTCCTCCCGAGCTTTGTCCACAGTCCCGACTCCTTGCACCGTCTCCACACTGTTGACTGTGGCCTCCGATTCCTGCAGTTCTTCCTGTGGCGCAGGACTCCCACCTTCTGTCGCTGTTGCTGCTTTCCTGTTGGCGGCGTCTTTGTGCCTGGTTTAGATTTTCATGTCATGCCAGCGCCGCTTGGCCTCCTCAACACTCCGGCTGCATTCAAGGTAGTCTGATTGCGGGTCAGTTGCTGGTTGTGTTCTGTCACCTTCGTGATGCTGGTCTTGTTTTTCTGCGGACTGCACCCCGTCTTCCTCTCCCTCTTCTCCTTGGCCTTACCTGACCCCGTTGTTCCTTGTTGGTGGTATGTGGGGCTTGTGGGGTTCTGGTCGGACTGCACTCGGTCAGGGTGAATCCATGTTGCTACTCACTTTGGCTTCTTTCTGGTGTGATGTTTTTGTTGCTTTTATAGTGCATTTGCCGTCAGAAGTGTGGAACTTGCAGGCCTGCCGCTGGTTTTCGCTGCTTTTTGTATCGCGATTGGCCTCATCGCAGCTTTTTTGGTGTTCGTTTTTCGCATTTTGGCGGCATGGCGTTGATTTTAAAGCGATCAGTTGACGTGTTATCTGGTGACTATCGCATTGTACCGCCATGTTGTGAATACCTGGTTAACACAGTGTAAATTTCTCGCGATGGACTGCGATGTTGAGGGTTGCGTTAAGTAACTTTTGTAATGGTTTTCACACGTTATTCAGAATATCCCCCATTTTGCCTAGTACATCCTTTTTACAACAGGCACAGCAACAAGGATTAGCTTTGTTGAAGTGCTGCTAAACAGTGCCCTGCACAAGCACCGCAGTGCCCGGGGGCTCCCAACACTTCAGGGCCCCTCTCAACCTTTCAGGGGGCCCCATTCTTCACAATGCTACTAAATATCTGTCATGTATGGGATACTCATGGGGCTTACATCCAGGGATTTAGGTGGGATGAAATAACTAGGGGGGTGGGTCTCTCAAAGGGACGTGGCCGATGCAATCATGAGTGTACCTTAAAAATACTTAGGCTTAAAATCTATGCTGAGCATAGTGTGCTGCCTGACTTGTATTTTGTTGCTTCTGTCACTGCATTTATAAAACAACAAGTAACATTGCACCTACAACAATCCAGGACTATTGGCTTTGTCAATGGTTGTCAGTTGCATAAGAAAAATAAGCAACAACTATGGCTTCGTTGTATATAATATTGAAAATGCTTCAGTTTTGACATAATGAGATTGTGAAAAAAATTTAACGAGTCTCTTTAAAGTTACATCAAATCCAGTGAAGGGTTGTACTGCTGCTGAGTTAAGATTTGTTTTGCACCCTGAGGGTAAAGCAAAAATGGAGAGCCAGACAGGGACCTGTCTCAGCACCTGCTTTGAAGAACTGCTGGTGCTGAGCACCAGCGGGACCCGGCCCACTTATAGCCCTGCACACACCATATCCTGCAGGCGGGCCCGATCATTTTGCAGTACGCAACTGATCAGACATCAAGATCCAATAGCACATCTCTGGCTGCAGAGCCAGTGGTCAGCACCGTAGCAGTCAGAGATGAACTTCTTCAATCAAAAATTATTGCATTTTGATTTGGATAATACAGTTAATTAGTTTTGAGCTGCATAGAACTTCATAAATGGAAATGTATAGAGGCCCGAGACGAAAAAGATACCTCTAATTAAAACACTATGTGGCATATTTACAAGGAAATGAAAGAGTGCAGAGGTGCGGCAAATTTTGCAGCCCTGCGGTCCGCCATTTCTAAAACAGAGTTATGCGCCACATTTACAACCTTGGCATTAAAAATAGCTGCCTAGCGCCAACGCAGGCACCCTTGCGCCAAACAATCAATAATGGTGATTTGTTACTGCAGCACACATAGAAGTAGCAAATCGCCAATATTTAAGGATTGTTTATGTGCCAAAAGGCACACCTTATTGCAGATAAACAATAATTCATGGCATTTTGCTCTTTCTACGTGTGCTGCACAAAACAATTGCACCATTGTAGCCCCTGCTATTGCATGGTGTTAGTTTTTGGCACTGCCTCAGATTTACACCTCCTTGTAAATGGATCACTGACAGAATATCGACGATCAAAAAATCGAGCTGCCAGAATATCGCTGACAAAATATAGAACACCAGAATATAAGTACAAAAATATCGAATCCAAAATATCGTTGTAAATAATATAGTTTGTTAAAATATTGAATTTTTAAAATCTCTTAAAAGAAATGTAAAATAATGAAATAATGAATATAATTAAGTAAAACATACTTAAAAAACTTAAATAACCTTAAAATGAATAAATAATTAATGTAAATAAAAAAAATAAACATGCATTTTTTTAAAGTACATATATATGTTAACTTAATACTATTAAAAATATTCAATATCTTTAATGTTGGATAGCGGGAGGGTCAAATTTACTATTCCAACTCCAGTGAGTGCAACAGTAGGGAAAGCGTTGGATAGTGGGAGGGTAAAAATTACTATTCCCAGTCCAGTGAGTGCAACAGTACGGAAACCGTTGGATATCGAGAGGGGAAAAATTACTATTCCCACTCCAGTGAGTGCAACAGTAGGGAAAGTGTTGGATAGCGTAGGGGTAAAAATTACTATTCCCACTCCAGAGAGTGCAACAGTAGGGAAAGTGTTGGCTAGCATAGGGGTAAAAAATACTATTCCCACTCCAGTGAGTGCAACAGTAGGGAAAGTGTTGGATAGAGTAGGGGTAAAAATTACTATTCCCTCTCCAGTGAGTGCAGCAGTAGTGAAAGTGTTGGATAGCGTAGGGGTAAAAATTACTATTCCCACTCCAGAGAGTGCAACAGTATGGAAAGTGTTGGATAGCATAGGGGTAAATATTACTATTCCCACTCCAGAGAGTGTAACAGTAGGGAAAGTGTTGGATAGCACAGGGGTAAAAATTACTATTCCCACTCCAGAGAGTGCACCATTAGGCAAAGTGTTGGATAGCGTAGGGGTAAAAATTACTATTCCCACTCCAGAGAGTGCAACAGTAGGGAAATTGTTGGATAGAGTAGGGGTAAAAATTACTATTCCCACTCCAGTGAGTGCAACAGTAGGGAAAGTAATGATTTAATAATTAAATAAAAATACATTACTTATCAATACCAATATAAAATGAATTAAAATTAATTATCAATTACAAACTAGTTAATAATTAATTAATTATAAATACCAATAAATAATATTTATTAAAAATTAATTACCTGTTAATAATTATTTAACAACAAATTAATTTTCGATACCGAAAATTTATAAGTAATAAAAAAACAATTAATAATTAATTAACAGTAAATTAATTATCAATACACAAAAATATGTTCAATAATTATTTAATTACAATTAAATTACTTCCCACCCTATTTCCCTATAAACCCACAACCCGCTCTGAATAATAAATTAATACAATTAATATAATTATCAATTAATCAATTAATAAAAATTAATTACCTATTAATAGAAATTAATTACCAATTAATAATTAATTAACAATAAATTAATTTTCAATACCAATAAATAAAAATAAATAATTTCTTAATTACAATTAAATTACTTCCCACCCTATTCCCCAACCCGCTACAGAACTAAAACGCAAAATTAAATTAAAAACATTGAATAATTCCTCAAAATTAATATTTAATGTACTATAATCAAATTACTTCTCACCCTATTCCCCTATAAACCTACAACCCGATACAGAATTAAATTACGCAAAAATGAAATAACATAAAATTCATTACTTTAAAAAAATTCAAACATACATTACAAAAATAATACATACTTTTAACTCATATACTAACATTTAAAACACTATAAAAAATCGATATTTTTAACAACTATATTATGACTGTCGATATTACTAACTTCGATATTAGGAAAATTTGTATTTCTTACCTGAATTTTGATATTCTGCACCACTATATTTATGCAATTTGATATTCTGTCCATTCTATATTAAAAACTCGATATTCTGTCCAGTCGATATTGTGACTAGTTACCCTTGTAAATCTGGGGCAGCATCAAAAAGCAACGGGTGTTGCTATGGAACTCCTATGGCAACACCCATTGCACGCCCCTTTCAGCAAGATACCTTCGTTGAAGGGTAGCATATTTACAAAGCAGTGGTAAGTCACAACAAGTGGATTAACACCACTTTGTAGATATGGTGCAGAGCATTTTGCCACCGGAACGTTTGTAAAAGTGATTTTCAGGTGGCACAATCCCCTTGTAAATATGCCCCTTAATGCACATATCCCAGTGTTGTGTAAATAGTGTTTGGGAAAGACAGAACCACAGGGAATGGAAGTAAATGAGTTTGAGGTGTTACATTTACTAATAGAAAACATTAGCACAACAAAATGGGTGGCATCCGTCTTAGCCAAAGACACTCCAGAGTAGAGTGTCACTGAGTGCAGTGGTGTAGAGTGGCATAGAGTGCATTGGGGAAGAGTGCAGTTGCGTAGAGTAGAGTGCCGTAGAGAGCAGTGGCATAGACTACAGTAATGCAAAGAAGAGTGCAGTGACATAGAGGGCATTGGCGTTGAGTGCAGTGGTTTAGAGCAGAGTGGCAGAGGGTGGAGTGGTGCCGAGTGGAGTAGAGTGGCAAAGAATGCACTAGCATACACTCAATTTTTCAGAGTAGAGTAAAGTGGCATAGAGGGGAGTGGTGTAGTGTAGAATGCAGTGGTGTAGAGTAGAGTGGTGTAGAGTGTAATGGCATACAGTAAACTAGTGTAGAGTGCAGTGGCATGGAGGTGTATAGTACAGGGTAGATCAGAGCGGCGTACAGTGGATTAGCGTAGAGTGCAGGGGCGTAGAGTGGAGTGGCCTAGGCTGAAGTGGTGTAGAGTGTAGTGGCGAAGAGTACAGTGGTATAGAGTAGAGTGGTGTAGAGTGCATTGGCATACAGTGGGGTATGCATGGTGTGATATTGCACTGCCATTACACACAACACATTTTTATTTGAAATGATCCTTACATTTACACTGACATGCAGTTTTACTAATACAACTACACAGCACAAAAATGGTAATGTGTGGAAATGGCATCACCTTGTGTATTGATTTGTTTTGATCATATTAAAGTACTTCTTTCCTACACACTTCAGAATTAACAAAAATGTGTTCATTATTGCTTTCCTAATTCTGATTTATTCTGAAATACTAAAACAGTTCATTTAAATGTTATGTGCTAGAAAAATATCCTTTTCTACACCTGGGAGCAGATTTACAAGCCCCTTGCGCATTCCTGCGCCGCCATTGTATCACTTTTTTTGACGCAACGGCAGCGCAAAAAATGAGGCCTATTTACAACGTGACGCATCTAGGGAGATGCGTCACATTGTAAATCCCTGCGTCACATTATACCTGCGTCAGGTATAATGTATGCAGGGTGGGCATTCCCACTCAGGAAGACCTTGTTAAAGTGACGCAGTGAAATCTACAAGATTTCACTGTGCCACTTTTAGGACGCCACTGCGTCAAAACCTTACGCCTGCTTGAAGCAGGCGTAAGTAGTGATGCAGTGTAGTGGAAATAGGCCTCAACACGCATTGCTGGAGTTGCGTCGTGCATGCGACACGACTCCAGCAATGCGTGACTTTTCCACCAACAGATGCATCAGAATTTCTGACACATCTGTCAATCCTTGCACCATAGTGAGCCGTATTGTAAATACGTTGCATCTATAGTGGCGCAAGAGTTTCCAAGGGTGGCGCAGGGAAAGTGACGCATCTATACAGATGCGTCCCTTTCTTGTAAATCTGACCCCTAGTATCCAGCAAGATTGTCACATAAAGGGGCCGATTCCAATCCTGGGAAAAGGCTGTACGAATCGTTGTACGGAGCGTTTTCTCCGTACCACTCGTACCCGGTAAACTGTCCGTACAACCTAGGAAGTACGATTCGTACAGAAAGCCTATTTCCGTACGTTTCGTACAAAAGACCATACTGGTCAAAAAAACCAACGATTCTGGTCTGGAACAGCTTGTATGCGACAACCGGACGCATTCAAGCAGCGATTTCCGGCCCAGCAAGTACGATTCGTCCCTACGTCACTCCGTACGGCTTTTTTACAGGAGCCAAACACAGCCGGAAAAGCAGAGTCCGACGCGAACCGCTATGCAATGGAGCCCCGGTACGCGACGTACACGCCATGAACCCCATCGTACGTGTCATCCCGGTCCTCCTAGCCTACGACCTGGTGCACCGGACCCGATACACATGCCGCAGAAGGTGAGAACAACACCCAAGGGCCGGGGGGGGGTGAGGGGCAGGAAACATACCCCATACCAAAAGCAAAACATATAATATAGAGCCCATACATTACCACCAGGGTCTGGTCACCTGGGGGTGCGTGGCCAGCAACACCTGCGTACCGCAACAACGGAAGTGGACATGTACGGTGCGTTGCACACGTACCCCTAGCACCAGTAGAACAGTCATACGGACCGTACACACGCAATGAATGCGTGGGTACGGGGCATTCCACACATACCCCTACGGCACCAGTAGAACAGTCACACGGACCGTACACACGCAATGAATGCGTGGGTACGGTGCGTTCCACACGTACCCCTACGGCACCAGTAGAACAGTCATACGGACCGTACACACGCAATGAATGCGTGGGTACGGTGCGTTCCACATGTACCCCTACGGCACCAGTAGATCAGTCATATGGACCGTGCACATGCAATGAATGCGTGGGTACAGTGTATTCCACACATACCCCTATGGCACCAGTAGAACAGTCATACGGACCGAACACACGCAATGAATGCGTGGTTACGGTGCGTGGCACACGTACCCCTACGGCACCAGTAGAACAGTCATACGGACCATACACACGCAATGAATGCGTGGGTACGGTGTGTTCCACACGTACCCCTACGGCACCAGTAGAAAAGTCATATGGACCGTACACACCCAATTAATGCGTGGGTACGGTGCGTTCCACACGTACCCCTATGGCACCGGTAGAACAGTCATACGGACCGTGCACACGCAATGAATGCGTGGGTATGGTGCGTTCCACACGTACCCCTACGGCACCAGTACAATAGTGATACGGACCGTACACACGCAATGAATGCGTGGGTATGGTGCGTGGCACACGTACCCCTACGGCACCAGTAGAACAGTCATACGGACCGTACACACGTAATGAATGCGTGGGTAAGGTGCGTTCCACACGTACCCCTACGGCACAAGTACAATAGTGCAACGAAGCGTACACACGCGATGATTGCGGGTGTACGGTGCATTTCACACGCTTACAATGGTAATACAGGCCTACACATGCCAGGAATGGAGGGCTACGAGTCGCACAAGGATGACAATCAACAGGTGTATCTGGCTTTTCGTAGGGGTGCCAGCAAGGTGGCATATGTGTCCTGGATGTATTGCACACACCAGACTCTATAGTTACCTGATGTGTAGTAGCAGTTTAGCATGTGCTATGTTCATTGACATTGAAGTTGGCAGACTCTCAATCTTCATGATTCCTAACAATGTCTTGCAGGGCACCGCCTGTCCCAAGAACAATGCCAGACTTGGCTGCCATGAGGGAACGTGCCTGCATCCGACGTTACAGATTCACTCAAAAGATGATTGAGGACTTGACCGACAGGCTGGCACCACACCTCCAACCGCGACACAGGTATCCTACGCTGTCCCCAAAGATGAAGGTGATGGCAGCCCTACATTTTTTTGCCACAGGTACGTTTCAATTGACCATAGCTGATGTTGGTGGAATGTCGCAGACAATGTTCAGCCGTGTCCTGCGTGATGTTTTGGTAGCCATGTTGGAGCACCTTGATGAATTCATCAAATTTCCTACTCCTGGGGAGTTGACAGATGTCAAGGGTGATTTCTATGCCCTGGGAGGGATGACCCATGTCATTGGGTCCATTGATGGGACACATGTGGCTTTGGTACCACCACAGGCACAGGAGCAAGCCTATCGCAACCGTAAACATTACCACTCAATAAATGCCCTTGTGGTGTGTCTTGCTAACATGCTGATTTCCCATGTCTGTTTTCCAGGATCAGCACACGCTGCCTACATCATGAGGCGTAGCAGGGTGCCACAAATGATGCTGCGGCTGCACAACGAACAAGCATGTCTTGTTGGTGGGTATACTCTGTTGGTCCTGTGTGATGTCGTATCTTTGGCTCTTACGGCATCTCCTGACCCACTTATTTACATGATGTTTCACAGTAGGGGTCTCTGAATATCCCAACATGCCATGGCTAATGACACCTCTCCGCAACCCAAGAACAGCTGCAGATCACAGGTACAGCAATGCGCTCGGGCAGACCCGGCGAGTGATTGAGAGGACGTTTGGCCTCCTGAAGAGCCGATTCCGGTGCCTTGACAAGACAGGCGGGTCCCTCCCATATGCATCGGAGAAGGTCTGCAAATTTTCATTGTGTGCTGCATGGTGCACAACATGGTCGTTGAGAAGGCAGTGCCACTCATCCTTAATCCTGATGAGGAGCAACACCCACCCGTGGAGGATCCAGGGCTTGGTCACAAGGCAAGTGAAGAGGAGGAGGAGGATGATATCTGGAGTCAGCTCATACGCAACTTCTTCTCATAATGGTGAGTCACTGGGTATGAGTGTGCAAGCTTGTAGCATTGAGTGGCATGTGTTGCAATGTGTGTGTCCAGCTGAATGAATGCAAAGTGACTTTGATGTGTGTACTGATGTGTCACTCGAGTGATGATATCATGCCACACAGTTTTGCGGATAGACTTTCTTTGAAATGTGCATGTGTCCAACATTGTTCATGTTTCGTAACTGACCATGAGTGCAGCGAGATTTGTTTTAGGTGACTTCTTGTGTGTCTGTCATTCCCAGGTTTTTGCGCCTGTTGTCTGCTCGTGTCATCTCTGTCCTCCTGCTATTCCTCATGAGGATTGCAACGTGTGCTGAATCAGCGTTCCATGCATGGACATGTGGAAATGTCAGTTTGGGTAAGGCTTGCAGCAAGGCTTTTTGGTGGTGGTACGGGTTGGGAATGTGTGGGGACTGCTTCTGTGCATGTTCTGGTACCATGCATACATGTCTTCTCACCATGCAGAATATAACATGTAACATCACTCCCATGACATGATTGACAGTCATCTGTAGTGGAGTGTGGAGTCTGATGAAGGCATCAATGTGCGTAAACCTTGCCTCTGAAACATTGCTGATGCTACGGGTGGACATAGTGTGGGACATCACAACAACTGGCTCTATGGTGATTTGCAGCGTCTCCGTGTGCAGCAGGATGTGTTTTGCTCATCCCCTTGACTTGTGTGTCAGTTCATTGGGATTTACAACATCCGTGTTGTGAAGGGGGGGTCCAGCGTATGTCCCACATGTCCTGTCAACTGACCTGTGAGTCTGTTCGTATGGATGCATTTCCCTATGTGTGAGTTTGTGCAATAAAGGTGTTATGCACAATCCAAAGTGCCTCATCTCTGTCACTGCATATCTCTTGCCAGTTTGCATGCGTTATCTATGGCATAATTGACAAACATTGAGCATATGAGTGTATGTGTTCTTCGGCAACAAGCATGCATTTCTTCATGGCTAATAATCTCTATTGTGCATGAAGTACCTGGTTGTGTATGTATTTGTGCAGGTTGCTCCCCGCAACGGGACGTCAACGCCTGCTGACGGTGTGTCTCCTGTGGGCAGCTCCGCATTTTGTTGCCTGATCCTGTGGCCGTCATTTTTGTTGATTCTTCATACATTTTCTCGGAGTGACCCATGAGTAACCTGACACTCCTTCCTTTACATACACCTGTTGCACTGTGCCTTTCTGACTTCCCTGTCATTATGTGCTACTTTTTGCCTAGTTTCTCACCCCTTCCGCCTGCTGCTGCCTCACCTGTGGCACCGCCCCACCGAGTGCCCTAATTCGGCAACCCACACGCCTACAAAATGCTCCTCCCTTCACCCTCCACCCATTCTAAATGCAGCCTGCAGCTTGTCTGTGCCACTGTTTCACCAACGCCGTGCCAAAGGCAGGGCCGTCTGCACCTGCAACATGCACAGTGCACGACCCTCTGGTCCTTGCATGACCCACGCCACACAACAGGCTCATGCTGCAGCCACCCTCCAAGCAATGTCCTCCAGACAATCAACCGCCTGCTATCAGGCAACCCCTAAGCGCACACACGACACCTTTGCATGCTGAGTGTGCAACTCCAACTGCCTACACAGCACTGCTCTGCCTACCAGACCCTGTCAGAACAACCAGGTCATGTGCCTCCTACTCCACACCCGCTCCGTCCACAAGCACGCCATTGGACTCTGTTACCTCCTCAACACAACGGCCCCACACATCACCTTCATGACAGTAACCTGGTCAAAAGCATCCTCAGCACACAACTTCTTCATTGCCATCTCAGATGGATACAAGATCACTCGCAGGGACAGCACCAACAATCCCGGAGGATGAATTGCAATTTATTCCCAAGTACATCCTCAGAGTCACAAATCCGGTTTTGCTCCAACCACCTAACAACACTCATCTACAGTAGGCCTGGGCAGTAAATTCCGTTCCGCTCGCGGAATTTGCAGAATTTAGGTAATTTCGCGTTCCGCGGAGAACGCGGAATTGCCCAAAATTCTGCTTTCCGCGGCTTCGCGGAATTTTTGCTTGTTCGTGATCTCAAAATGCGTGTTCACGAGATATTTCCCCCCGAGCACGCAATCAGCTGTTGCGAACAGGAAAAAAGCATCGCGAACATGCAATTCCGCGTGTTCGCGGAATTTCTGCGTGTTCGCGGAGATTTTAAACCATTTCGCGGAGATTTGCGTAACGCGACTACGCAAATTCCACCCACCCCTAATCTACAGATCTCCAGGCCTACAGCCACAACTCCGCAAAGCCATCAACACGTACATCTGCACACACGCCCTCACCTCCACAGGCTACATGTGGCTGGGGGCCAGTAACTTCTTGCTGGAGGCGAACCACATCACCATCCATCATTGGTCCATCAACATTTGCATCCACGTCTCCGACAAGTAACACACTGGCCCACAGCCCGCTACCGATCCCCCAAAGATGCTTGATGTAAGTCACCACAGACAAGCTGTGTGGGACACTCAAACCAACACCACCGCCACACCCTGCAACCTCACACACTGGATCAGCTACTGATCCAACAATCTTGCCACATTGACGGACTTTCCTGTGAAGCACAACAACAGTTAAGCCACCTGGGACAAGGCAGACCTACTGGACTCATACAGATCGAGCCGGACTCTTGTGCAAACCTTGCAACACAAAGTACCTTTATTTACCTTACAGCCCTGGAAAACGCCACACACAGCCATCACCATATCATCAGCAAGGACAAGTGGAGATCCTTCAGATAGGGCCGAGGCACCAAAACACACGACATCAAGGAGCTCATCAGCATTGTGTGTGAACTGACAGCAGATCTCCATCCAAAAGACACCCCACCCTTGCAAGGCAGATCACATCCCTTGCAACTTTCTACCACTGCAAGCTCATGGCCATACAAGACAGCCCTGGCACACAGAGGCAGACAGCACTATTATCCACGTGACAAACCCCCCTCAGGTTCTGGATTCCCGTCAGCAACAAATACACCACCTGGCACATGTGCACCATCCACTCTGGCTCTCCATCAGGCCCCTTCCCACACAACATCTCAACCACATCATTCCCCATCCATGAAGCCCACGTCGAGGGCATCCTGAATGTCTCATTTGAGTTTGCCACATTCCATGGGAGCTGGAGGTATGCAGAGACCCAGGCCTTCTTCAACAACGGATGGCAGTATAGCAGTATCTCCTGGAACATCACCCTGCTTCCCTACCCAGCAAATGTCATCAGGAAGACACTCAACGAGTGACTGACAAATTTCCTCCGCGCAAACAGCTCCAGGCAACCGGCACTAGATCATCTTCCACAGTAATCACACCACTGCAACCGTCATCATTGCCACCACCAACGACAACTTAGCCCTACTCAACAATGGTGAGACCACCCCCCTTGACCTCTCAACGGCATTGTACACCATGTGCTACCACACTGTCAGCTCACACATCTCCAACACTGGTATCCAGAAGAGGGCCCAGTATTAAATCACCAAGTAGCTCACCAGCAAGGCCCAGGGAGTCGGCCTCCACCCTGAAGCATGTAGTACACTGGGGTCATGTGGCCCATGCCCCTGGGCTAATGTCTCAGTGTGAAGATCTTCAATGTCTCCATGACCCCCTTCTCCACCATCACATGCGCACACGACCTCATCATCATCTCGTATGCCATTGACACCCAGCTGCTCCTCAACCTCACCAAAGACCCAGCCATTGCCAGATCCAACCTTCAAGGAGGCATGAGATCTGTTGACGAATGGCTGACCATCAGCCACCTGAGGCTGGACTTGGACAGGACTGAGGTCATCATCTGAGGATTGTCCCCTTATGGCTGGGTCAACTCCTTGTGTCCCACCGGCCTGGGCACCGCACCAGCACCCAGTGGCCACGCCGCAAGCTGGTGTTCATCATGGACTCATCGCTCACAATTACCATGCAACTCAACACCATCTGTACCTCATGCTGCAACACCCTCCACATGCTGCAAATGATCCACAGATAGATCCACTCCAAGGCAAGACAGACCGTCCCCCAGGTCCACGACACCAGCCGGGTCAACTACAGCAATGCCCTCTATGAAGGAACAACAGCAAAACTGCAGGAGAAGCTGTCCAGGGTGCATCCGCACTCCTCATCTTCAACATCCCCCACCCCAGCCACATCGCCGTCCACCTGAGATAGCTAGAATGGCTCACTGTCTGCTGCAGGATCACCTTCAGACTCCTGAACCACACTCAGGAGGCAGTCCACAACCCCAGACCCAAAACCGACCTTGGGCGTCTGTCATCCAACACCCCGTTGGCCCAACTTCGTGCAGCCCACCTTGCCCTGGCCACCATTCATCACATCCACAGAACTGCATGCAGGAGATAGTTCTCCCACCTCACAAAACAGACCTGGGACTCCCTCCCTGGGTACCTCAACATGACCCATGACCTCTACACCTTCATGATACTCTGGCAAATTGGTTTGTCTGAGCAGTATTGCAAGCCCCCCCTCAGCAGCTTGAGGCCATCACGGGTGAGTATTGGGATACATGTCTGTATTTGGTGATACATTGTGACCCATGTGTGTCCTCGACCGGACTCAGATCCAAGTGTATGGATGGCTGGAGTTAGTTCCACACTCAGGCATACTTTGACATATCCCCACACATATGTTGTGGACTCATGCTAAATGACTGCAACATAAAATTACAATTATACATTTTTTTATTATAGGTCTGGGGCGTGATTTGTGCACAGAAAAAGGTGCAATACAGGGACCATAGAATCCAAAGTTCACAGGGGGAGATGGGATCCTTGGCATTGGAAGTCATCAGAGTCCAGGCCACAGTGTTTGGCATCATTGGTCAGACTGTGACCAGCAAGTCCATGTGGCAGATGATGTCAGTCAATGAGGTGATGCTGTCGCACATGGAGGCCAGGTGCCACGCCAGGTGACCTGGGAGATGTGGATGGTCCGCTGCCTCTCACGGTCTTTTCCATGGACGACCCACCTTCCTCCAGGGACCCTCAGATGCAGGCCTTGCCGATGCTTGGGACGCTCCGTTGGACGAATCCTCCTCCTCCTCCCTCCCTGTGGCTGGTGGTGGTCTTCGCCTGGTGGCACAGGGAGGGTTGCCCATGTTATCGTCGATCCGACGGAGTGAATGGCTTATGTCCCTTTGCACCGCCAGGAGCTCAGCCAGTCTTGCCTCCATCCGTCCTTGGTGTTCTTCTTGACTGGCGTGTTGCTCGGCCTGCTGGTTCTTCATCTCTGTGATGGTCCCCTTTATCTCTGTGAGTGTCCTAACTACCCGGCTGATCTCCCTGGTGTCACGCCGGTATGCCTCCATGATGTGTATGTGTGACATACCAGTTTCTTCAGCTGGCTGGCCAGGTTCTCGCCTCCGCCTGCCTCCACTCCCACCACCATTGCCCACATGAGCCTGGGCTGCTGTTGTGGGCACATCGGGTCTACGGGACCCCTGAGGGATGGCAGTGGCAGTGTTGTCTGCCTCCTCCTGGGTGCCCGGCGCACCTTGTCCCTCCTGGTCAGACTGGCTCAGGTGTTCACTGAGGGCAGGGCTCCTCGGTGTCTCCTGGGATATGGCAGGAATGGGGTGGTGGTTGGCGCAGATGTTCCTGAACCAGGTGCTGCAGGGGCTTGGACACCAGATGGTCCAGTTCGATCGGGGTCATCCGCGGAGTGTTAAGAGGCATCGCTGCCGGTGGGATCAGGTTCCTCCCGAGCCTGGGACTGTGATTGTTCACCCCCATTGTTGGCGGGAGAATCATCACGTTGCCCTGTGTGTGAGAGACAGACAATGTTAATGCTGTTTCATGCAACATCCATGTTTCATACACATTCAAGTTGGCACTGTTCCTCCAGGTAGTTGTATGTGCCTAGCATTCTCCTCAATGTTCACTTGTGGATGGGTCTGTTGCGGGGGACAGATTGATATGTTCTCCTGAGTCTTTGACATGTAGATTTTTGGCTTGGATGCTTCTTCGGCTATGTATTGGTGTTGTTGGGTTACATGTCCATTGTGACAGTGGGTAAATCCATTGCCCGTCCCGGGGGTGTCTGCTTGTATAAGGGGTGTGTGTGACAGGGCCTGCTGGTGGGTGTAGTGTGATTTGGCAGTGGGGCTCCCAGGTGATGTAGCTGTCCCCCCATGGAGCATGCTGCCATGACAGTGAGTGTGAGTTCCTGTCCTAGATATCTGACCTTGTTGTCTTGGTGTTTGTGTTTGCACTGGTCACAGGAGGGCCTTGTGCTGCCTACACCTGGGCCAAGTGTCAGCTATCTTGTCAGTACTTTCCCAATCCCTGTGCATTGCGAATGGTGCATGGGTATGTACCTGGGCCATATGGGATGAGGGCAATTTTGTCTGATTTGGAGTTCAACAATGCGTTTTGTGACACCCACCCTCCCAGCATACGGGACATCCATTCTTGGGTTGGTGCTTCGTGTTGCATGGGACATAGCATGGCCTTGCTTTCTCAATGGGGAATACACATGTTATTGGCATTAGAGTTGTTTTTGACTGTGGTTGTGGCCGGTGAGGGCTTGGAGGTAGTTGCGTGCATTTTGTGTAGTTGGGGTGTGGATGCCATTACCCCTATGTTACGTAAGTTGTTTGTGTACTCACCAGGCTCTGGAAGTCCTTGAAGTCCATGTACTCCCACTGGCGGAAGCAGGGCCATCACCTTCTCCTCCCAGGGATGTAAATGTACTGGTCTGCGGGGCCCACCCCCTCCAGTGATTTTGCTCTGGGCGTAGTCGTCATTCATTTTTCGCTTGACCGCCCTCTGCAGATCGTACCACCTGGCTTGGCATTCAGTCCTGGTCCTTCTGATGGGTGTAACAGCATTCACCCTATCGACGATCCTCTGCCACAGGCGTGATTTTTTGGCTATGCTGGTCTGTCTGACCAATGTTCCAAACAGCTGTGGCTCAACTCTGATGACTTCATTGACAAGGATCTCCAGCTCCTCCCTTGTGAACTTTGGATTCTTGTCTGTGGGCATGGTGTGGGGTGAGGGTGTGGATGGTTGTGGGTGTGTGGATGTGAATGCGAAGTTGTGGGTCTGAATGTGAAGAGGGGGTATGTGTGAAGGAGGTTGTGTGAAGGTGCATATGTTAAGGTGGATGGGTGCAGCTGTTGGTGTGTGCTCTCTAGCTGCAGTGAGTCTGTTGCAAAGGCTCATGGTTTGTGTGTGTGGGCCCTTTTTATTGGTCCATTTGTGGGTGGGCCTCAGTTTGAATTTTTGGTGGGTGTGTTATAAGGGGTGGTTGTGAGTTTGCCCCTCTGCTTGCCTGTTTGGATGTGGCCAGGTCAGTCATTTCTATGTTTTGTGCACTGTAGACGTGTTTTGTGGTGTTGTGCGAGTCGAATAGACCCTCCTTGTGCTGTTTTTCATTGCCTATGTACGGTGCGTACATACAGGATGATGTTGTTGTGAGGTGCGTACATACGTGATGTTGGGGTACGCACCGTACATACGCGATGATGTTGTTGTGAGGTGCGTACATACGTGAGGATGTTGTTGTGGGGTGCGTACATACGCGATGTTGGGGTACGCACCATACATACGTGATGATGTTGTTGTGAGGTGAGTACATACGTGATGTTGGGGTACGCACCGTACATATGCGATGTTGTTGTGAGGTGCGTACATATGCGATGTTGGGGTACGCACCGTACATACGCAATGATGTTGTTGTAAGGTACGTACATACGCGATGTTGGGGTACGCCCCTTACTACGTGATGATGTTGCTGTGAGGTGCGTACATACGTGAGGATGTTGTTGTGGGGTGCGTACATACGCGATGTTGGGGTATGCACCGTACATATGCGATGCGGTTGTTGTGAGGTGCGTACATACGCGATGTTGGTGTACGCACCATACATACACGATGATCTTGTTGTGGGGTGCGTACATATGCAATGTTGGGGTACACACTGTACATACGCGATGATGTTGTTGTAAGGTGCGTACATATGCATGGGGGGGCCTGTACAACTCGTACCCCTGTATGACTCTCATCCCGGGAACTACTTTTCCCGGGATACGAGTCGTACACAGTTTGCTTTGTAGCAGGTAAAGTCATTCCCCGTGTACTTGACGTTTTCCATACAAATCCTAAATCGGAAAGCCTGTCCGGATCGTACTTGTACGGTGGGACTGTATTTTTAGGCTTCGTACGGAATAGTGCCCGGGTCCGTCTCGTACAACTTTTCCCGATCGAATTCGTACGGATCGGGCCGACCCGTATGTATTTTTCCCTTACGAATCGTACTTCACGGGTGGGACGGGACTTGTACGTATACGTACGGGAAAAAATACGGATACAAGTCGTACGGAAAAAAAAATACAGAATCGGAATCGACCCCAAAGCATCTCACACCAAACACAAAAGGAAGACAGAGCCTCACATTTGACCTCTGTCTTTGAATGCACAGCACATTTTACAAGATAAGAACACGATTTAAAGGATGTTACTCAAAGTAACACTCTTGTAAGAATACAAGGAGAGCTTTTGTGAAAAGGCTTTTCTCCTTGGGAGGAAGGAATTGAGGCTGGACAGCCTTAAAACAAACAAACGAGCAAATTGAAAGCCAGAATATGTGAGTTAAAAACCACAAAACCAGTGGTAAGCAATGAGCAGAATACATTCCCTGGGAAGCTTTCTGAATGTCCCCAAGATGGGTCATTTATATGACAGATTCATACACGAGAAATTATGTTGCTATCTCCCTCAGCTAAGCTGATGCTGCATGCTCTCTTAAGTGGATAAAAGAAGAACATTCTAGGATAGGGCTAACAAGCATTGGCAAAGCCAATTAGTCATGCATTGGCTGCCAGTCAATGCATGTTTTATCTTGCCACGATTTTTGTAAACACTTTATTTTTGGGGAGCTGCTGGACCCTCTCCAAATCTATATAAAAACACAATGTCTAAAAGCAACCTTTTTTTGGTCTCAAAAGCACTTACTGCAATAGTTATCCCTGGCACGGATGGGAACTACTTTGTGTGATGATGTGCTGCTTGTGCAAGAACATAATGCTGTCACTCATAGTGTCATTAACCAATGTCTTTAGTGGGCTGAACCCAATGCTGTATGTTGTAGCATGCAAAATAAAAATGTGAATGATACAACAACAGACCAATGGATGAAGGGGGCTAGCTGAAAGCCCATATAAACAAATATGTTATAAGACAAATAGTAAAATAAAAAGGTCTTCGCCAGCACCAGATTTCAGAGGCTATTTCTGGACCTTAAATTTAACGTTAAATCCATGTGCCATTAAAGAGAATGGTCTGGCCCTGCAATTTGTGAAATAATATTAACAAGATAAATATTCTCTTAAATGTGTTATCATGTGACCAAAGTAATAAACAGCCTATTTCCATGCTTTAATTCATGTTGAGTTGATGGGCAGTTAAATATTAATGCCGTGAAATGTTTGAAGACATATTGGAAAACGTTTAGCCTGCATGCTTTCAAATCTGTTATTCCATCTATTCCTACTGGCACCCAGGCTTTTTGCTCACATCTAAATTATTCATTTATTTTTGAGCTTCCTGACATTATTTTAAAAATTTATGAACACTCTTTTTCTTCCCTACCTTCCTATTTTTCACATCACAACATTGGGTGTCTGTTTCCTTGCATTGCATCCACTTGGGCATTATTAGCAGAGGGAGAGAGCACTGAAGGACATGTACTCAATTTTGGAAGAGTTTGGTCTGAGGTTCTCAAGGCCTATTCTTGTGCTCCCCATTCCCTTCGTTTCACACATGGCCTTTGGTTCTTCCAGGCATTAGAAGACAATCAGAATCCTACTGTAGCTGAAGGCAGTAACATCTTCCATTTCTCCCCTGAAGCATACTGAATATGAGGCTCCTAGTAGGTGATGGAAGATGATGTTGGTGGTCGGGTGGTGTAGTCTTAGAGCTGGGGAATGTCTTTCTAGAGGGAGTAAGACCTTCACTAGATTGCTATGAAAAAAGGTGGTGGTTCTCATGCATCTCAGTAGCTTACTGCTGTGGGAAGACCAACATAATCAGTGGGGGACTTCATGCTGTCTTATTAAAACAGATTGCTGGCATGTAGAGAAGAAGATGGGCTTCCCTTGTTACTGCTTTCAGATATCTGCCTGGCACTTACTTATACAGAGAGGTCACCAAGCATTGCTACTCCCACCCAGATAATGAGAATACATATAGTCATTCAGAACTTGCTAGCATAGAAGAGGATCAGCCAAGATGTCAAGTGCAGGAATATCCCTACTACTTGGAGTGACTGGGACAGCCTAACCTTTCCTATACGACAATCCTTGAGTTAGTGCATCATAGTGAGGTTCCGGACTTTTTAGAGTCCAGAGGTGTCAGGGAAACAACACCCAAGACCTCTGAGTTCCTTCCTGTCTCGGTGCACAAATAAACAGAGACACGGGCTTCTCGATGGCGGCGTCAGAGACCAAAGGTTTATTTACTGCAGGGACACAGAAATCATAGGAACCACACCAAGGCAGAATCTACAAGACTGTTCGATTTGCACAGAAATGGGTTGCACTTAAATACACAAAATATGTCTTCAGGCAATATTGCACAAATATCTTTCATGCCCAACCCGGTATCCCAAACAGACAATAAACATGACCAAAACAATAATTATTCGTAAGTTTTCAGTATTCGATCAGGTCTTCATGTCAGTTTCCTATTCATCGACCGATCCTCCCCGTCGTAAAAATCGTATCCTCCCCATAGTAAAAGCCCAGAAGGACAGGAGCAGAGCCAGGTGTAAGAGATAGAGAAGTGGGATAAGAGATGCTTGTGGGTCATAAACGGGCATGGCTACCGTCTTCGGCCTCCTCATGAGAACCAGTATAGCAGGACTGGCCTCAGGCCGGGGAGGCAACTTGATTCTGCCTAGTCACACAGCATCAGTTTTTCTCGAAAAGGCTTGCGTGTCCTTAACAAGGTGATTCAGCCGGGGTCATCGTTCGTCCATTGACTATGTGAGGGCAAGGAACAAAATGGATGCCGTATCTAATATGGATGCCATGGGTTTACAACAGAATGCCCTATTTCTCAGTGAATTCATGCTCGTAGCACAGCGAAAACACTGCCACATACTAAATGGATCATTTCCGGTTCACTGGTACCAAAATCGTGTCAGTACTACGATACCGAAAACACGGGTTCGGATCGCTACAGAACCTCAGACCGTCCTTTTGCCCTTACATAGGCAATTACTTACTCTATGTCAGAGTCTGTCTCTATGTTCATCAAGTCACTGATATGTTGCTGGAGCATTATTCTATCCCGCGGTGTATCTCCTAAGACAGGTGGTCGTCTTACGCATGTTGCAGCACAGAGGCTACATAAGGCAGGACCACACTGAACAATGAGACAGCACGAGAATAAAAATATCAACACAACACCAATGACTATCAGAAACTTCCATCCCCACGCGGACAACAGATTCCAGAGCCATCCCATTAGTGACCAATCACCTTCGTCTACCTGAATAGAATCAGAGATCTTGTGTAACTTAGAGATAGCCTTATATACTGTTGGCGCATTATCTGGGATAAAAACACAACAACTCGATTGGATCATCTTACACACCCCACCTCGATCCGCAAGTAATACGTCAAGGACCATGCGGTTCTGCAACGTCATGAGGCGATCCGCTTGAAGCTCAGCTGTCAGATTACTAAGGGCACCAGCAGTTTCAGTAATGGTGGACTCAACTACCCGTGTTAGTTGACGTAAGTTTCTACTGTTGGCCATAGGCCCCCAGAATGGAAGGAAACCTTTGAAAAAGTCTCCTGCTTCTTGGCCAGCAGTGTCTTCCTTATTGAAAACACCTCTCACAACTCTAGTTTTGTGATAATCCGGTGCAGCAGTGTATGTCGGAGGCAACAGTTGTGCGATATAACATGAGCCTGAAAAGTCAGCAGGCATCCATGTATATGCTCTGTCTTTGCAAACAAAATAGGTGCTCTTTGCAGCTAAGAATGCAGGGGAAGTCTGTGATGGGAAAACGTATGTTTCGGTACAGTCACTCTTCCCTAGTCGAGCTTTCGGATTCCTCCCATTCCCTTGCAAACAGACCTGACCTTGGTGGGGTACGACCCAGATCGGAGTCGAGCTCTTACGTTTGTTCTCACCCAAAGTAATGCCATACTCCGTAGCATTCCAACCCATATAAACTCGTAACTCATCTTTGGGAATAAACGGAGTGTTATCGACATCTCTAACCATGTCAGTAATTCCCTTTACCAAGGCTCTATTAGCAGAGTTATATGTAATGGAACGCGGAGGTCGCAGGGAATAGGTCTCTAGAGCATAGACGAACATGGTCTGAAATGCCCAAAACGATCCATTGTAACTAAAGGGCAGAACCAGATAAGGGATACCCTTGTCCATTGTATGTGGTATCAAGCCACACACCCAGCAGTTCGTTGTGTTTACTACTAGTTGGTGTTGGTGCAAGAGCTGAATGAAAGTGTTATTTATAAACTCAGAGCGTCGAGCTTGTTCATGTGCAGGAAAACGGTGAAAAGAATGAAGAGGAACAACAGTCGGAGAAACAGAAACATGGGGAGGTACTGTAGATGTGACAGGTGCAAAAATCAATTGAATACCAAAAACGATTCCGCCTACCAAAGTTATTAAAACAATTAGAAATGTCAGAGCACATTGCATTAGGAAACATTTGCTATGCATAATTTCATACAGTTTTGTCTTGCGAGCATTTATGACGTAAGCCCGTCGCAGTTCAGGAAGCTCCATCTTCTACAACCGTTCGCAACGGATGGTTTGTACCTGTTAAAAATTGCCTCTGTCTACCCTGGGAGTTCCCAAAATAAACAGAAGAAACCGACCTTGTGTCTGGTTCCCTGCAAGTTAAACCAAGGTACACGTTACGACCCTACGGTAACCCAGATGGCAAGGTAAAAAGGAAAAGAAAAGAAGAAAAAAAGGAAAGGACAAAATTCTAGAATAAACTTCCTGACTGAATGAACTGTAGTAAGATCAAAAGGCAATTTTCAAAATAGAAGGTAATTATGAATGAGAACGTAAATTATATCTAAGTTTTCCGGGTCTCATCTGGTCTTGAAACAGCTGATCTACAGGTGCAGCAATGTTCAAATCCACAGGTGGCAAATGTTCACTTTGTACAATGCTCTGATCTGGGTCCAAAGGAGCAGTTCGTGGTGCGGTGTCAGAGTTCTGTGTTTTAGTTTGTTTGTCTGTCATGTACTCTGCATCACTGAAAGGGACAAGCCTAGGAACAGGTTCTGTCTTAGATATACCAAATCCCTGTCTAACCCAGTTGTCGTAGGGGAGTGGGAGAGGCACACGCTTCGTATGGCTAGCGTGCACCCAATTCTTCCTTCCAGCCAGGCGTACTGCAGTTCTTGTGGCCAGGAGTACTTGAAACAGGCCCAAGAATCTTGGCTGGAGGTTCCGAGTTCGTTCGAAATTCCGCACCACGACTTGGTCACCGGGTTTCAACGTGTGACCTGGGCTCTCTGGCAGTTTAGGCAAGGATTCAAATACCTGTTGATGAATAAGACTCAATTTAGCAGTCAGGTCAAAAAGGTAATCAATCAACATTGGATATTCGATCTGTTTGAATTCCTTGGGCCTAGGGACTCCCCAAAGATTAGCAGGACGACCAAACACAATCTCATATGGGCTGAGCCCTACTCGAGAGTGTACAGTCGCTCTGGTAGACAATAAAGCTAAAGGCAGTGCATCTGGCCAAGATAAACCAGTGGAAGCTTGAATTTTAGCAAGTTTCAGTTTCAAGGTACAATTGTACCCCTCAACCAAACCTGCTGACTGTTGGTGATTCGCACTGTGGAATTTTTGGGTAATTCCCAGACCCACACACACACTTTTCATAACTTTCCCTACAAACTCACTTCCATTGTCCGACCATACAATCCGTGGCATACCATACCTAGGGAAATATTCTTTGAGGAGGATTTTGGCAGTAGACATAGCAGTGTTATCCTTTAACGGATACGCCTCAATCCATCTTGAGAAAGCACAGACTACCACTAGGACATATTTAAGATTATTACATCTGCCCATGTGGATAAAATCCAACTGAATCACTTCAAAGGGACAAGAAGGGGGAGCAAAGTGACCAGCTGGGGGTGGTGTTCCCTTGCCAGGATTATGCATCAGACATATCATGCAATTTTTCACCATTCTTTCCGCGCATTTAGTAATTCCATCGTTCTTCCATACTGGAGCTAACATCTTACAGATCCCTTTCGAACTGATGTGCGCCGCTCCATGCACCATCGTGACTACCGCAAGTACATACGCATCAGGTAACATCCAACGCTGCTGCTCAGACAAATCAATCCAACATCCATTCGAATCCATTTTACCCGTTTTCTCCTTCCATTCATTCTTCTCATTTTCGGTTGCTTCATTTTGGATTGCCTTCACACTTTCAATCGTATTCTCACACATTCCTGATTCAGCAATCCATCGTGCGGACGTTGCAACATACATTCGACTCATCATGTTCTTGGCCGTCTCTTTGGCGACCTCATCAGCAAACGCATTCCCACGGACAACATCATCCGTAATCTTCCGGTGTGCACTGCATTTCACGATCGCAACTTCATTCGGTAAGGTCAGAGATTCCAACAAGTCATTGACTAACTGTCCATGTTGGATCTTTGTCCCATGGGACGTGAGAAACCCTCTTTCCTTCCACAGTCGTCCAAAACTATGTGCTACGCCGAAGGCGTACTGGCTATCAGTAAACACATTCACTCTCTTTCCCTCAGCTAAAACACACGCTCTTGTCAATGCGATTAATTCTGCAGCTTGGGCAGAATTCTGACTCACTCTTGCAGTCTCAACAATCGTACTCAAAGTCGTAACTGCATACGCGGCCGTCACATCACCATTCTGTAGTTTAAAACACGACCCATCGACGTACAAAGTGCCATCTGGATCTAGTAACGGAATATCTTTGAAATCAATCCTACCTTTTGTTTCTTCCTCAGTTCTAAAACAACAATCATGAGGCTCTGAATCACTCGACTCTTGAGTAGTCGGCAACAGCGTTGCTGGATTCAATGTGTTGCATCGCTTGATCTGAATGTGACTTGCCAAAAGCGTCAGCTCATAACCTGATAGTCTAGCACTGGTGAGGTGCTGAGTCTTCGTTCGATTCATGAGTGTATCCACAGCATGTGGAACCATGACTACTAACATGTTGTTCATGACCAGTCCAGCAGACTGTCGAATGGATACTGCAGCTGCCGCTGTGGCTCTCAAACAACTTGGCAACGCTCCGGCTACCGGATCTAATGTGGATGAGAAATATGCACAAGGTCGCTGTTTATCACCAAATTGTTGCGTTAAAACACTCAACGCACAACCCTCTCTCTCATGGACATATAGTGTAAAAGGCTTACTGTAGTCAGGAGTACCCAACACAGGAGCTGAACACAGCGCATCCTTCAAATCTGAGAAGCTCTGTTGACATTCATCAGACCATGGCAAAGAACTTGGAACAACTTTTCCAGTCAGGGCCACCAATGGTTTTGCCATGAGAGAAAAATTTGGGATCCATTGCCTGCAGTATGACGTAATACCCCAAAACGCACGCACTTTTCTCTGTGTTCTTGGTACAGTCATCTGCGAAATTGCTTTGATTCTCTCTGGGGTCAACCTTCTTCCCTCCTTTGACAAGAGATGACCTAAATAGGTCACTTCTTGGCAACAATATTGCAATTTAGAAGGTGAAACTTTGTGATGCAAGTCTGACAAATGACGCAACAAAGAAATTGTAGCTGTTTTGCAAGTTTCCTTATCATCGGCAGCCACTAAAAGATCATCTACATATTGGATCAGAGCAACACCAGGAGGAAGTACAAAAGCATCTAACTGACTTTTTAATGCTTGGCTATAAATTGAAGGGCTCTCACAATAACCTTGTGGAGCGCGCTTGAATCTGAAACTACGGCCACCTAGGGAGAAACCAAAAATGTCCCTACTTTCCTCGGCTATTGGAATGCTGAAAAAGGCATTCTTCAAGTCTATCACAGTAAACCAGGTAGCTGAGGCAGGGATCAACGTCAATAATGCAGTGATGTCTGGGACCACAGGAAACTGTGGAATCACTATTTTATTAACCTCTCGGAGGTCAATCACAAATCTGTAGACCGGAGGTTTGGAAGGGTCAGTGCGCTTCAAAATCGGCAGAACAGGACTATTGCAGACATTTCCTCTAGTTTCTTCTATAACATCTTTTTTTATCAAATCTTGCACGATCAGTAAAAGCGCACGTTCACCTTCATTTGAAATCCGATACTGTGGTATTCGTGGGAATTTAACATTTGCTTTCAGACTCACTACATAAGGGGGAATTTCTAGAAGGCCTACATCATTAGGACCAGTCGCCCAAAGAGTATCAGGGAGAGAACGTAGCTCTGGTGGGAGCTTATCCATTGACATGTACATTGGAGAGATGACTCTCTTACCCAACGTGAGCTGTACTCCCAAAGGAGAACAGTACAATGTCGCATGTAGGCGTTTTAACAGATCTAAACCAAGCAGATTCTCATTACAACCGGTCGTCAGAATAAGGGGTGCTTCTAATTTACATGGCCCAACAGAAATTGACAAAGGACCAGAAACAGGGTTGTGAACAGGGGCGCCTGAGAAACCTACTGAAGTGTTCGTTAAGCCAGACAAAGGTGCGCCAGGGAGTTTCGCATGCATAATTGAACTTTTTGCCGCACCAGTATCCAACAGAAACGGTTCAACCACGCCTGATGTAACTACTGTGACATAAGGTCCACTCTGATTAACTGGAACTGATACTACTCCCTCTCTTTGCCTGTGGCTGTCCTAGTACTCGCTTTTCTGAACTTCTTCACTATTTTCATAATAATCCTCAACATGGTACTGTGGAGATCTACCTGATTGTACAGATTGTACATTTCGCTGATCGAAATAATTAGATGGGCGATCAGTCTGTGCAGTCATTGTACCACGTCCTCTACCTCTAAGAGCTTGCATAAACCCACCACTACTTCTCTGAGCTGGGACACCACTAGTTTGTGGGTGTAGTACTGGACACTCATTCTTATAGTGACCCTCTTTTTTACAATAGGCACACTGATTCCATGCTAACTGTTGTCGGGAAGGACCATAGTCAAATCTTTGGGACATCCCTTGTTGGAATTGTGGCGGTTGCTGAAATTGGGGTCGTTGCTGTGAATCTGGCTGATTCGAACGAGGCGGGTACGCCTTTTGGAAAAGAACTTTAGTTTTCAAGTCTTTTGTCTTCTTTTCTGACTTTTCCTTTTCTTCTTTTTCTCTATTCTCGTTATACTGAGCAGTCGCAAGTATCTGTGCTGTCGTCGATACTGCCCATGCACTCTCAGAATCTTTCAACTTATTACTAAGCTCAGGCAGTAAATTAAACACAAACTTGTCGACAAACAACCTCTGACCTCCCTCAGTACTCATATCTTGCCCACTGTGGTCTATGAAGGTCTCTTCAAATCTAGTGAAGAAGTCAGAGACACTTTCGTCCTTCTTTTGCTTGCATGCTGATAATTTATCCCAGTTGACCCGTAACGCTGGCATCAGCGTTTTCATCAGATTGATTATTCTGCCAGGCAAGGTAGCAATCAGAGGCTCAGGTTTAGCACCACCAACTTGTTGCGCGTCTGCCGCTACAATAGCTTGCCAGTCGCCTCCTAAAGCGACTGGATGATTTTCTTGCCGAATTTTGGCCCATATAGGCTGTGGTACTACATTGCCAAATAGCATTTCGATGTCTGCCAGATTCATGACACATGCTTGAACTGTCTGGGTTAACTCTTTATAATAACCAGCAGGATTCTTACGTGGATCCGGCAATGCCTGTTTTACTGCTAATACTTCAGCCCGTTTCCAAGGGATGTGTATCCACACTCTATGGAAATGTGCTGGAGCAGCTGCAATGTTATTGGCCGCATCAGCTTGGACTGCTTCGCGCCATATCGGCGGAATTTCCCTCATCGGGTACTGACCTCGCCTTTTTCTAGTAACTGGAGAACCATCAGAACCCCTTTGTGATCGAAGAGGAGAATTATCCCTATAAGCCAAAATTAGTTCTATCGCTTCCCTTACTTCTGAACCTATCACCATTCCTTCAGTGAACTTGTGTTGAATATTTATCAATTCAGCGGGAACGGAATCTAAGCCATCATCATCCCATTCCTCACGCAAAAGGGAACACATCACGTCAAAGACATAACGCTGAGTTGGTTCATTCCACTGCATAAATGTCTCTGATACGCTTCGTGCATCATACTTCACAGCTTTCGACATCCATCTAAGAGCTGTCGAATCTAACGTTTCTCGTTCCCGGGGACTAGGAAGCTGACTATGTCTCTGTGTAGAGTCAGAAACGGGGGTCCCAATTAGAGACCTGTAGAGAGGAGTTAAGATATTAGTTACAGAGTCAGTTATTTTCCGACGAACAGAAAGCGGAGTTAGAATGTTTACAGAGTTCGGGAACAAGGTAGCTGGAGCAGATGAAATTGTAAGGGTAGGAGTAGCAGGTAAATCAGTTTGCGAAACGACAGGCAAAGGCGGAATAGGTAATAAAGGAAGAGGGGGTGCCGAAGGAACATTAACCACAGGAAGGACAGGAGCTTGAATCAAAGGAAGTGGAGCAACTATTCCAGGCTGACCAGCAGCCGGCTGCACAACAGGTAGCAACTGTGGTGCTGTGATACCCTGCGCATACGGTGGGGGTGATCTCAACAGATAAGACAACAGAGGATCCTTTTCAGAGTCCTCTATCGGCTTAGCAGGACACGATGGCAAGGCAGGGTAGCATTTATCGATCGCCAAATTATGTTTTCTATTTGCTACCTCTATTTCTTTCTCAGTCTCGTTGACATGCAACTGCCTAGCAGATTCCATTAACGTCAACCCTTTTTCTTTCTGTTCTTTCTTCATTTTTCAAATTTCTCTCTGTTTGGCTTCTTTACGCCAAACGAGAAAAGAATCAAACATTGCCGGCCGGGCATTCTTCTTAAACAATTTCATTTCTAGATTGTCTAGAATTTCAGTTTCGAAACTACCATGCGGTGGCCAACTAAGGACACCATCTTTCCTTGTGTAACGGACCCATACTTCATTATAAGCGATAGGACCTACACCATGTTTACAATAGAGCTCATATGAAGGAGTTCCAATCGGAGGGACCGAACATGAATCCTCCAACCGGGAATCCCTGTTGCAACTTAACCAGGACAGGAAACAATTACTACGGCTAGCCATTTATAAACTAAGGACAAATTCCAACCAAATGTGCAAAAAAAAACTTAGGCCTACCAAATGAACCAATACCAAAGCAAAGATTATCTTTACAAGAGCAACTGATTATAATCTAAAAACTCAGAAACAAACGTACCAAAAGAACAAAAGGTTTTATCCAAACAAGAGCAACCAATGATAAAAATCCTTACAAGAGCAACTAAGAACAACCAAACTGAGCGCAATCCATTAACACTTAACTGAAATGTCGAAGACGTCACCAAGGAGAACCCGTCTACGTCTCGCCGTACTAAGGTCTGCACCTCGGGTCCAAGACAGGGCGACAGTCAAGGCAGCGGTCCTCTGTAGCCGTCTGGAACGGGAACCCTCGTGGAAGAGATCGTCGGGCCACTTTTACGACATGCAGGGATCGATGAAGCGGGGTACCTCCCTCCGGAATCTTCACACGAAGCTCCTCGAAATCTTCAGGCTTTGGACCGGTACCGGATGACGTCGCCCAACGTTGGGCGCCAAATTGTGGTTCCGGACTTTTTAGAGTCCAGAGGTGTCAGGGAAACAACACCCAAGACCTCTGAGTTCCTTCCTGTCTCGGTGCACAAATAAACAGAGACACGGGCTTCTCGATGGCGGCGTCAGAGACCAAAGGTTTATTTACTGCAGGGACACAGAAATCATAGGAACCACACCAAGGCAGAATCTACGAGACTGTTCGATTTGCACAGAAATGGGTTGCACTTAAATACACAAAATATGTCTTCAGGCAACATTGCACAAATATCTTTCATGCCCAACCCGGTATCCCAAACAGACAATAAACATGACCAAAACAATAATTATTCGTAAGTTTTCAGTATTCGATCAGGTCTTCATGTCAGTTTCCTATTCATCGACCGATCCACCCCGTCGTAAAAATCGTATCCTCCCCATAGTAAAAGCCCAGAAGGAGAGGAGCAGAGCCAGGTGTAAGAGATAGAGAAGTGGGATAAGAGATGCTTGTGGGTCATAAACGGGCATGGCTACCGTCTTCGGCCTCCTCATGAGAACCAGTATAGCGGGACTGGCCTCAGGCCGGGGAGGCAACTTGATTCTGCCTAGTCACACAGCATCAGTTTTTCTCGAAAAGGCTTGCGTGTCCTTAACAAGGTGATTCAGCCGGGGTCATCGCTCGTCCATTGACTATGTGAGGGCAAGGAACAAAATGGATGCCGTATCTAATATGGATGCAAAAACAACAATTGATGGACAGAATGCAGAACAATGTCATACATTCACCCCAGTACAGGGATCTGGGCCTGAATCCATCGTTTTTTTGCTCACCATGCCGTTCCAGTTTGAACCCAGCCATATGCAAATCAGTCTTGACCCTGTGCCACATGGGAACAGTCCAGACCGAACTGCCAAGCCAGGTCCTCCCTGGACTGGAAACAAGCATCCTAGGACCGGTTTCTGGCATTTCAGCCGTCTTCAGCCAGGCTTGCTTGATTTCCAGTGGCATGGAGAGCAAGGGACCCACGTCTGGGCATACCCTTCCCACTCGGGGTGACAATGCAAAAACAACAATTGATGGACAGAATGCAGAACAATGTCATACATTCACCCCAGTACAGGGATCTGGGCCTGAATCCATCGTTTTTTTGCTCACCATGCCGTTCCAGTTTGAACCCAGCCATATGCAAATCAGTCTTGACCCTGTGCCACATGGGAACAGTCCAGACCGAACTGCCAAGCCAGGTCCTCCCTGGACTGGAAACAAGCATCCTAGGACCGGTTTCTGGCATTTCAGCCGTCTTCAGCCAGGCTTGCTTGATTTCCAGTGGCATGGAGAGCAAGGGACCCACGTCTGGGCATACCCTTCCCACTCGGGGTGACAATGCAAAAACAACAATTGATGGACAGAATGCAGAACAATGTCATACATTCACCCCAGTACAGGGATCTGGGCCTGAATCCATCGTTTTTTTGCTCACCATGCCGTTCCAGTTTGAACCCAGCCATATGCAAATCAGTCTTGACCCTGTGCCACATGGGAACAGTCCAGACCGAACTGCCAAGCCAGGTCCTCCCTGGACTGGAAACAAGCATCCTAGGACCGGTTTCTGGCATTTCAGCCGTCTTCAGCCAGGCTTGCTTGATTTCCAGTGGCATGGAGAGCAAGGGACCCACGTCTGGGCATACCCTTCCCACTCGGGGTGACAATGCAAAAACAACAATTGATGGACAGAATGCAGAACAATGTCATACATTCACCCCAGTACAGGGATCTGGGCCTGAATCCATCGTTTTTTTGCTCACCATGCCGTTCCAGTTTGAACCCAGCCATATGCAAATCAGTCTTGACCCTGTGCCACATGGGAACAGTCCAGACCGAACTGCCAAGCCAGGTCCTCCCTGGACTGGAAACAAGCATCCTAGGACCGGTTTCTGGCATTTCAGCCGTCTTCAGCCAGGCTTGCTTGATTTCCAGTGGCATGGAGAGCAAGGGACCCACGTCTGGGCATACCCTTCCCACTCGGGGTGACAATGCAAAAACAACAATTGATGGACAGAATGCAGAACAATGTCATACATTCACCCCAGTACAGGGATCTGGGCCTGAATCCATCGTTTTTTTGCTCACCATGCCGTTCCAGTTTGAACCCAGCCATATGCAAATCAGTCTTGACCCTGTGCCACATGGGAACAGTCCAGACCGAACTGCCAAGCCAGGTCCTCCCTGGACTGGAAACAAGCATCCTAGGACCGGTTTCTGGCATTTCAGCCGTCTTCAGCCAGGCTTGCTTGATTTCCAGTGGCATGGAGAGCAAGGGACCCACGTCTGGGCATACCCTTCCCACTCGGGGTGACAATGCAAAAACAACAATTGATGGACAGAATGCAGAACAATGTCATACATTCACCCCAGTACAGGGATCTGGGCCTGAATCCATCGTTTTTTTGCTCACCATGCCGTTCCAGTTTGAACCCAGCCATATGCAAATCAGTCTTGACCCTGTGCCACATGGGAACAGTCCAGACCGAACTGCCAAGCCAGGTCCTCCCTGGACTGGAAACAAGCATCCTAGGACCGGTTTCTGGCATTTCAGCCGTCTTCAGCCAGGCTTGCTTGATTTCCAGTGGCATGGAGAGCAAGGGACCCACGTCTGGGCATACCCTTCCCACTCGGGGTGACAATGCAAAAACAACAATTGATGGACAGAATGCAGAACAATGTCATACATTCACCCCAGTACAGGGATCTGGGCCTGAATCCATCGTTTTTTTGCTCACCATGCCGTTCCAGTTTGAACCCAGCCATATGCAAATCAGTCTTGACCCTGTGCCACATGGGAACAGTCCAGACCGAACTGCCAAGCCAGGTCCTCCCTGGACTGGAAACAAGCATCCTAGGACCGGTTTCTGGCATTTCAGCCGTCTTCAGCCAGGCTTGCTTGATTTCCAGTGGCATGGAGAGCAAGGGACCCACGTCTGGGCATACCCTTCCCACTCGGGGTGACAATGCAAAAACAACAATTGATGGACAGAATGCAGAACAATGTCATACATTCACCCCAGTACAGGGATCTGGGCCTGAATCCATCGTTTTTTTGCTCACCATGCCGTTCCAGTTTGAACCCAGCCATATGCAAATCAGTCTTGACCCTGTGCCACATGGGAACAGTCCAGACCGAACTGCCAAGCCAGGTCCTCCCTGGACTGGAAACAAGCATCCTAGGACCGGTTTCTGGCATTTCAGCCGTCTTCAGCCAGGCTTGCTTGATTTCCAGTGGCATGGAGAGCAAGGGACCCACGTCTGGGCATACCCTTCCCACTCGGGGTGACAATGCAAAAACAACAATTGATGGACAGAATGCAGAACAATGTCATACATTCACCCCAGTACAGGGATCTGGGCCTGAATCCATCGTTTTTTTGCTCACCATGCCGTTCCAGTTTGAACCCAGCCAAATGCAAATCAGTCTTGACCCTGTGCCACATGGGAACAGTCCAGACCGAACTGCCAAGCCAGGTCCTCCCTGGACTGGAAACAAGCATCCTAGGACCGGTTTCTGGCATTTCAGCCGTCTTCAGCCAGGCTTGCTTGATTTCCAGTGGCATGGAGAGCAAGGGACCCACGTCTGGGCATACCCTTCCCACTCGGGGTGACAATGCAAAAACAACAATTGATGGACAGAATGCAGAACAATGTCATACATTCACCCCAGTACAGGGATCTGGGCCTGAATCCATCGTTTTTTTGCTCACCATGCCGTTCCAGTTTGAACCCAGCCATATGCAAATCAGTCTTGACCCTGTGCCACATGGGAACAGTCCAGACCGAACTGCCAAGCCAGGTCCTCCCTGGACTGGAAACAAGCATCCTAGGACCGGTTTCTGGCATTTCAGCCGTCTTCAGCCAGGCTTGCTTGATTTCCAGTGGCATGGAGAGCAAGGGACCCACGTCTGGGCATACCCTTCCCACTCGGGGTGACAATGCAAAAACAACAATTGATGGACAGAATGCAGAACAATGTCATACATTCACCCCAGTACAGGGATCTGGGCCTGAATCCATCGTTTTTTTGCTCACCATGCCGTTCCAGTTTGAACCCAGCCATATGCAAATCAGTCTTGACCCTGTGCCACATGGGAACAGTCCAGACCGAACTGCCAAGCCAGGTCCTCCCTGGACTGGAAACAAGCATCCTAGGACCGGTTTCTGGCATTTCAGCCGTCTTCAGCCAGGCTTGCTTGATTTCCAGTGGCATGGAGAGCAAGGGACCCACGTCTGGGCATACCCTTCCCACTCGGGGTGACAATGCAAAAACAACAATTGATGGACAGAATGCAGAACAATGTCATACATTCACCCCAGTACAGGGATCTGGGCCTGAATCCATCGTTTTTTTGCTCACCATGCCGTTCCAGTTTGAACCCAGCCATATGCAAATCAGTCTTGACCCTGTGCCACATGGGAACAGTCCAGACCGAACTGCCAAGCCAGGTCCTCCCTGGACTGGAAACAAGCATCCTAGGACCGGTTTCTGGCATTTCAGCCGTCTTCAGCCAGGCTTGCTTGATTTCCAGTGGCATGGAGAGCAAGGGACCCACGTCTGGGCATACCCTTCCCACTCGGGGTGACAATGCAAAAACAACAATTGATGGACAGAATGCAGAACAATGTCATACATTCACCCCAGTACAGGGATCTGGGCCTGAATCCATCGTTTTTTTGCTCACCATGCCGTTCCAGTTTGAACCCAGCCATATGCAAATCAGTCTTGACCCTGTGCCACATGGGAACAGTCCAGACCGAACTGCCAAGCCAGGTCCTCCCTGGACTGGAAACAAGCATCCTAGGACCGGTTTCTGGCATTTCAGCCGTCTTCAGCCAGGCTTGCTTGATTTCCAGTGGCATGGAGAGCAAGGGACCCACGTCTGGGCATACCCTTCCCACTCCCAAAACGATGGATTTAGGCCCAGATCTCTGTACTGGGGTGAATGTATGACATTGTTCTGCATGAGTCCCTTGCTCTCCATGCCACTGGAATCAAGCTATCCTGGCTGACGAGGGCTGAAAGCCCGAAACCGGTCCTAGGATGCTTGTTTCCAGTCCAGGGAGGACCTGGCTTGGCAGTTCGGGCTGGACTGTTCCCATGGGGCACAGGGTCAAGACTGATTTGCATATGGCTGGGTTCAAACTGGAATGGCATGGTGAGCAAAAAAACGATGGATTTAGGCCCAGATCTCTGTACTGGGGTGAATGTATGACATTGTTCTGCATTCTGTCCATCAATTGTTATTTTTGCTTTTGTCACCCCGAGTGGGAAGGGTATGCTCAGACGTGAGTCCCTTGCTCTCCATGCCACTGGAATCAAGCTATCCTGGCTGACGAGGGCTGAAAGCCCGAAACCGGTCCTAGGATGCTTGTTTCCAGTCCAGGGAGGACCTGGCTTGGCAGTTCGGGCTGGACTGTTCCCATGGGGCACAGGGTCAAGACTGATTTGCATATGGCTGGGTTCAAACTGGAATGGCATGGTGAGCAAAAAAACGATGGATTTAGGCCCAGATCTCTGTACTGGGGTGAATGTATGACATTGTTCTGCATTCTGTCCATCAATTGTTATTTTTGCTTTTGTCACCCCGAGTGGGAAGGGTATGCTCAGACGTGAGTCCCTTGCTCTCCATGCCACTGGAATCAAGCTATCCTGGCTGACGAGGGCTGAAAGCCCGAAACCGGTCCTAGGATGCTTGTTTCCAGTCCAGGGAGGACCTGGCTTGGCAGTTCGGGCTGGACTGTTCCCATGGGGCACAGGGTCAAGACTGATTTGCATATGGCTGGGTTCAAACTGGAATGGCATGGTGAGCAAAAAAACGATGGATTTAGGCCCAGATCTCTGTACTGGGGTGAATGTATGACATTGTTCTGCATTCTGTCCATCAATTGTTATTTTTGCTTTTGTCACCCCGAGTGGGAAGGGTATGCTCAGACGTGAGTCCCTTGCTCTCCATGCCACTGGAATCAAGCTATCCTGGCTGACGAGGGCTGAAAGCCCGAAACCGGTCCTAGGATGCTTGTTTCCAGTCCAGGGAGGACCTGGCTTGGCAGTTCGGGCTGGACTGTTCCCATGGGGCACAGGGTCAAGACTGATTTGCATATGGCTGGGTTCAAACTGGAATGGCATGGTGAGCAAAAAAACGATGGATTTAGGCCCAGATCTCTGTACTGGGGTGAATGTATGACATTGTTCTGCATTCTGTCCATCAATTGTTATTTTTGCTTTTGTCACCCCGAGTGGGAAGGGTATGCTCAGACGTGAGTCCCTTGCTCTCCATGCCACTGGAATCAAGCTATCCTGGCTGACGAGGGCTGAAAGCCCGAAACCGGTCCTAGGATGCTTGTTTCCAGTCCAGGGAGGACCTGGCTTGGCAGTTCGGGCTGGACTGTTCCCATGGGGCACAGGGTCAAGACTGATTTGCATATGGCTGGGTTCAAACTGGAATGGCATGGTGAGCAAAAAAACGATGGATTTAGGCCCAGATCTCTGTACTGGGGTGAATGTATGACATTGTTCTGCATTCTGTCCATCAATTGTTATTTTTGCTTTTGTCACCCCGAGTGGGAAGGGTATGCTCAGACGTGAGTCCCTTGCTCTCCATGCCACTGGAATCAAGCTATCCTGGCTGACGAGGGCTGAAAGCCCGAAACCGGTCCTAGGATGCTTGTTTCCAGTCCAGGGAGGACCTGGCTTGGCAGTTCGGGCTGGACTGTTCCCATGGGGCACAGGGTCAAGACTGATTTGCATATGGCTGGGTTCAAACTGGAATGGCATGGTGAGCAAAAAAACGATGGATTTAGGCCCAGATCTCTGTACTGGGGTGAATGTATGACATTGTTCTGCATTCTGTCCATCAATTGTTATTTTTGCTTTTGTCACCCCGAGTGGGAAGGGTATGCTCAGACGTGAGTCCCTTGCTCTCCATGCCACTGGAATCAAGCTATCCTGGCTGACGAGGGCTGAAAGCCCGAAACCGGTCCTAGGATGCTTGTTTCCAGTCCAGGGAGGACCTGGCTTGGCAGTTCGGGCTGGACTGTTCCCATGGGGCACAGGGTCAAGACTGATTTGCATATGGCTGGGTTCAAACTGGAATGGCATGGTGAGCAAAAAAACGATGGATTTAGGCCCAGATCTCTGTACTGGGGTGAATGTATGACATTGTTCTGCATTCTGTCCATCAATTGTTATTTTTGCTTGTATCTAATATGGATGCCATGGGTTTACAACAGAATGCCCTATTTCTCAGTGAATTCATGCTCATAGCACAGCGAAAACACTGCCACATACTAAATGGATCATTTCCGGTTCACTGGTACGAAAATCGTGTCAGTACTACGATACCGAAAACACGGGTTCGGATCGCTACAGAACCTCAATAGCCACTGGGTCATTCTTAGATATTTTGTTCAATAATTTAAATTCCAAAGTAATATACAAATCAGTCGTGACACAGTACCAAAGGAGCAGTGCCAAATTACATGTTCGGCCATATCCCTAATGCACAGAAATGGAGCATCCTTATGTATTTTATAGCTCATGAGTTAGACGTAACTAGAGAGTCGAACAACAGCTAGCTCAGGATGGGAAGGTGTTAGATAATTCTTCTTCCACGAATATTTCCTCTAAACAGTATTCTATATCAACGTGCATTCCCCGAACGCGCAGCGGGCGAGCGCAGCGGGCGCGCCGTCAGCACGCCGAAGGCGCGCCAAAGGGAAGCCCGTCTGCGCCCGTCCGCGCCAGACCGGGCCCAGGGTTCAGCCAGGCTGGCCATACCATCACTTACTCGGCTGACTCCCCGAGGGATCTACAACTCCCCAACCTCACTCCCTCCCCTTCTACCATCAGATGCATCTCCATGACCGGTATCTCCCCATCTGATTGGCGCCCCACCAATCTGGTCACCCCCCCTACCCAGCCTACCAAGAGCAATACCACCATCAGAGTTCTTTATCTAAACACCCGCTCCTTGGTTAAACATCACGCCGACATCTTCATCCTTCCATCCAACAAGAAACCGGACGTCCTCCTGCTCACTGAAACTTGGCTGACTGCGGACTCGCTTCCTGACATTCTGGCGGCCCTCCCCCCAGACTATTACATCCTCCACGCCAATCGGCCACGAAACCGCCCTGGTGGCGGGGTAGCGGCCATAATCTCCAAACGCCTTAACTTCATCTCTACTCCATCCATCTCACTCCTGGGAGTAGATAACCTTATCTTCAGCCTAAAAACGGATAGCGGGGCCTTAACTCTCCTTCTTCTTTATCGCCCCCCCCAACCGATGCCTTCCTTCGCGGCCACCCTGACCGATCAGTTGATCAACCTTCTCACTTCTCACCCCAGATTCGCCCTTTTCGGCGACCTTAATTACTGGTTTAATGACATCAACGCTGGGCCCCACGCCTTGGAGGTCTTCGAGGCTCTCACTAGCCTCAACCTGTCTCAACAAATCACCTCGCCTGCACATATTAAGGGCCACATTCTAGACCAAATATGGACCCAAAACCTAACTCTTTCTCCCCCTCCGTCTCACCCTGTACTTGGTCAGACCACCACTTAATAGATACCACCCTTACGATCAGTGGCAATCCCCCCACCCCACTGATGGCCGGTGGTCTATCTCGCAAATGGAACGCCTATGACTCCGAATGATTTCTTGCGACTCTCTCAGACACCCGCCCTGCCCTCGTTTCGCGAGCCAACATTGACAAATTAGAAAGTGACATATGCTTCTGGCTGCAGTCAGCCAGTGACCAATTTGCCCCCTTAATCAAATTTCCCCCGACCAGACACCACAACTCCCACCGTTGGTTCTCGAACGACCTCAAAAAACTTAAACTGAAGGTACGTCAGTTAGAAAGGGCATGGAGACGCAACTACTCTGTACCAGCCAGATCACAATACACCTCAGCCCGCAGAGACCACAAAATTGCAATACTTTCAGCCAAATCAACCCACTTTTCTGACCGAATCTCTTCTTCGGATAACAAATCTAAAGAAATTTTTAAAATCATGAACAAACTGACATCTGACGATAGAACCCTCCCAGGCCAAACCCCCACCCAAGAAACTTGTGACGCTCTCAACCTCTTCTTCGTCGAAAAAATTAATAAAATCAAGGCATCGATCTCCACCGTCCCTCAAATCACCACTCCGGAAACTCCCCTTAATAACCCTTCCGCCTTCACCGAATTCCCCCCATCAACCCAATTTCCCTAGTACAGCTTGCGTCCCGGATAAAATCAGGTTCCCCGAACGATGGCTGCCCACCCTCAGTCCTACGAAGTGTATGTCATTCCTTACCTGAATGCATCCTACCTCTCTTGAATGGCTCGCTCAGCACAGGTACTGTTCCCAGATCCTTCAAAGAGGCCATCCTAGTCCCGCTACTTAAAAAATCTGGCACGGACTCAGCGGAACTCTCCAACTATCGCCCCATATCGCTTCTGCCCTATTTCTCAAAACTTCTCGAAGCACATGTCACTAGATGCCTCTCCAACTTTATTGAGACCTTTTGCTACCTGGAGCCTAATCAGGCTTTCATTTTCTACTGAAGCCGTCATCTTAGCTGTTCTCGACACGCTGAGGAGAAATGCCGACTCAGGGACCCCCCAGGCCCTTGTTCTCCTGGACCTTTCGGCCGCGTTCGACACGGTTGACCATAACATCTTGCTCAACCGTGCCGAACAGGCTGGCATCCAGGACCCTGCCCTCAGCTGGATCCGGTCTTTCTTGTCAGGTAGAACCCAAGCCGTCCGGCTGGGCCCCTACACAGCACCCAAGACCCTCACAACCTGCGGAGTTCCCCAGGGCTCCTCCCTGTCACCTTTACTGTTCAATCTATACCTTCGGCCCTTACTCCAATCACTCCGTAACTGGGACATCACAGTTTATAATTATGCCGACGATCTGCAGATCATCTTTCCACTCAACTCCCCCAATGAGATAGATAACTTTCACTCCGTTATGCTCCACATTCAAGATTGGATGAATTCCAACCAATTGAAGCTGAACCCCGGGAAAACAGAGCTTCTTCTCCCAGGCTCCAGCCCCTCTTTCTGGGGAACCCAGTTCTGGCCCACTGAACTGGGCCTCCCACCGACCCCTTCGATCTCTGTAAAAAGTCTCGGCGTGACAATCGACGCCGAACTCTCTCTCCGACCTCATGTCGGCTCCGTGATTTCATCCTGTTCCTTCCAACTCAGAAAGATCCGGAAGGTCAGTCACCTGCTCCCCCCACTTGCTCTGATTCAAGTAATCATATCTCTTGTGCTCTCCCGCTTGGACTTTTCCAACTGCATCTACCACGGACTTCCCAAAACCCTTCTCCACCGCCTTCAGGTGGTCCAAAACCAGGCAGCTCGTATCATCTTCAAATCTCCAAAATGGCAATCTGCCAAACCTCTGATGCATAAACTACATTGGCTGCCCATAGAACAGAGGGTGGCCTTCAAGTTGGGCAGCCTCACGTTCAAAGCCCTTCACTGCCCCAGCCCTGCTTTCCTGACTTCCCTCATCACTCCCTACTGTCCAAATCGCAATCTTCGCTCTGCTCATCTTAAATCACTTGTCATACCCAAAACCAGAACCAACAAATTTGGCGGACGAAGGTTCGCCCTTTTGGCACCGAAGTTCTGGAACTCCCTTCCCCTGATCATCAAATCGAGCAGCTCCCTCCTTCATTTTAGGAAGCTGCTCAAAACCTTTCTCTTTCCCCCACCCTGCTAAACCTGCATTAACCCCGGATTGTGTATCACCTTTGTCCTATAGCGCCAGGAAACCCATGGTGTCAGTGCGCTCTACAAATTTCATTTAATAATAATAATATGCCATGGAGCTCCATTTCTTGAGTTTCTGTAGGTAGAAAGGTTGGGAGCAGCTGCAGAGCCTGTGACTGACACCTAACGGTTGTCTCGAGCTCAATGTAACTTCAGACTGAATCTGCACCTCATCAATAATGTCCTATATGTGCATAATCTGCCCACCCGTCTGTATGTGTTCCCATGCAGGGCGATATGGGTTAGCTGGCCAGTCTGGTCTGCTCCTTTGGGGCCATACAAGAGTTGTTTGGAGGAGTCTTAAATCTGCATATTTACTTTAATCTCAAATACCTTTCGCATCAAGGGTATATTTCACACAGAAACGTCACACGAAATAACAATTCCACAGTTTCATGGGAATAAATCCTTCTGTATTATCACAATGTGAATCAAAATGATGTATTGGAATTCTGCCAGTATGAATCTTCATGTCAGGAAGAACTAGTTTATTTCCCAAACATTATGTTTTTGTTACTTTCAAACATATGTCAGCTAATTTGTTACAAGCACCCAAGCTTCTTTCTTGAAGAAAGAAAAAGTCTTCCATTCAGTAAACTATAGAAGGGGTTTCATTTTTCATTCAAGGTAGAAGACTGTCCATGTGAGGAAAAACTATGCAATATTTCTTGTAGTAGGTCATATTCTCCCGGGTGATGTTTAGCTATACATACTTATTACAGTGCGTTGGCAATGGTGGAAACACAGATATAATGTTGGCGTTCACCAAACATTCCAGTTCTACCATATTCCTTACCACTTTCCCTACTTGACCACAAGAGTTTGTTTGGGGGGTGAGGGGGATTCCAAGGTTACAGCAGACAGTCACCGAGTCATATATCAACATTTTCACAATAAAGGTGGCGATTTAGGTAATGCTCATATCATGCAGTGAATCACAAGTTCTGATAATGTTGGGCTGTTTTGAGACGGTTGTATTCACGTATCATCTAGTTGGCTTGATGGGCCAGCCTCTACAGCAGCCTCAGTCTCAGCTGTTTAGGTGCAGGCATGCAGGAACACCTCCAGTGGGAGCCAGATGTCTTTAGGATGGGAGTGTATGGGCATGAGTTCTCAGAAGGCAGTAAGCTGTTCCTGGCAATAGGCAGCCTCCTTAAGCCAGCCAGCTGCAAGCAGTAGTGCATGCCGTCCCCACATAATTGCAACCCTACACTTAGCAAGCAGAACGAGGAGTGCCACCAGTTTGCGCCTCTTGGGCGGCACCTCCCAGCAGCGCAACCCAGGGAGAGCGCTCAAGGGGGTGGCCATAATATCAGCAAGCATAGCAAAGATTTCATACCATTAGTCAAATATTCCTGGGAAGCCCAAAGTAGGGTGTAAGAAGCCAGCAGTTGGGAAGGAACAACGTGCCCATTACATGTCTGTACCCAGGCCCATTTTAAACCATCTCTCAGTGTGTGATACAGTTGGTGAATGTACTTAACATGAATAAGATGGAGACGATAGATGGGGCTAGCGTGCGTGCCGGGGGGTAACAATGGCGCCATGGTGCATCAGTGAGAGGGGGAGTAATGTCCGCATCCACGCTCTTTTGCTCGTGGGCGTACGTATTAGCGCTGAGTTCTGCATGCAGGCGTATAATCTTGTGACAAGCTTGAGGGGGGATGGAGAGTTTGGAAATGTCTCGAGCACTTGGAGTGTAGGTGGGGAATCAGGGAATGAGGCATGAAGTGTCCGGGTCATGACGCATAATTGGTAGTATGCAAATGTGTCTAGTAAGGTATTGTCGTTAGCTTGTAAAGATACTTGCAGAGGGAGAAAGGTGCCATCAGGGTAAATTGCGCCCATTGATGTAAGATGCAGCTTGCTGAGTTTAGCACATGTACCAGAGTCATCCGTAATAGGGAGCAATGGATGACCAATGAGTGGCACGGATGGGGCGAAGAGATTCTCAATGCTGATCCTATGCCGGGGCTCAACCCATGCCCATGCTGTATGAACATGGGTGCTTAGGAGGCAGGAAAATCAGCATCTGAAGAGGGCAGAGAGCCACCCGATCAGATTCAGGGGCTGTGTGGGCCAGGAATTGGGTGGGAAAAAGCCAGTAATGGGCAACTGGGCATGGGTTAAGTAATACAAGTCCATGCCAGGAGTACCTAGCCTGCCCTCTTGAAAGGGAAGTGTCATGATCTCCCAGGCAATGCATAGCTGGCCACCCACCCAGGCCAATGAGACAAGACGGGCTCTGATTTTTGTCAAAAGTGGAGGAACAAGGGGAGTGGTCAATTAATAAAAAGGTAGAGGAATTTAGGGAGGATTATCAATCTCGTTATGGCTATGCGGCCAGTTAGGGACAAGGGAAGTCACTTCCAGCCTTCAATTCAGTCATCCAGCCATGTAAGCAGACAGCCATAATTGTATCTCCATAATTTGTCAAAATTTCTGCTGAGCCACACCCCAAGAATATTTGGCAGGGCCATCCGTCCAGACAAGAGGAAACTGAAATAGCTGAGAGCGTCTCATACGTCAGAGCAAAGACAATTGATTTTGTCCAGTTTTTTCAATCCCAACTTCGCACCGAATATAGTGAATTCTCTAACATGATGGTTCCAGATTTCCATGCACAGCTCTGACATTTGAAGTAACATCATCCGCATACAGTGACACCAAGATTCTGCCAGGGGTGATTGCAAGCCTGCAGTGAGTGTAATGTTGGAGAAGTCGAGACGCAAGTGGCTCTGTTGCAACCACAAAGTGTACGATGGACAAGTGGCAAACCTGGTGTGTGCCCTTTGTTACTGCACAAGGGCCCGAGTTCCTACTGTTGACCTGCAATTGGGCCACAGGTTGGGAGTTGAGAAGACCAATGTAGTTGATGAAGGTGGGAATCAAGCCTAGGCGTGTCAGCAAGGCAAATACATATGGCCATTCTAGAGAATCAAACAACTTAGTAGCGTCTCAAAACACTACTGCTGTGTGCAAAGCTAGGTCAATAATGTGAAGAAGTGCAAAGAAAGTGCGGAGGGTATGAGAGGTGGTCCTGCCAGGTATGAAGCCCACCTGGCCAGGCCTCACAACAGTTGGCAGTAAATGGAGAAGGCATGAGACATGAATTTTGGCTAAGACTGTGTCCGTATTTGTCAAGGAGAACTGGCGATATGAATCTCAGTGCCAGTGCCAGGTTTGAGCATTGTGACAATGAGGGCTGCGCAGAAGGAGGGAAGTAGAACAGCGGAAGAGAGAGATTCTGCATACATTTTTAACAAATGTGGGGCAAACAAAGAAGCATACTCTTTATAGAATGCAGCAGTGAGGCCATCAAGGTCGGCTGATCTGTCTGCAGGCATAGCGGCAAACCCTGTACCTAGTCTTAAACTCACTTTACTTTTTGCACTGTGTCCCTGACCACACCTCTCAGCTCACATTGGGTAATTAGTAAATACTCTCCTAGCAACTAAAACATCCAAGATCCTCCCTCTTAGTGAGGGAGTTGTAGCCCGCACCATGACTAGGCTACATCGTGCTAGGAGGTTTTCCAATATTGAAGCATTCCACCCACCTCTGGTGGGTGAGGGTAACCGTCCTTTAAAGGGACGCCTTTTTGGTCTTGGTGTTGATTCCTCTAGCCTTTCTTCTTTATCTAGACCCGAGGGCCCTTATGTGTTTGATGAGCCATGGTTATCCATTTGTTTGGCATGGCGTAAGCACCAGTGGTCTGTCAAGTCAAAGTCCTCCATGATAAGTCGCAGCTCGGCTACTGCATACAGGTGGGGGCATATGGAATCTCTAGACCTATCCATCTCAGGGTTAAATATTACATTAAAATCTCCTTCTCAGAGAGTTGCTCTGGCCATAGCATGTCAGCCAACCACCACACTCCAGCAAAGAATTGGGGGTCATCTGTATTGGGCCCATAGATGGAAAGGATCCTGACTGGGTAATTTTGGAGAACCCCAATAGTAAAACAAATCTACCCTGAGTGTCACATTGAACGTACACCAGGGCAGCTCATTTCTAATAAGGATTGTCACTTCCCTACTATAATTGCAGTAAGTGTCTACATGTTTTTACCCAACCCACCTAGCTCACAGCCTTGTAATAGTCTCCTCCGTGAGGTGGAGCTCATGCGAGAGGCAGACATCTATGCAGTGCCTTTGTAGATTTGCAAAAACCTGTTGTGCCTTGCGGCGGTCATTATGGCTGCGGATATTCCAAGTCATTACTTTAAGTGGATGCATGGTGGCATAGTACGAGGATACAGTAGCGGTGAGCGCCATTCTTGAAATGGTATGTGTTCTCTATAAGGGTTTTGGATTGAGTGGTTGTCAATAAAATAGTAAAACATGACCCCAAAATCAAATAACGCGCCCACCTCCCAATTCAGCTCCCCAATTGAGTAAAATGCACCTCCCCAACCCAAACAAACAAACCCAAATACCATTGTGATTGAACAATTCTGGGAAATTCCCACAGGGGTGGACCAGGAGACTGGCACGCTGCCCAGCTACAATGAGCTGGGTGGTCGGAAGGAGCATAGGTGAAGGCATTGTGTCTCAACACATTAGGATATAGCTCACTGGCCAAGAGCTAGAGTTGGAGCCAACATTTCGCAGCAAGGTACATTTAGAAAACCACATGCATGAATTGTGTGCAATCCTGTGGCTCAAGTTTACAAGCCAGAAATAGAAAAAGGATACCTGACAATAATCATAATCTAATTATTAGGAGTGGAGGCTAGCCCCCATGCCCCCCCATTTTGTGATGCAGTCTACATAGTAATCAGTTTCGCTAAGCTGTGATCCATTTTGTGAGTCGTTATGTATGGGTGAACAATCCACTTTCATTGACCGAGTTTTGGTATACTTGGCTACCTTCATAGGGTCTGTAAAAATTAGGTGCCTTATTTATGAGGCCTCTCGACAGTTATGCACTGCCATTGCATCACTTTTTGTGACGCATCAGCGGCGTAAATCATGCCCCCTGTTGCGCCCTATTTAAAAAGTGATGCATCTAAGCAGATGCGTCACTTTGTAAACCCCTGTGCTACATTATACCTGCATCAGGTATAAGGTATGCAGAGGGGGCGTTCCCACGCAAGTAAGCCTCGCAGAAGTGACACAGTGAAATCTACCAGATTTCACTGCCCGACTTCTAGGACGCAAATGCGTCAAAACCTTATGCCTGTCTCATGGTAGGCGTAAGGGTGACACAGTGCTAAATCCATAGCCCTCCCCACTGCATTGCTATAGTTGTGTCACGCTTCCGATACAACTCCAGCAACTGACGTATCTGTCATTCCTTGCGGCATGATACGTCATACAGTAAATATGATGCATCCATCATGTCGCAAGGAGGGCACAATGAAAAGTGACTCATCGCTGTTCTCATGCAGTGATACGTCAGTTTTCATAAATGAGGCCCAAGGGTTTTACCAGCATGTTCTGTATGCAGTTTAGAGTGATACAAAAGCAAATACTTGGCATCCATTCACTGTAGAGCATGATTAATTGGCAAAAAGTCTCTACTCGCAGCCTGCACTGAGACCGTGAAGTCAGGAAAAATGGAAACTTCAGATCCCCTGTAGAGGAGAGGTCTTCTAACTCTAGCAAGGTGCAGAGCAGTGTCACGATAATTCATTATACACACAATGATGGAGCGAGCTGTAGCACCTGGCTGTGGGTTGAGAGACCTAAGGGCTCTTTCGACCATAAGCATGGGAGATAGTTCAGAGCCAAAGAGTGTACGCAACATGTTCTCCACAAAATCCTCCATTCTACCCATATCTGGTACTCCAATAATGCTTAAGTTGTTCCGATGGGAAGGAGCTTCTAAGTCCCTATTTTTATTCCGTATTACCCCAAGTACTTTTACCATACAGAGGATCTTTTTCCTGACTTTAACTCGGTCATCTCTAGCCCATGATCTATGGCGTTCAAGTTGATCAAGGTAATAATCATACTTATCAACCTTTTCTTGCAGTCTATCAAATCTATCAGCAAAGAGATCCATTTTGGTGTCTATTGCTGTAAAGCTCTGTTTCAGATCTAGAAACGTGATTTGTATATCAGGGTCTGAGGGCATGCGTTCCCCACTTAATGGCACTCCTTGCAATTCACCCATTGGTACCTCCATGATCCGCGCCTGGCATCAACTATCAAATGATAATTTGGACTGTTTAATATGACCTTTCCTCATGCCCAGCAATTGATGCAGCCCAGTCATCAATATATGAATTAAGGCGTGTAGTCCTCCAGTTGTAGGGACTGGCACTGTGTGGCTAGGTATCACACAATCTCTAAGCAAATAATGGGGTAACCCAGTATCCCTCAGAACCTGGGCAGTAAGTTTATAAGGTAACAGTGGTTCTGTCGGGTGAAAGTATTGCTTTTCGCATTAGGCCTAGTCACACATTGTTCGAACACTATACAACAATTATCATTAAACTGAAAACAACACACAGGACAGTTCAAATTCAAAATAAATTCTTTATATATGAATTACGTCATTCATATAGGTATACATTAATATTACCCGAAAGGCCGTCAGGCAATAATGTGGTGACACGAGTGACAAAGTGAATAATAAGTGCTCGGTGACAGTGTGTGTGATATGTACAGTAGTTTAAAATCGAAATTATTCGAAAGTGGCCAGGGAAGTGCAAAAAATCAAGCTGCGCAATGGAAGGGTTCTTTCTTTGGCGCAGATTCTATGCAAAGGTCCACGGAATAGTCGACGTTTCGACCCTCGTACTGCACTCTTGGAAGGTCAGTGCGGGTCTTCATCAGGACTTGAAAATAAGCGAGACGCTGATTAAATCATACGAGCCAGGACCCAGAGGCCGGCGGTTCGTTCTTCCGAATAAGAATAATTTCGTCTGAAGAAGCCATTTTACCCACATTAAGGAGACAGAACTTAGACAGCGCTTCGCAAGCCAACAGATACCGATTCAAGCATACGAGCCAGGACCCAGAGGCCAGCGGTTCGTTCTTCCGAATAAGAAATAAACTTCGTCTGAAGAAGCCAATTAACCCACATTAAGGAGACAGAAGGGCTTGAACTTAGACAGCGCTTCGCAAGCCAATAGATATCGTCCCATCCACAAGATATACGGTTTGAGTGAACCTTATCCTGAGACATATGCTGGATACTCACCCACTCCATAGACTTAGACCATTCTGAGAATCAATTTCTCTTTTTGAGGCCGTCTCGCTTATTTTCTTAGAGACTTAGAGATATTGATGAAGAACATTTTCACATTCTTTGTAAAACATTTAAATTGCTTTTTCGTAATAGTAAGGTTGTATGCGTAGATCTACTCACCTGTAGATTTACCCTTACACCGAGGTTCACATCTCCATTTCATCATTCCTGATGGAGATTTACTTCTAGATGTAGTATTAAGAGGCTGCATTTCCTGATCGAAGAAGATGGCGACTCCTACTGAATTTATGAGTGTAAAATTACTATTAGTAACTGTCCACGAGCTTGTGGAGATCTCTGCCGCCATAGTGGGAATCTTCTTACAGGAAAACTAAGGACATTTAAATTAATGAAGTTGTTATATAATATTTTATTGTAAAATATTAACTGATGACTAACAAGAGAAAAAAAGAAAGAGCAGAAGGAAGAAAGAAGGAAAGAACAAAGAAAAAACAAAGAACGAAACACAGAAGAAAGAAAGAAATGCAAAACATTCTACACCCATAGGCAGGGCACATCTGTCATGCATGTAAGATAAAGGCTCAAAATTATTTAGACCATAAGGCTAATTGTTGCAGCATGAAGAATGATGCAACTGCAATTTGGCATCGTCCATCTTGGTAGCAGAGCTAGATGGGAGATCAGAAGCGCAATGGAATGTTATTTTCAAAAGGCATGTTGAACAAGAAGAGGAAAGGACAACATTTGAAAGTCAAGGTAAACGGGGGGTATTGCAAAGACAAAGAAGATGAAAGACTGAGGTGCAATTTCTGTTACACGTTTAACTTTAGGGTAATCAGTTACCCCTCCCAGGCAAGAAGTAGGATGCACCCACAATGACCTATCACAGCAACACACATTAATTGGATGCTTGCACTACATTTATCATTTGCATTGCCACTCAATGCTCGAGTCATAATTTTATTAATTATTCAACTAAGCTACTTTTTTCCAGTACAGAGGTTGTACCTCACTTTTTCTTTGAGACTAGGCATCCAATACAGGGGTTACTCTGATTGGTCAGGACTGGATGTGCAGATGTTTCTCCAAAATAGTGAAAGCTGTTGAATGTGAAGATAGAAATTTGAGAGCCAATGTTCATAAAGTACTTTCAGAAGAACAAAAGAGAGGAAAGAATGAGGAACATTTTCAGGCATGGTATTAAGATGAGGTCAATCAAGTGCCACTCCCAGGCAAGTAGCAGCAGATGTCCTGAATGACTGACCAACCAGACAATCTAAGCCCTCATGACTGCTGTATAATGCATTAATCATTTAATATTTCAATTCATCTGTTTCCACAGTGATGTGCCTCTCTATCTCCATGGAAGGAGCTCAAGCACTGCAACCTTCTCAATGTTCACTGATTGTAGAACACATGAATTAAATGTAAGGGATCAGTGCCATGGAGTGTCCAGTTCTTTCAGGAAATGGGTGGGTCCACTGCAGAGTTCCTCTTCTATTGGAATGGTTGTGGTTCATTTGAAGATCGCTTTTGTTGTCTGTGCTTGCTTGTCACAAGTCCAAAACGAATATATCCTTGATTATGTGTTAGGGCCTTGCACACTGAGGTCACTAATTAATTTCTTTATTTACAACTCTTGGCATAATGTACATCATAGAATGTGATCCCTTCATTTGAAGTAGCTTTTAAAGGAACTTTATTAGGGGCATATTATCAAGCATGGCATTAAAATTATCGCCGCTTTAGCGGTAGAAAACTGCAGCTAAAGCGGCGATAATGGGCTTGATAATATGCTGCAGAGGATTCCAATAGAAGCCCATGTTCACACCGGAACATGGGCTTCTATGGGAATTTTCAAGGGCATATTATCAAGCCCATTATCGCCGCTTTTTCTGCCGCTAAAGTGGCAATAATTTTAAAGCTGTTTCTTGATAATATGCCCCTTAGTTCCCTGAATCACCCTAATCTTTTCTAGGAGGTAGGCCTCACCCTCATGGATGTTACAGGGTGACTGTGATATCCCCTTTTTCCTTGGGCAATGAAGGTGTTGATGCCGGTTTTGAATACAGATTCTGAGCACGTGGACTTCAGGTTTTCCAAACAACAATGTTTGTATTGCAGAATATTGACCCCAAAGATATTGTGAACAAATTGTTTTAATATTTCTGACAAGAAAAAATATTGACTCTACACAAATATAATTTAAGGTACAAAAATATTGACTACAAAAATATGGTGTACAAAAAATCTAAATTGCAATTTTAAAATGGGAAATATTTGCAAATAATATCATTTATACTAATAATTTCTTATTTATAATTTTTAATCTAAAAATAGATTTATACAATTTAAAAGATCAAATTACAAAAATATATTAGGAAAAAATAGTAAATCCACATTGTTATTTACAGTCCTGTAAAAATATAAAATAAAAAATTAGTGTGTGGGGGGGTAGGAGGTGATCTTTACTTTTCTAGCTCAGATATAACATAAATTGTCAAAAGTGCACAAAATGAAAGGGATGTTTCATGTGTGTAGCTGTGGGTGTTCCATGCAACATCCATGGAATCTGATGCATTCGCTGATTTACAAGGGTTTGTAAACTTGGGAATGCTTTCGATTCCTACCCCTCCCGCAGGGGAGGTGTAAGGGAGGTGCAATGAGGAGAAATACTTTTTTCTCCTCGTTTTTCCTTTTTCTGTGTGTGCTGCACAGTGGGAAACACCTCTTGTGATTGTTTTGGTGTAGGAAGGTGTCTCTTCCTGCACAAAAACAATCACCCCACAGAAGCCATTGCACTATGGCGTAAGGGTGCCTGCGTTGGCGCATGGCAGCCCATTGTGCGCCAGCAAAGGGGGAAAGGACAGGAATGTGCCATATCTTGTAAATACGGTGCATTCCTGCCCTTTTCTTTTGATGCGCGGCAGTGCAGCAGCAAGGTTTACTGTGCTGCTGTGCGTCAAAATATTGTAAAGGAGGCTGTTAGTATTTGAACTCAAGTCCCAAATACATTAAGGAAAGTGCTTTTTTTGGGAGGGCAGGAGTTGATGTGCTATTCTATCTCCAATCCAACATACATTGGAAATGGTACAATTTGTGTGTTTGATGGAGGTTCCGATTTCCTATTCTAGCTCCTGCCCAACTTAGATTGAGGAAAGTGCATATATTGGAAGGAAGGGCCATAACTTGCTATCCTAACTCAACCGCAAAATAAAAAGTGAAAGTGCATTGATTAAAGAGGGTTCAGTTGTAATAATCTAACACCAATCCAACTTACATTTGGGAAAGTGGATATGTTGGGGGGTATATTGTACTATTCCAAAACCACTCTAACAAACATTGGGGAAAGTGCATATTTTTTGGGTGGATCATATTTACTACTCTAACTCCCTTCTCCCTTTCTTTGAGGAAAGTGCTTATACTGATGGAGTCCAGATTTACTATTCTAACTCTAGGTCCACTAACATTGAGGAAAGTGTATTCTTTTGATGAAGGTGTGTTCTATATTTACTATTCCTACTACACTCCAACTTATACTGGGGAAAGGGTGTATAGTGGGCGTGGTGCGAAATGGTCTAAATTGCCATTCCAAGTCCAGGTCCGCAAACATTGCGGAAAGAATAGTCTCTTTGGTCAGGAAGGTTAGTGGGGCGGGACCTTGGTTACGTTTCACTGTCCTAACTGTAAATAATCACATTTTAAAATTATTTTATGTAAGAGAAACAAATATATGAATATAATAAAATCAAACAAATATTTGTGTAGATAATTGTTTATTATATATTAGGAAAATTCATTTTTTTTCTCCAAAATATTGAAGTTATATACACATTTGGCAAATGTGTTCAATATTTATATGTAACTATTAAAAATAAAATTGATAATAATTAACTATTAATGTGAACCAAATACATATTTCTTTACGGATCACTGACAAAATATCGAAGGTCAAAATATCGTGTTCCCAAAATATCGGGATATACATTTCGAAGTCAAAAATATCGACATCCTATCTACATAATGGTAAGTCCTGAAATATTGAGAAAAAAAATATAGTTGTTAAAAATATCGAAGTTAAAAATATCGTTTTTTTTTTAATGTATAAAATATAATGTAAAATAAATTAAATAATACATATAACTCAAAAAACATATTTAGAATTATTATAAAGGTTCCGATTCCGATCCTGTAAAACCCGGGTACGAATGGTCGTACGGAGCGTATTCTCCATACGACTCGTACCCGGGAAATCCTCCTTACAAACCAGCAAGTACGATTCGTACAGAAATACCATTTCCGGACGATTCGTAAAAAACTACGTGCAGCAAAAAAATAACCACAATTCTGATCCGGGACAGCGCGTACGTGACGTCCGTACGGAGTCATTCAGCGTTTTACGGACCAGCAAGTACGATTCGTGCCTACGTCACTCCGCACGGCTCATTTTTTACGGCAGCCAAAAACTCCCGGGAAATTGAGGACGACGTGATTAAGGAGAACCGGTACGCAACGGACAGCCATGGACCCCATCCTACGCATCATCCCGGCCCTCCTAGCCTACGATCTGGTGCACCGAAACTGACGCATACGCCGCAGAAGGTGAGAACAACACCCATGGGTCAAGGGGGGATGAGGGGCATGAAACATACCCCCTACACAAATTAAAACATACAATATGGAGGACATACATTACCTCCAGGGTCTGGTCACTTCGGGGGCGTGTCTACCAATCCCTGCGTACTGCAACAACGGAAGTGGACGTGTACAGGTACCCGTCACCACTACAATGGTGGGACAGACCGTACCCACGATCTGAGGGCGTGGGTACGGTCCGTTCAACCATTGTAGTGGTGATGTAGGGGTACACGTGGTACGGACCGTACCCACGCCCTCAGAGCGTGGGTACGGTCCTTACCACCATTGTAGTGGTGATGTAGGAGTACGCATGGTACGGACTGTACCCACGCCCTCAGAGGGTGGGTACAGTCCATACCACGCGTACCCCTACATCACCACTACAATGGTGATACGGACCGTATCCACGCCCTCAGAGCGTGGGTACGGTCCATACCACGCGTACCCCTACATCACCACTACAATGGTGGTACGGACCGTACCCACGCCCTCAGAGCATGGGTACGGTCCGTACCCCTACGTCACCACTACAATGGTGGTACAGACCGTGCCCACGCTCTGAGGGCATGGGTACGGTCCGTACCACCATTGTAGTGGTGATGTAGGGGTACGTGTGGTACGGACCGTACCCACACCCTCAGAGCGTGGGTACGGTCCGAACCACCATTGTAGTGGTGATGTAGGGGTACGCGTTGTACGGACCGTACCCACGCCCTCAGAGCGTGGGTACGGTCTGTACCACACATACCCCTACATCACCACTACAATGGTGGTACAGACCGTACCCACGGCCTCAGAGCGTGGGTACGGTCTGTACCACCATTGTAGTGGTGACGTAGGGGTACGCGTGGTGCGGACCGTACCCAAACTATGAATGCAGGGGGACAGACCGCAACACCCGTACCCCTAGGGCACCAGTACATTTGTGATACAAGGCGTACACACGCCACGAATGTTGGCTTAGGGCCTGGTGCAGCATATAACCAGTATATTGGGGTGTGTGTATTCCCAGTACAGCAGTGTACTGCACCAAGGGTGTGGGTGGGTGGGTGGGTGACTGCCTAGGATTCCCAGCAGTGGACAGAGACATGTGAGGGGTGGGTGCCTATCACTCCCAGCAGTGGACAGAGACATGGGGGTGGGTGCCTATCACTCCCAGCAGTGGACAGAGACATGTGAGGTGTGGGTGCCTATCACTCCCAGCAGTGGACAGAGACATGTGAGGGGTGGGTGCAGAGGAATACCAGCAGTGGACAGAGACATGTGAGGGGTGGGTGCAGAGGAATACCAGCAGTGGATAGAGACATGTGAGGGGTGGGTGCCTATCACTCCCAGCAGTGGACAGAGACATGTGAGGGGTGGGTGCAGAGGAATGCCAGCAGTGGATAGAGACATGTGAGGGGTGGGTGCCTATCACTCCCAGCAGTGGACAGAGACATGGGGGTGGGTGCCTATCACTCCCAGCAGTGGACAGAGACATGGGGGTGGGTGCCTATCACTCCCAGCAGTGGACAGAGACATGTGAGGTGTGGGTGCCTATCACTCCCAGCAGTGGACAGAGACATGTGAGGGGTGGGTGCAGAGGAATACCAGCAGTGGACAGAGACATGTGAGGGGTGGGTGCAGAGGAATACCAGCAGTGGATAGAGACATGTGAGGGGTGGGTGCCTATCACTCCCAGCAGTGGACAGAGACATGTGAGGGGTGGGTGCAGAGGAATGCCAGCAGTGGATAGAGACATGTGAGGGGTGGGTGCCTATCACTCCCAGCAGTGGACAGAGACATGGGGGTGGGTGCCTATCACTCCCAGCAGTGGACAGAGACATATGAGGGGTG